>NC_092039.1:10221943-10548690 GCF_003086295.3 Arachis hypogaea
TTAGTTAGGCAAGCAGAAAAGAGTGTTTTGGTATTCAAACAGCATTAAACAGTAAATTAAGAATTCCAGAAAGCAAGCAGCAATGAGTTGTGAAATATATATGGGGAAACAGTTAAGGCTTCAGAATTATCTATTTTTTTGATTGACTTTTCTTACTAACTATTTTAATTATGCAAGATTTAATTCATGGCAAACTATATGTGACTAGACCCTAATTCCTTAGACCTTCCTAATCTCTTCTAAAATTCATTAACTGCCAATTCCTTAGTCAATTAATTCCAATTAGAAGCTGCATGATCAAATTCCAGTTTATATGCCACAAGAATCCTAATTATCCAAAAATAAGGGGATTATATGTCACGTATCCCGTTAAATACAAACAATTAGAAATTCAGGATAATATGTTTTCAAACTGTTGTTCAATTAAAGAGTTTTTTCAAGTTATACAAGAACTCAATTAGAACATGGGTCATACTTCCGTTCCACCCAAATTCATAGAATAAAGAACGAAAACAATTATTGAAATACAAATCAAAACATGAACTAAAATAGAAAAATAATAGTATCAATCCATACAATAGACGGAGCTCCTAATTTTAGCAGTAGAAGTTTAAGTGCTCTTGGTTCAGAGAGAAAATAAGGATTCAGGTAAAATGTACTGAGTTCCAATCTAACGGAATTAATAGTTAACTAATGGAATCCCTTTTTATAACTAATCCTAATAAATTTAAAATCTAATTATTTAAAATTAAAAATAATATCTTTTCCTAAAAAAATAAGATTTGAATTTAAATCAGAATAATCAGCAGGTCTTTAGTTTGATGGGTGGGGACCACATGTTTTGTCCATTCTGTAGCTTCTAATCTGTGTTTTCTGGGCTGAAAACTGGATCAAAACAGCCTAGAAATCGCCCCCAGCATTTTTCTGCGTTTTCTGCACGTGGCGTATGTCACGCGTATGCGTCGCTAGTCTTCTTCGCGTGTCACGCGCATGCGTCAGTCACGCGTACGTATCGCCATGGAAAGCTCCAATTCACACGTACGCGTCAGTCACGTGTACGCGTCGCTCCTCGCTGCCATCTCTTTTTGTTCTTGTGCTGCAGAAACTCCATCAAATCCAACTGAATGCTATCTAAAATAAACAAAATTGCAAAAGACTCAAAGTAGCATCCATATTGCTAAAAGATAATTAATTCTTTATTAAACTCAACAAATTAGATGCAAATTCACTAAGAAAAGATAGGAAAGATGCTCACGCATCACAACACCAAACTTGAATTGTTGCTTGTCCTCAAGCAACCAAAACCAATATAGGCTTAGGGTGTGAATTTGCATGAGAATGAGAGTTCGATTAAGCTCATATCTCTTCTTATAGTGGGGTTTACAACTGCAATCCTGAATAGTTTTGGCATCTCACTCTCCTTTGAATCAGAAGAATGTTACTGTCATCTAGAATTAGAATCCGATAATATTATGAATTCTCTGATCTTTTGTAACTCAATTTAATCCTTGAACACAACAATTTTTCTTTGGTGCTTTGCACCTTAAGTCTAGCCGTGACTTTAAATATTTTGTCTCAAGCTTTACTTGACACAGAAACACCACAAGCACTTAACTGGAAAACTCTCTTTAAGTTCTAAATATTTAATTAATTTTTTTCTTTCATTATCCCCAGACAATGGTGCTCAAAGCCTTTGACGTACTCTGTAATTGATCTCAACTCTAAATGTTTTGTCTCAAGGATTACTTGACACAAGAACACCACAAGCATGTGAATAGGGAAACAACTCTTTGAGCTTTTAATCATGTCTGACCTCCCTAGTCATTGATGCTCAGAGCCTTTGACCTTGCTTTTATTTTTCTTTTGCTGTTTCTTTTGCTTCAAGGATTAAGCTTTCATTAATTTCAGAGAAATCATAATAATTCTCTAAATTCCTGTTCCATGTACATCAACATTCTTTGATTCAAATTTAAATATGCACTGTTCATGTCATGCATTCAGAATTACAATTAATAATACCACCACATTTAAGTAAATAAGACTACTCTTAAAATTAACTCAATTTCTCATACAATACATCACTTCTGTATTTTTTTTATTTGAATTCAAATTCAGTGAGTAATACATGAGACATCTTTTCAGCATTAAAGCAATTAAGAGAAAACTAAACTAGTCCTAGGATTCTAACTAATAAAGGATCATGCAACAAAAAAAGTAAAATAGCAGAAACTTGGAACATAATATAGTAGAAGTGGGAAGGAATATAGAATGAAAGGAACTCAACCACCTTAGTTATTCTAGCGGTTGTTTTATTCTTCAGGTTGTGCTCCTCCGTAAAGATGATTCGCCTTCCTTGGTGCCATAAAATTAGACAACAAAACTCTAAGTGAAGCGTCAAACCAAACTTAAGGGTTTGCTTGTCCTCAAGTAAAGAAGAACTGAAAACAAAAACAAACAGTAAGATGGAAGAAGAATAAAAGGATAAAATAACGAGAGAGAATTAGGAATTGGGAGAGAGGAAAAGAAAATTAAAACTGGACGGCGAACTAGTATAGTTGTGCGGCGCAGGCGATGCGTACGCGTGGGTCGCAAAATTTTCTTAATGATGCGTGAGCGCCAGGAACGCGTCTGCGTGCCCTGGGTTTTGTGCGATTCGTGTAAAGCTAGCCGCGCGCACGTACAACTCTCTATTCGCGTGGCATGGGAACCCAGATTTTCAATCGACGCGTGCGCGTCATGCACGCACACGCGTGGATGGCCATTTGTGCAAATGACGCGCACGCGTCAGAAACGCGTACGCGTGAACAGGTTTTGTGCTTCTAGCACACTTCCAGTCCCAAGCCAGCACAACTCTCTGCCCAAACGCATATTTACGCCATTTTTCCCGGTCTAACGCGTACGCGTGGTGTGCCAAAATCACCAATGACGCGCACACGTCATGGATGCGTATGCGTGAGCTTGTTTGTGCGAAAGGCTTTATTCTAGCGCCACTCCCACTCAACTCTCTGTTTATTTTTATTTTTCACGCACACCCATCTGACGCGTACGCGTCAACGACACTTACGCGTCGTGTGCCCCTTTTTTTTATCCGGTTCCTGTTTGAAAATAGCTGCATGATCAGAAAATTAGTAAGAACTCAATAAAAATCAAATAAGTAAGAAAACTACTGCTACGAAAAATAACTAAGAATGAAAATGAGCGATCATACCACGGTGGGTTGTCTCCCACCAAGCACTTTTAGTTAAAGTCCTTAAGTTGGACATGTGGTGAGTTCCTTGTCATGGTGGCTTGTGCTTGTACTGATCCAGAAATCTCCACCAATGTTTGTAATTCCAATGGCTACCAGGATCCCAAACTAGGCGCATAACGCCTTTGAGCAAGTTGAAGCAAGTGACAAGGCCCCAAGAGTGTTTGATTGTGGGAATGAATTCCAGGACGAAATTGTGATCATCAACAATGGCTCCAAAGACTTGGTGCTCTCAAACATAAATCACACTTTGTCACAACTCCGCACAACTAACCAGCAAGTGTACTGGGTCGTCCAAGTAATACCTTATGTGAGTAAGGGTCGATCCCACAGAGATTGTTGGTATGAAGCAAGCTATGGTCATCTTGTAGATCTCAGTCAGGCTGATTCAAATGTGATTGGATTAGATAATTAAAAGATAAATAAAATAGGATAGAAATACTTATGTAAATTAATGGTGGGAATTTCAGGTAAGCATATGGAGATGCTTGTTCCTTCTGAATCTCTGCTTTCCTACTGCTTTCATCCAATCCTTCTTACTCCTTTCCATGGCAAGCTGTATGTAGGGCATCACTGTTGTCAATGGCTACATCCCATCCTCTCAGTGAAAAAGGTCCAAATGCTCTGTCACGGCACGGCTAATCATCTGTCGGTTCTCAATCAGGTTGGAATAGAATCTAGTGATTCTTTTGCGTCTGTCACTAACGCCCAGCCTTCAGGAGTTTGAAGCTCGTCACAGTCATTCAATCCCAGAATCCTACTCGAAATACCACAGACAAGGTTAGACTTTCCGGATTCCCATGAATGCCGCCATCAATTCTAGCTTATACCACGAAGATTCTGATTAAGGAATCCAAGAGATATGCGCCCGGTCTAAGGTAGAACGGAAGTGGTTGTCAGTCACGCGTTCATAGGTGAGAATGATGATGAGTGTCACGGATCATCACATTCATCATGTTGAAGTGCAACAAATATCTTAGAATAGGAATAAGTCGAATTGGATAGAAAATAGTAGTAATTGCATTAAAACTTGAGGTACAGCAGAGCTCCACACCGTTAATCTATGGTGTGTAGAAACTCCACCGTTGAAAATACATAAGTGAAAGGTCCAGGCATGGCCGAATGGCCAGCCCCCAGATCTAAGAACTAAACGTCCAAAGATTGAATAATACAATCAAAGATATTTAATAAACTAGTAAAAAGTTCTATTTATACTAAACTAGCTACTAGAGTTTACAGAGGTAAGTAATTGATGCATAAATTCACTTCCAGGCCCACTTGGTGTGTGCTTGGGCTGAGCTTGATCTATCCACGAGCTTAGGCTTCTCTTGGAGTTGAACGCCAAGTTGTAACGTGTTTTGGGCGTTCAACTCTAGTTCGTGACGTGTTTCTGGCGTTTGACTCTAGAATGCAGCATGGAACTGGCGTTTAGCGCCAGTTTACGTCATCAAATCTCGAATAAAGTATGGACTATTATATATTGCTGGAAAGCTATGGATGTCTACTTTCCAAAGCCATTGAGAGCGCGCCATTTGGAGTTCTGTAGCTCCAGAAAATCTATTTCGAGTGCAGGGAGGTTAGATTCCAACAACATCAGCAGTCCTTTGTCAGCCTCTTTTCAGAGTTTTGCTCAGGTCCCTCAATTTCAGCCAGAAAATATCTAAAATCACAGAAAAACATACAAACTCATAGTAAAGTCCAGAAATGTGAATTTAGCATAAAAACTAATGAAAACATCCCTAAAAGTAACTAGATCATACTAAAAACTACCTAAAAATAATGCCAAAAAGCGTATAAATTATCCGCTCATCACAACACCAAACTTAATTTGTTGCTTGTCCCTAAGCAACTGAAAATCAATTAGGATAAAAAGAAGAGAATATACTATAAATTCCAAAATATCAATGAATATTAATTCTAATTAGATGAGTGGGACTTGTAGCTTTTTGCTTCTGAACAGTTTTGGCATCTCACTTTCTCCTTTGAAGTTTAGAATGATTGGCATCTATAGGAACTTAGAATTTCAGATAGTGTTATTGATTCTCCTAGTTAAGTTTGTTGATTCTTGAGCACAGCTACTATTATGAGTCTTGGCCGTGGCCCTAAGCATTTTGTTTTCCAGTATTACCACCGGATACATAAATGCCACAGACACATGACTGGGTGAACCTTTTCAGATTGTGACTCAGCTTTGCTAGAGTCCCCAGTTAGAGGTGTCCAGAGCTCTTAAGCACACTCTTTTTGCTTTGGATCATGACTTTAACCACTCAGTCTCAAGCTTTTCACTTGGACCTGCATGCCACAAGCACATGGTCAGAGACAGCTTGATTTAGCCGCTTAGGCCTGGATTTTATTTCCTTAGGTCCTCCTATCCATTGATGCTCAAAGCCTTGGATCCTTTTTACCCTTGCCTTTTGGTTTTAAGGGCTATTGGCTTTTTCTGCTTGCTTTTTCTAATTCTTTCTATTTTTTCGCCAAATTTTTTTCGCAAGCTTTTGCTTTTTCACTGCTTTTTCTTGCTTCAAGAATCAATTTCATGATTTTTCATATCATCAATAACATTTCGCTTTGTTCATCATTCTTTCAAGAGCCAACAACTTTAACATTCATAAACAACAAAATCAAAATTATGCACTGTTTAAGCATTCATTCAGAAAACAAAAAGTATTGTCACCACATCAATATAATTAAACTAATTTCAAGGACAATTTTTGAAATTCATGTACTTCTTGTTCTTTTGAATTAAAAACATTTTTCATTTAAGAGAGGTGAAGGATTTATGGAATTTATTCATAGCTTTAAGACATAGTTACTACATACTAATGATCATGAAGTAGAGACACAAAACATAGATAAAAACGAAAAACAGAAAAAATTAAGAACAAGGAATGAATCCACCTTAGTGGCGTCTTCTTCTTGAAGGACCAATGATGTCCTTAAACTCTTCTATGTCCCTTCCTTGCCTTTGTTGCTCCTCCCTCATTGCTCTTTGATCTTCTCTAATTTCATGGAGAATGATGGAGTGCTCTTGATGTTCCACCCTTAATTGATCCATATTGTAACTCAAATCTTCTAAGGAAGTGTTGAGTTGTTCCCAATAGTTGTTGGGAGGAAAGTGCATCCCTTGAGGCATCTCCGGAATTTCTTGGTAATGAGCTTCCTCATGCGTCTCTTGGGTTCCATGAGTGGGCTCTCTTGTTTGCTTCATCCTTTTCTTAGTGATGGGCTTGTCCTCCTCAATGAGGATGTCTCCTTCTATGATAACTCTAGCTGAGTAACATAGATGGCAAATAAGATGAGGAAAAGCTAGCCTTGCCAAAGTAGAGGACTTATCGGCTATTTTTTAGAATTCATGGGAGATGACTTCATGAACTTCTACTTCCTCTCCAATCATGATGCTATGAATCATGATGGCCCGATCCATAGTAACTTCAGATCGGTTGCTAGTGGGGATGATGGAGCGTTGAATGAACTCCAACCATCCTCTAGCCACAGGCTTGAGGTCCAGTCTTCTTAGTTGAACCGGCTTGCCTTTGGAGTCTCTTTTCCATTGAGCTCCTTCCACACATATGTCCATAAGGACTTGGTCCAACTTTTCATTAAAGTTGACCCTTCTAGTGTAGGGGCGTGCATCTCCTTGCATCATGGGTAAGTTGAATGCCAACCTCACATTTTTCGGACTAAAATCTAAGTATTTTCCCCGAACCATTGTAAGATAATTATTTGGGTTTGGGTTCTTACTTTGATCATGGTTCCTCGTGATCCATGCATTGGCATAGAACTCTTGAACCATTAATATTCTGACTTGTTGGATGGGGTTGGTTAGAACTTCCCAACCTCTTCTTTGGATCTCATGTCGGATCTCCGGGTACTCATTTTTCTTGAGTTTGAAAGGGACCTCGGGGATCACCTTCTTCTTGGCCACAACATCATAGAAGTGGTTTTGATGGGCTTTGGAAATGAATCTTTCCATCTCCCATGACTCGGAGGTAGAAGCTTTTGTCTTCCCTTTCCCTTTTCTAGAGGATTCTCCAGCCTTAGGTGCCATCAATGGTAATGGAAAAACAAAAAGCTTATGCTTTTACCACACCAAACTTAAAATATTTCTTGCCCTCGAGCAAGAGAAGAAAGAAAAGAAGAAGAAGAAGAAGAAAATATGGAGGAGGGGGGAGAAGTGTATTCGGCCAAGGTATAGAAGAGGGGGTTGTGTTGTGTGAAAAAGAAGTAGAATGGAGGGGTTTATATAGGGAAGGGAGAGAGGGTAGGTTCGGCTATTTAGGGTGGGTTTGGGTGGGAAAGATTTTTGAATTTTGAAGGTAGGTGGGGTTTATGGGAAAGAGTGGATGGATGTGAGTGGTGAAGGGGGTAATTGGGAAGAGAGATTGAGGTGATTGGTGAAGGTTTTTGGGAAAATGTGTTATAGGATTATTAAGAGGTAAGGTGAGAATATGATAGGTGGGGATCCTGTGGGGTCTACAGATCCTGAGATGATCCTGTGGGGTCCACAGATCCTGAGGTGTCAAGGATTTACATTCCTGCACCCATTAGGCATGTAAAATGCCTTCGCATGCAATTCTGGCGTTTAGACGCCGAAGTGATGCTCATTCTGGGCGTTCAACGCCCATGTGCAGCATGTTTCTGGCATTGAACTCCAGTTCCATGCTTGTTCTGGCGTTCAGTGCCAGCTCTCCTCTGGGTGCATTCCTGGCGTTTGAACACCGGGATGTTGCTTGTTTCTGGTGTTCAGCGCCAGATCCATGCTCTGTTCTGGCGTTGAACGCCAGCCAGATGCTCCTTACTGGCGTTTAAACGCCAATAAGTCCTTCCTCCAGGGTGTGATTTTTCTTCTGCTGTTTTTTATTCTGTTTTTAATTTTAATATTTTTTTCGTGACTCCACATGATCATGAACCTAATAAAACATAAAAGAACAATGAAAATAAAATAAAATTAGATAAATAAAAATTGGGTTGCCTCCCAACAAGCGCTCTTTTAGTGTCACTAGCTTGACAATGGGCTCTCTTGGAGCCACAAAGGTGATCAAGTCAATGTTGTGGACTCCCAACACCAAACTTAGAGTTTAGATATGGGGGTTCAACACCAAACTTAGAGTTTGGTTGTGGCCTCCTAACACCAAACTTAGAGTTTGATTGTGGGGGCTCTGTTTGACTCTGTACTGAGAGAAGCTCTGCATGCTTACTCTCCCTTGTTACAGAAGGATAGCCGTGTGCCTTAAACACAAGGTAGTCCTCGTTCAATTGAAGGACTAATTCTCCTCTGTTAACATCTATCACAGCTTCTGCTGTGGCTAGGAAAGGTCTTCCAAGGATGATGCATTCATCCTCCTCCTTCCTAGTGTCTAAGATTATGAAATCAGCAGGAATGTAAAGGCCTTTAACCTTTACCAACACGTCCTCTACTAATCCATAAGCTTGTCTTACTGACTTGTCTGCCAATTGTAATGAGAATAAGGTAGGTTGTACCTCAATGATCCCCAGCTTCTCCATTACAGAGAGTGGCATAAGATTTATGCCTGACCCCAGGTCACACAGAGCCTTGTTAAAGGCCATGGTGCCTATGGTATAGGGTATTAAGAATTTACCAGGATCTTGTCTCTTTTGAGGTAAAGTTTTCTGAACCCATGTATCTAGTTCACTAATGAGCAAGGGATGTTCAACTTCCCAAGTCTCATTACCAAACAACTTGGCATTCAACTTCATGATGACTCCTAGATATTAAGCAACTTGCTCTCCAGTCACATCTTCATTCTCTTCTGAGGAAGAATAGTCTTCAGAGCTCATGAATGGCAGAAGGAGATTTAGTGGAATGTCTATGGTCTCTATATGAGCCTCAGATTCTTTTAGGTTCTCAATAGGGAACTCCTTCTTGTTTGAGAGATGTCCCAGGAGGTCTTCCTCACTAGGATTTTCGTCTTTCTCCTCCCTTGTGCATTCGACCATATTGATTACATCAATGGCCTTGCACTCTCCTTTTGGATTTTCTTCTGTATTGCTTGGGAGAATACTGGGAGGAGTTTCAGTGACTTTCTTACTCAGCTGGCCCACCTGTGCCTCCAAATTTCTGATGGAGGACCTTGTTTCACTCATGAAACTTAAGGTGGCCTTAGACAGATCAGAGACCAAATTTGCTAAATTAGAGGGGCTCTGCTCAGAATTCTCTATCTGTTGTTGAGAAGATGATGGAAAAGGCTTGTTATTGCTTAGCCTGTTTCTTCCACCATTATTAAAGCCTTGTTGAGGCTTTTGTTGATCCTTCCATGAGAAATCTGGATGATTTCTCCATGATGAATTATAGGTATTTCCATAAGGTTCACCCATGTAATTTACCTCTTGATGAGCGGATATTTTATACGCTTTTTGGGGGTAATTTCATGTAGATTTTAGCATGTTTTAATTGGTTTTTAGTAGAATATTATTGGTTTTTAAGCAAAAAGCATATTTCTGGACTTTACTATGAGTTTGTGCGTTTTTCTGTGATTTCAGGTATTTTCTGGCTGAAATTGAGGGAGCTGAGCAAAAATCTGAGTTAGGCTGAAAAAGGACTGCTGATGCTGTTGGATCCTGACCTCCCTGCACTCGAAATGGATTTTCTGGAGCTACAAGAGTCCAATTGGCGCTCTCTCAACGACGTTGGAAAGTAGACATCCAGGGCTTTCCAGCAATATATAATAGTCCATACTTTGCGCGGAGATAGACGACGTAACTTGGCGTTGAACACCAAGTACATGCTGCTGTCTGGAGTTAAACGCCAGAAACATGTCATGATCCGGAGTTGAACGCCCAAAACACGTTATAACTTGGAGTTCAATTCCAAGAAAGGCCTTAACTCATGGATAGCTTTAGTCTCAGCCCCAGCACACACCAAGTGGGCCCCAGAAGTGGATTTCTGCACCAATTATCTTAGTTTACTCATATTCTGTAAACCTAAGTTACTAGTTTACTATTTAAACAACTTTTAGAGATTTATCTGGGACCTCATGACATTTTTCAGATCTGAATTACATACTTTTTGATGGCATGAGTCTCTAAACTCCATTGTTGGGGGTGAGGAGCTCTGCAGCATCTCGATGATTTAATACAATTCCTTTGTTTTCCATTCAAACACGCTTGTTCTTATCTAAGATGTTCATTTGCGCTTAATTATGGAGAAGGTGATGATCCGTGACACTCATCACCTTCCTCAATCCATGAACGTGTGCCTGACAACCACCTCCGTTCTACATCAGATTGAATGAGTATCTCTTAGATTCCTTAATCAGAATCTTCGTGGTATAAGCCGGATTGATGGCGGCATTCATGAGAATCCGGAAAGTCTAAACATTGTCTGTGGTATTCCGAGTAAGATTCTGGGATTGAATGACTGTGACGAGCTTCAAACTCCTGAAGGCTGGGCGTTAGTGACAGACGCAAAAGAATCAATGGATTCTACTCCAACCTGATTGAGAACCGACAGATGATTAGTCGTGCTGTGACAGAGCATAGGAACGTTTTCACTGAGAGGATGGGAAGTAGCCACTGACAACGGTGACACCCTACATAGAGCTTGCCATGGAAGGAGCCTTGCGTGTGTTGAAGGATTTCAAGGAAGAGTTGAAGTCAGAGGACAAAGCATCTCCAAAACTCCAACATATTTCTCATTACTGCACAACAAGTAACGCTATTATTCTCTTTTATTCGTCCAACAATTTTAAATACTTTGACTTCTTAAAATTAAATCCAAATAACTTCATTGGCCTCCTGACTAAGATTAATAAAATAAACATTGATTGCTTCAAACCAATAATCTCCGTGGGATCGACCCTTACTCACGTAAGGTATTACTTGGACGACCCAGTGCACTTGCTGGTTAGTTGTGCGAATCACAAATTCGTGCACCAAGTTTTTGGCGCCGTTGCCGGGGATTGTTGAGTTTGAACAATTAAAGGCTTATTTTATTTCTTAGATTAGGAATAACTTATTTTTTGTTGTTATAGAGTCATTAAATTTTGATAGGATAGTTTCTTTTCAAAAATATTATTTTTCTTAATTAATTGATTTTTCGTGAGTTTAGTGTCTTATTCTAAGTTTGGTGTTAATTGCATATTTTATATTTTCTTTAAAATTTTCGTGTTAGTGTTCTTGGTTCTTCCTTGATCTTCAGGTTGTTCTTGTTCATTTTTCTTGATTGATCTTTAATTTTTCTTGTTCTGTGTCTTTTCTTGTTTTTCTTATACTAATCCAAAGCTTTAGTCTTCTAAAAGGAATATACTCATTCAGAACAATTGTTACCTTTTCTGCCCATTTGGCTAGAATATTGGTTTATATTCTTGATGAGGGAGCACCAATACTTTTGAAAATCTTTTTCAAAAATAATTTTTCTTTGATTTAATCTTGTGCCAAACTTTAAGTTTGGTGTTTTCTAGTTAATCTTTTTTTAATTTTCGAAAATTTTATTAAAGTTTTCTAAAAATTTTAAGTTTGGTGTTCTTCCTTTTGTTCTTGGTGTTCTTGTGAATCTTTAAGGTGTTCTTGAGTTTTTCTTGTGTTTTGATCTTAAAATTTTTAAGTTTGGTGTTCCTTGGTGTTTTCCCTCCAAAATTTTCGAAAATAAGGAGCATTGGATCTAAAAATTTTAAGTCTTGTGTCTTTTGTGTGTTTTTCTCTTTCATCAAAAAAATTTTCAAAATTCAAAAAAATATCCTTCCTAACTAATTTTAAACTATTTTTTTTCGAAAATTTTATATAAAAATTCAGATTTCAATTTCAAAATATTTTCAATTTCTTTTATTTGTTTCGTTTTTATTTTATTTTATAAAAATTAATTTTTATAAAATAAATAATATCAACATACATATCATCTCTTTTATTCCATCATGGAATTAAGGGGGAATGAACAGTCCAGGAGGACTCTGGGGTCATATGCTAACCCCACTACTGCTTCATATGGGAGTAGTATCTGTATACCCTCCATGGGAGTTAGTAGCTTTGAGTTGAATCCTCAGCTCATTATCATGGTGCAGCAAAACTGCCAGTATTCTGGTCTTCCACATGAAGAACCTACAGAGTTTCTGGCACATTTTTTACAAATTGCTGACACAGTACATGATAAGGAAGTAGATCAGGATGTCTATAGATTATTACTGTTTCCATTTGCTGTAAAAGATCAAGCTAAGAGGTGGTTAAATAACCAGCCTAAGAACAGCATAAAAACATGGAAACAACTGTCAGAAAAATTCCTGAATCACTATTTTCCTCCAAAACGGATGACACAGCTAAGGCTAAGCATCCAAGGCTTCAAACAAGGAGATAATGAATCCCTTTATGATGCGTGGGAGAGATACAGAGAGATGCTAAGAAAATGCCCCTCTGAAATGTTTTCAGAGTGGGTGCAATTAGACATCTTCTACTATGGGCTTACAGAAAAAGCTCAGATTTCTCTAGACCACTCAGCTGGTGGATCTATACATATGAGAAAAACAATTGAAGAAGCTCAAGAGCTTATTGATACAGTTGCCAAAAATCAGCATCTGTACCTAAGCAGTGAATCTTCCATGAAAGAAGAAGCTAAAACAGTAACTGCTGAACTCAGTCCTGTAGATCAGGCTAATGAATTCAATCAGCAATTAGACTTTCTAACTTAGCAGCTAGCCGAATTCAAGGAAATACTACAGGAAACAAGAATGGCTAACAGGAATATGGAAGTACAGTTAAGACAAACAGAAAAGCAACTGTCAAAACAAATAGCAGAAGAATGCCAAGCAGTTCAACTAAGAAGTGGGAAAACATTAAATACCTCACTTCAAAGCAGCAGGAAGCCAAGAAATGAACAAATGGCTACTCAAAATCCCTCTGAGGACAATCAGAGCCCAGAGAGGAATAATGCTGGCGCTGAACGCCCAGACCATGCTCATTCCTGGCGTTCAACGCCAGAAACAAGCATGAATTCGGCGTTGAACGCCCAAAGAGAGCATAGTTCTGGCGTTCAGACGCCAGTAACAAATGAGGAGTTGGCGTTTAACGCCACTCCAGCTTCCACCCCTGGCATTCAAACGCCAGTGGGAAATCAGTCACATACAAGTGCTGATAACAACCCTTCTAAAAAGGCTTCCCAACCCACTTCTGTAGGTAATAAACCTGCAGCAACTAAGGTTGAGGAATATAAAGCCAAAATGCCTTATCCTCAAAAACTCCGCCAAGCGGAACAGGATAAGCAATTTGCTCGCTTTGCAGACTATCTCAGAACTCTTGAAATAAAGATTTCGTTTGCAGAAGCACTTGAGCAAATACCTTCCTATGCTAAGTTCATGAAAGAGATCTTAAGTCATAAGAAGGATTGGAGGGAGACTGAAAAAGTTTACCTCACTGAAGAATGCAGTGCAGTCATTCTGAAAAGCTTACGTGAGAAGCTTAAAGATCCTGGGAGCTTTATGATACCATGCACATTAGAGGGTACTTGTACCAAGCAAGCTTTATGTGATCTTGGGGCAAGTATCAACCTAATACCTGCATCTACTATCAGAAAGCTTGGTTTAACTGAAGAAATAAAACCAACCAGGATATGTCTTCAACTTGCTGATGGCTCCATTAAATACCCATCAGGCGTGATTGAGGACATGATTGTCAAGGTTGGGCCATTTGCCTTTCCTACTGACTTTGTGGTGCTGGAAATGGAGGAACACAAGAGTGCAACTCTCATTCTAGGAAGACCTTTCCTAGCAACTGGCCGAACCCTCATTGACGTCCAAAAAGGGGAAGTAACCTTGAGAGTCAATGAGGAGGAGTTCAAGTTGAATGTTGCCAAAGCCATGCAATATCTAGACACCCCAGATGACTGCATGAGTATTGATATCATTGACTCTCTGGTAAGAGAGGTCAATATGGCTGAGAGTCTCGAATCAGAGCTAGAAGACATCTTTAAAGATGTTCAGCCTGACTTGGAGGAATCAGAGAGAATAATAGAACCTCTGAAAATCCCTCGGGAAGAGGAGAAACCTCCTAAACCCGAGCTCAAACCATTACCACCATCCCTGAAATATGCATTTCTAGGAGAAGGTGATACCTTTCCTGTAATCATAAGCTCTACCTTAGAGCCACAGGAAGAGGAAGCACTAATTCAAGTGCTAAGGACACACAAGACAGCTCTTGGGTGGTCCATCAGTGATCTTAAGGGCATTAGCCCAGCCAGATGTATGCACAAGATCCTATTAGAGGGTGACGCCAAGCCAGTGGTCCAACCACAAAGGCGGCTGAATCCAGCCATGAAGGAAGTTGTGCAGAAGGAGGTCGCTAAATTACTAGAGGCTGGGATTATTTATCCTATTTCTGACAGCCCCTGGGTGAGCCCTGTCCAAGTCGTCCCTAAGAAGGGAGGCATGACAGTGGTCCATAATGAAAAAAATGAACTGGTTCCTACAAGAACAGTTACAGGGTGGCGTATGTGTATTGATTATAGAAGGCTCAATACAGCCACCAGAAAGGATCATTTTCCTTTACCATTCATAGACCAAATGCTAGAAAGACTAGCAGGTCATGAATACTACTGCTTCCTGGATGGATATTCAGGTTATAATCAAATTGCAGTAGATCCCCAGGATCAAGAAAAAATGGCATTCACATGTCCATCTGGAGTATTTGCATACAGAAGGATGCCATTTGGCCTGTGCAATGCACCTGCAACCTTTCAGAGGTGCATGCTCTCAATTTTCTCTGATATGGTGGAAAAATTCCTGGAAGTCTTCATGGATGACTTCTCAGTATTTGGAGACTCATTCAGCTCCTGCCTTAACCATTTAGCACTTGTTTTAAAAAGATGCCAAGAGACTAACCTGGTTTTAAACTGGGAAAAATGTCACTTTATGGTGACTGAAGGAATTGTCCTTGGGCACAAAATTTCGAACAAGGGAATAGAGGTGGATCAAGCTAAGGTAGAAGTAATTGAAAAATTACCACCACCTGCCAATGTTAAGGCAATCAGAAGCTTTCTGGGGCATGCAGGATTCTATAGGAGGTTTATAAAGGATTTTTCAAAAATCGCCAAACCTCTGAGCAACCTGCTAGCTGCTGACACGCCATTTATATTTGATAAAGTGTGTCTGCAGGCATTTGAGACTCTGAAAGCTAAATTGGTCACAGCACCAATCATCTCTGCACCAGACTGGACATTACCATTTGAATTGATGTGTGATGCTAGTGACCATGCCATTGGTGCAGTGTTGGGACAAAGGCATGACAAGCTTCAGCACGTCATTTACTATGCCAGCCGTGTTTTAAATGACGCACAGAAGAATTACACAACCACAGAAAAAGAGCTACTTGCAGTGGTTTACGCTATTGACAAATTCAGATCCTATTTAGTAGGATCAAAAGTGATTGTGTATACTGATCATGCTACTCTTAAATATCTACTCACAAAGCAGGATTCAAAGCCCAGACTTATAAGATGGGTGTTGCTTCTGCAAGAGTTTGATATAGAAATAAGAGACAAAAACGGGACAGAGAATCAAGTAGCAGATCACCTGTCCCGAATAGAACCAGTAGAAGGGGCGTCCCTCCCTCTCACTGAGATCTCTGAAACCTTTCCGGATGAGCAATTGTTTGCTGTTCAGGATGCTCTGTGGTTTTCAGACATTGCAAACTATAAGACACAAGGTTCTCCTTTTGTAACAATGGAGAGGAAGCATGAAAAGCTTCTCTCACTGCAGAGTCAACCAAAGCCCCCACAGTCCAACTCTAAGTTTGGTGTTGGGAGGCCACAACCAAACTCTTAGTTTGGCATTAAACCCCCACATTCAAACTCTAAATTTGATGTTGGGAGGTCCCTACCTTGCTCTGATTATCTGTGAGACTCCATGAGAGCTCACTGTCCAGCTAAGGACAATAAAGAAGCGCTTGCTGGGAGGCAACCCAGCCAATCACAAAATTTAATTTTATTTGTTTTTGTTGATTTTTACAGGTATATGTCAAAGTATCTTCAAGGTAAAAAAGCAATTGATTGAATTCACAGAGTTATAGGGGAATTTGGAAGCTCACTGGCGTGAAAAAGCCAGTAAGAAATGTTTTGGGCGTTGAACGCCCAAAAGAAGCACCCACTGGGCGTTCAACGCCAGTAAGGGTAGCCATCTGGGCGTTAAACGCCAGAAAGGAGCATCTTCTGAGCGTTGAACGCCAGAAGGAAGCACCTTCTGGGCGTTTAACGCCAGATTGTTAGCATCCTGGGCGTTCAGAAAAACGCCCAGTGACAAAGGACTTCCTGGCGTTCAACGCCAGAAAGATGCATCAGCTGGGCGTTGAACGCCCAGGAGAAGCAGCATTTGGGCGTTAAACGCCCAAAACATGCATCGTTTGGGCGTTTAACGCCAAGATGGTGGGGAGGAGGTAAAATTCACCTTTCTTTACAATTTTTCTAAATTTTTAAGTTTCAATTCATGATTTCTTGCATACACATGTTTCAAAATGTCATCCTTCAAAATCAAATTAGTTTTCTAAGAACCCTAATTTCTAAAATCCCTTTTCCAAAAATATCAAATATATCTTAATCCATACAGCCAAATTGTTTTCCAATCCAATCCAACTCTTTTAAGTTTGTTTTCAAAACTCAATTATCTTTTTAAAATCTTTTTCAAATCTTTTTCAACTCATCATATCTTTTGATTTCGAAATTGCCTTTCCCTCTATTCCTCTTCTATCCTTTATTTTGCTTGAGGACAAGCAAACCTCTAAGTTTAGTGTGATTTGCCATGATCACTGAGCTAAAACTCATCAAGATCATGGCACCTAAGGGAACAGGAAGAGCAAGGATGTGAACTTAAGGGAGCTGAAGCGTTAGAAATTAATTCTTGAAGGCACCCCACAGACTAGAGGAACATCCACTTCCCAAAATACAGGTTGTTAAGTTCTAATTCTAGCTTTAACTCTGTGATAGTATTATTATAGGATTCTACCTTAGAAGTTATATAGGAGTAGTAGTAATTAGCATATCTATTTTGATTTTATTTTCAATTAAGTTATAATTTATTTTTCTCATCATCATCAAACATGAATAAAATAGTAGATTTTTTTTAATAAAGAGGCAATTTAATCTTTCCGAGTTCTTAATTAAGGAAAATTCTAATTATTTATATGTGGTGGCAATACTTTTTGTCTTCTGAATGAATGCTTGAACAGTGCATATTTTTGATATTGAATTTTATGAATGTTAAAATTGTTGGCTCCTGAAAGAATGATGAACAAGAGAAATGTTATTGATGATCTGAAAAATCATGAAATTGATTCTTGAAGCAAGAAAAAGCAGTGAAAAAAAAATTTCTTGCGAAAAAAAATGCCAAAAAGAGAGAAAGAAAAAGCAAGCAGAAAAAGCCAATAGCCCTTAAAACCAAAAGGCAAGGGTAAAAAGGATCCAAGGCTTTGAGCATCAATGGATAGGAGGGCCCAAGGAAATAAATCCAGGCCTAAGCGGCTAAATCAAGCTGTCCCTAACCATGTGCTTGTGGCATGCAGGTCCAAGTGAAAAGCTTGAGACTGAGTGGTTAAAGTCGTGATCCAAAGCAAAAGAGTGTGCTTAAGAACTCTGGACACCTCTAATTGGGGACTTGAGCAAAGCTAAGTCACAATCTGAAAAGGTTCACCCAGTTATGTGTCTGTGGCATTTATGTATCCGGTGGTAATACTGGAAAACAAAGTGCTTAGGGCCACAGCCAAGACTCATCAAGAATCAACATACTAAACTAGGAGAATCAATAATACTATCTGAATTCTGAGTTCCTATGGATGCCAATCATTCTGAATTTCAAAGGATAAAGTGAGATGCCAAAACTGTTCAGAAGCAAAAAGCTACTAGCCCCGCTCATCCAATTAGAATCTGAGCTTCACTTAAAACTCTGAAATATTATTACTTCTTAATTTCTTGTTATCCTATTTTATTTATCTAGTTGCTTGAGGACAAGCAACAGTTTAAGTTTGGTGTTGTGATGAGCGGATATTTTATACGCTTTTTGGGGGTAATTTCATGTAGATTTTAGCATGTTTTAATTGGTTTTTAGTAGAATATTATTGGTTTTTAAGCAAAAATCATATTTCTGGACTTTACTATGAGTTTGTGTGTTTTTCTGTGATTTCAGGTATTTTCTGGCTGAAGTTGAGGGAGCTGAGCAAAAATCCGAGTTAGGCTGAAAAAGGACTGCTGATGCTGTTGGATCCTGACCTCCCTGCACTCGAAATGGATTTTCTGGAGCTACAGGAGTCCAATTGGCGTGCTCTCAACGGCGTTGGAAAGTAGACATCCAGGGCTTTCCAGCAATATATAATAGTCTATACTTTGCGCGGAGATAGACAACGTAACTTGGCGTTGAACGCCACGTATATGCTGCTGTCTGAAGTTAAACGCTAGAAACACGTCATGATCCGGAGTTGAACGCCCAAAACACGTTATAACTTGGAGTTCAATTCCAAGAAAGGCCTTAACTCATGGATAGCTTTATTCTCAGCCCCAGCACACACCAAGTGGGCCCCAGAAGTGGATTTCTGCACCAATTATCTTAGTTTACTCATATTCTGTAAACCTAGGTTACTAGTTTACTATTTAAACAACTTTTAGAGATTTATCTGGGACCTCATGACATTTTTCAGATCTGAATTACATACTTTTTGACGGCATGAGTCTCTAAACTCCATTGTTGGGGGTGAGGAGCTCTGCAGCGTCTCGATGATTTAATACAATTCCTTTGTTTTCCATTCAAACACGCTTGTTCTTATCTAAGATGTTCATTTGCGCTTAATTATGGAGAAGGTGATGATCCGTGACACTCATCACCTTCCTCAATCCATGAACGTGTACCTGACAACCACCTCCGTTCTAAATCAGATTGAATGAGTATCTCTTAGATTCCTTAATCAGAATCTTCGTGGTATAAGCCGGATTGATGGCGGCATTCATGAGAATCCGGAAAGTCTAAACCTTGTCTGTGGTATTCCGAGTAGGATTCTGGGATTGAATGACTGTGACGAGCTTCAAACTCCTGAAGGCTGGGCGTTAGTGACAGACGTAAAAGAATCAATGGATTCTACTCCAACCTGATTGAGAACCGACAGATGATTAGCCGTGCTGTGACAGAGCATAGGAACGTTTTCACTGAGAGGATGGGAAGTAGCCACTGACAACGGTGACACCCTACATAGAGCTTGCCATGGAAGGAGCCTTGCGTGTGTTGAAGGATTTCAAGGAAGAGTTGAAGTCAGAGGACAAAGCATCTCCAAAACTCCAACATATTTCTCATTACTGCACAACAAGTAACGCTATTATTCTCTTTTATTCGTCCAACAATTTTAAATACTTTGACTTCTTAAAATTAAATCCAAATAACTTCATTGGCCTCCTGACTAAGATTAATAAAATAAACATTGATTGCTTCAAACCAATAATCTCCGTGGGATCGACCCTTACTCACGTAAGGTATTACTTGGACGACCCAGTGCACTTGCTGGTTAGTTGTGCGAATCACAAATTCGTGCACCACCTCTGCTATTGCAGGGTTCTCAGGATCATAAGCTTCTTCAGAAGCTGCCTCTTTAGTACTGTTGGATGCATTTTGCCATCCATTCAGACTTTGAGAAATCATGTTGACTTGCTGAGTCAACACTTTGTTCTGAGCCAATATGGCATTCAGAGTATCAATTTCAAGAACTCCCTTCCTCTGAGGCGTACCATTATTCATGGAATTCCTCTCAGAAGTGTACATGAATTGGTTATTTGCAACCATGTCAATAAGTTCTTGAGCTTCTGCAGGCGTTTTCTTTAAGTGAATGGATCCACCTGCAGAATGGTCTAATGACATTTTGGAAAACTCGGATAGACCATAATAGAATATATCTAATATGGTCCATTCTGAAAACATGTCAGAAGGACACTTTTTGGTCATCTGCTTGTATCTTTCCCAAGCTTCATAGAGGGATTCGCCATCTTTTTGCTTGAAGGTCTGAACATCCACTCTAAGCTTGCTCAACTTTTGAGGAGGAAAGAATTTATCCAAGAAGGCCGTGACCAGCTTATCCCAGGAGTCCAGGCTATCTTTACGTTGTGAGTCCAACCATGTTCTAGCTCTGTCTCTTACAGCAAAAGGGAAAAGTATGAGCCTGTAGACTTCAGGATCTACTCCATTCATCTTAACAGTCTCACAAATATGCAAAAACTCAGTTAAAAATTGGTAAGGATCTTCAGATGGAAGTCCATGAAACTTGCAGTTCTGTTGCATTAGAGCAACTAATTGAGGTTTCAGCTCAAAATTGTTTGCTCCAATGGCAGGAATTGAGATGCTTCTTCCATCAAACTTGGACGTTGGTTTAGTGAAATCACCAAGCATCCTCCTTACATTATCGTTGTTGGGTTCGGTTGCCATCTCCTTCTCTTGTTCAAAAATTTTAGAAAGGTTGCCTCTGGATTGTTGTAATTTAGCTTCTCTTAGTTTTCTCTTCAGAGTCCTTTCAGGTTCTGGATCAGCTTCAACGAAGATGCCTTTTTCCTTATTCTTGCTCATATGAAAGAAAAGAGAAAAAGAAAAAGGAAGAGGAATCCTCTATATCTGGACAAAGAGGATCCTTATTATTAGTAGAAGAAGAAATGAATAAGAGTGGATAATCCAATCACAAGGGTGGGGATAGAGGCAGTGATTGGAGATGAAGAGAGGTGAAGAGAAGTGTTAGTAAATAAAAAAATAAATAGAAGAAGAGAAGAGAGAGAAAATTCGAAAATTAATTTTGAAAAGGAGTTAGTGATTTTCGAAAATTAAAGATGAGATAGAATTGAAATTAAAATTTAAAACAATTAAAAAGAATTTTTGAAAAGAGATGAGATATTTTTGAAAATTAAAGAGGAAAAAGTAGTTAGGTGGTTTTGAAAACGATAAGAAACAAACAAAAAGTCAAATAGTTAGTTGAAAAAGATATTAAAATCAAATTTGAAAAGATAAGAAGATAAGAAGTTAAATAAGATATTTTGCAATCAAATTTTTGAAAAAGATAAATTTTGAAAAAGATATGATAAAAAGATAAGATAAGAAGATATGATAAAAAGATAGGATTGAAAAAGATTTAATTTTTAAAATTAAAATTAATTACTTAACTAACAAGAAACTAAAAGATAAGATTCTAGAATTTAAAGATTGAACCTTTCTTAACAAGAAAGTAACAAACTTCAAATTTTTGAATCAATCACATTAATTGTTAGCATAATTTTCGAAAATAAAGATAAAATTAAGAAAAGAATTTTGAAAATAATTTTAAAATTTTCGAAATTAATAAGATAAAAATAAAAAAGATTTGATTTTTGAGAAAATTTTTTTTGAAAAGATAGGATTTTTAAAATTGAAAATTTGACTTGACTTGTAAGAAACAACTAATTTTAAAATTTTTTGACTAAGTCAACTCAAATTTTCGAAAATTTTGAGAAAATCAAGAAAAAGATATTTTTTTTTGAATTTTTAATGATGAGAGAGAAAAACAACAAAAATGACTCACAACATGAAAATTATGAATCAAAACTCATGATGCATGCAAGAACACTATGAATGTCAAGATGAACACCAAGAACACTTTGAAGATCATGATGAACATCAAGAACATATTTTTGAGAAATTTTTGATGCAAAGAAAACATGCAAGACACCAAACTTAGAATTCTTTAATGCATGGATACTATGAATGCAAAAATGCTTATGAAAAACAATAAAAGACACAAAACAAGAAAACATCAAGATCAAACAAGAAGATTTACCAAGAACAATTTGAAGATCATGAAGAACACTATGAATGCATGAATTTTTTGAAAAATGCATAATAAATTTTTTAAAACATGCAATTGACACCAAACTTAAAAACTGACTCAAGACTCAAACAAGAAACAAAAAATATTTTTGATTTTTATGATTTTATGATTTTTTTGTATTTTCTTAATAAATTTTTCGAAAATATTCTTTAGAAAAACGAAAATAAAGAAAAAAAATTTTTGAAAGATTTTTTTTTAAGTTTTTGAAATTAAAACAAAAAGAAAATTACCTGATCTGAGCAACAAGATGAACCGTCAGTTGTTCATACTCGAACAATCCCCGGCAACGGCGCCAAAAGCTTGGTGGACGAAATTGTGATCATCAACAATGGCTCCAAAGACTTGGTGCTCTCAAACATAAATCACACTTTGTCACAACTCCGCACAACTAACCAGCAAGTGTACTGGGTCGTCCAAGTAATACCTTACGTGAGTAAGGGTCGATCCCACAGAGATTGTTGGTATGAAGCAAGCTATGGTCATCTTGTAGATCTCAGTCAGGCTGATTCAAATGTGATTGGATTAGATAATTAAAAGAAAAATAAAATAGGATAGAAATACTTATGTAAATTAATGGTGAGAATTTCAGGTAAGCGTATGGAGATGCTTGTTCCTTTTGAATCTCCGCTTTCCTACTGCTTTCATCCAATCCTTCTTACTCCTTTCCATGGCAAGCTGTATGTAGGGCATCACTGTTGTCAATGGATACATCCCATCCTCATAGTGAAAATGGTCCAAATGCTCTATCACGGCACGGCTAATCATCTGTCAGTTCTCAATCAGGTTGGAATAGAATCCAGTGATTCTTTTGCGTCTGTCACTAACGCCCAGCCTTCAGGAGTTTGAAGCTCGTCACAGTCATTCAATCTCGGAATCCTACTCGGAATACCACAGACAAGGTTAGACTTTCCGGATTCTCATGAATGCCGCCATCAATTCTAGCTTATACCACGAAGATTCTGATTAAGGAATCCAATAGATATGCGCCCGGTCTAAGGTAGAACGAAAGTGGTTGTCAGTCACGTGTTCATAGGTGAGAATGATGATGAGTGTCACGGATCATCACATTCATAATGTTGAAGTGCAACGCATATCTTAGAATAGGAATAAGTCGAATTGGATAGAAAATAGTAGTAATTGCATTAAAACTTGAGCTACAGCAGAGCTCCACACCGTTAATCTATGGTGTGTAGAAACTCCACCGTTGAAAATACATAAGTGAATGGTCCAGGCATGGCCGAATGGCCAGCCCCCAGATCTAAGAACTAAACGTCCAAAGATTGAATAATACAATCAAATATATTTAATAAACTAGTAAAAAGTTCTATTTATACTAAACTAGCTACTAGAGTTTACAGAGGTAAGTAATTGATGCATAAATTCACTTTCGGGGCCCACTTGGTGTGTGCTTGGGCTGAGCTTGATCTATCCATGAGCTGAGACTTCTCTTGGAGTTGAACGCCAAGTTGTAACGTGTTTTGGGCGTTCAACTCTGGTTCGTGACGTGTTTCTGGCGTTTGACTCTAGAATGCAGCATGGAACTGGGGTTTAGCGCCAGTTTACGTCGTCAAATCTCGAATAAAGTATGGATTATTATATATTGCTGGAAAGATATGGATGTCTACTTTCCAAAGCTGTTGAGAGCGCGCCATTTGGAGTTCTGTAGCTCCAGAAAATCCATTTCGAGTGCAGGGAGGTCAGATTCCAACAGCATCAACAGTCCTTTGTCAGCCTCCTATCAGAGTTTTGCTCAGGTCCCTCAATTTCAGCCAGAAAATACCTGAAATCACAAAAAAACACACAAACTCATAGTAAAGTCCAGAAATATGAATTTAGCATAAAAACTAATGAAAACATCCCTAAAAGTAACTAGATCATACTAAAAACTACCTAAAAACAATGCTAAAAAGCGTATAAATTATCCGCTCATCAATCACCATTGTTCCCACTGGGTGGCAAGCAATCTGAATTCTCACAGAGACATCCAAACAACCTTCTAGACCCATTCAATTGAGCTCTACACCAATCCTTGCACTTCAATTTGGAGCATGCAAACATATTGAACCTTACTTGACAACTCTTGCCACTAACCATCTTTCTCTTACTCTTAATGCCACAAAGTGCTTTAAGTTGATCATCCATCTCCAGTAGCCCATATTCAAGTGAGAAAGTAAAGGTTAAGGATAGAAATTTTACCCACTTGAATATTGTATTGGATGGTGATGGCTTTGGGAGAGGTCTTGCAAGCTCCACTCCCTTGTATTCTTCTTTGAATTCTTTCACCTCTTTATAAGCTTCCTCAATTTCAATATCTTCCTCTTGGTAGCTGTCTTCTAATTCAATCTCTTCTTCATTGCTTACCAAGGGCATGGGAGGTTGTGCATCTTCCACTTCTTCCATATGTGAGGATGGAAAGTTCTCTAATTCACTAGAGTATAAACTCCTTTGATTGATTCCTCACTTTCTTCCATAGGATCTTCCATTATATCTCCTGGGAAGGAATTTGCTTGTTCCTCTTCCTGGTTCTTGATTAGCGACTGCACATATTTCTCTACATTTTTGACACTCGTCTTTATATCATGTAAGAATTCTTTCATGAGAAGCTCAATATCTGATGGTATTTGAGATGAATAAGGAGATGGTGGCTCTTGATATGAATAAGAAGGAGATGATGGTTCTTGATAAGTGTAAAAAGAGGATGACTCTTGGTATGAATAGGGAGATGGTGGCTCTTGATATGGGTAGAAAGATGATGGTTCTTGATATGGATAGAGAGGTGGTGGTTCTTGGTATGAATATGGAGATAGTGGTTCTTGATATGAATATGGAGGTGGTGGCTCTTGATAGTTGGAACATAGAGCATTGAAGTTTCTTTAGTTTTGATTGTGTCAACCAAAATTTGGGTAGTTCCCCCATCCACAATAATATGAATCACTACTCGGGTGTGAGTAGTAACCCATGTGATCTCTCTCCATTATTTTTCCTCAGCACAAAATACCAAACAAAATTAAACGCACCATGTGGTAAACAGGCAAATAAAGAAGAAAGAACATAAAGGAAATTTAAACTCAATAAATAAAATAACTAAGAAGAATAAAATAACTAAGGGGACACTAAACTTAATTTCAAAAATTATGAGGAAAAAAATTTTAAATAAAATAAATCAAAATAATTTTTTTTGAAAATTTAAGGAAATAAGTTAAATGAAATTAAAGTAAAAATGTCTAATCTAAGAAATCAAACAACCACTAGTTGTTAATCACTATTAATCCCCGGCAACGGCGCCAAAAACTTGGTGCGGAATTTATAACCCACAAATTAACCGGCAAGTGCACCGGGTCGTACCAAGTAATACCTCAGGTGAGTGAGGGTCGATCCCACGAGGATTGATGGATCAAGCAACAGTGATTGAGTGATTGGCTTAGTTAGGCAAGCAGAAAAGAGTGTTTTGGTATTCAAAGAGCATTAAACAGTAAATTAAGAATTTCAGAAAGCAAGCAGCAATGACTTGTAAAATATATATAGGGAAACAGTTAATGCTTCAGAGTTATCTATTTTTTGGATTGACTTTTCTTACTAACTATTTTAATTATGCAAGATTTAATTCATGGAAAACTATATGTGACTAGACCCTAATTCCTTAGACCTTCCTAGTCTCCTCTAAAATTCATTAACTGCCAATTCCTTGGTCAATTAATTCCAATTAGAAGCTGCATGATCAAATTCCAGTTTATATGCCACAAGAATCCTAATTATCCAAAAATAAGGGGATTATATGTCACGTATCTCGTTAAATACAAACAATTAGAAATTCAGGATAATATGTTTTCAAACTGTTGTTCAATTAAAGAGTTTTTCCAAGTTATACAAGAACTCAATTAGAACATGGGTCATACTTCCGTTCCACCCAAATTCATAGAATAAAGAACGAAAACAATTATTGAAATATAAATCAAAACATGAATTAAAATAGAAAAATAATAGTATCAATCCATACAATAGACGGAGCTCCTAATTTTAGCAGTAGAAGTTTAAGTGCTCTTGGTTCAGAGAGAAAATAAGGATTCAGGTAAAATGTACTGAGTTCCAATCTAATGGAATTAATAGTTAACTAATGGAATTTTTTTTTATAACTAATCCTAATAAATTTAAAATCTAATTATCTAAAATTAAAAATAATATCTTTTCCTAAAAAAAAAGATTTGAATTTAAATCAGAATAATCAGCAGGTCTTCAGTTTGATGGGTGGGGACCACATGTTTTGTCCATTCTGCAGCTTCTAATATGTGTTTTCTGGGCTGAAAATTGGGTCAAAACATCCCAGAAATTGGCCCCAGCATTTTTCTGCGTTTTCTGCACGTGGCGTATGTCACATGTACGCGTCAGTCACGCGTACGCATCGCTGGTCTTCTTCACGTGTCACGCGCACGCGTCAGTCACGCGTACGCGTCGCTAAGCAAATCTTCAAATCATGCGTACGCGTCAGTCACGCGCACGCGTCGCCATGGAAAGCTCCAATTCACACGCACGCGTTAGTCACGCGTACGCATCGCTCCTTGCTGCCATCTCCTTTTGTTCTTGTGCTGCAGAAACTCCATCAAATCCAGCCGAATGCTATCTAAAATAAACAAAATTGCAAAAGACTCAAAGTAGCATCCATATTGCTAAAAGATAATTAATTCTTAATTAAACTCAACAAATTAAATGCAAATTCACTAAGAAAAGATAGGAAAGATGCTCACGCATCATGATGACGTTTTTTAAAAGAGGAATGTCCATTGTGAAAAAAGATTGTGTACTCTGTTAATACTCTTAATTCTAAATGTTATCTATCGTATTTTACTTGCTAGAGAAGGTTCATGGAAAGACGTATGTCAATTGCAAATCAATGAGCAACAGGTAAGGGACAAGATCGATAATTAGTGGTTTGTCTTTAAAATTAGGGAATGGAAGGAGAAACTGCTTCTGGGAGGATATATGGTTACAATGTGATTCTTTGAAAGATAGCTTTCTAATGCTCTTCTCGATTTCAAACAAAAAAAGATCCTTCATAGGGGATTACGGATTTTAGTATGGATTTGAATAGTGGATATAAAACTTTCACTGGAGAAGAGATATCTACCTACGGGAGTTAAAAATTCTCAAATAACTTTATGACATGTTAAGACCAGTTAAACTAATAACTAGTAGAGAGGATAGAGAGGTGTAAAAATTTAATAAAAAAAAAGTATATTTTCTTCTAACTCTTTTGTACAAATTTTACAAGAAACTCTCTCAGATAATATAACAAGTTATAGTTATATTAGTGTTATTTAGAGAGAATTGATTCTTCCAAAAATTAAACTATTTGCATGGTTTGTTCTGGTGGACAGGATAAACACTAAAGAGAGATTGATGAGTAGATTGAGAATGATTAGTAACAGTAGTAATCTTTGTATTTTGTGTAACAAAGATATTAAATGCAATCATCATTTATTTTTTGGTTATGAGTTTAGTTGACATGTTTGGTAGGTATGGATGACACTCTTTAAAAAAATATGGATCATTCTAAGGAATATCAGACAATATTTTGAGAGTTTGACAGGAGAGTCTAATAAAAAAAAAGAGTATAAAAAGTGGTTAATTGAGTAAGAAATAAAATAATTTTTAAGAATAAAATGACAAGTTTTGACATATTTATTAATATATAGAACCTTCTTAAGCTATAAAGATTGATATATACTACTGATCCATTTGATTATTAATGGTGATGTCGAAAATAACAATAGGATGTTAGTCCTTTTTGCTGTTTCTTAGTATAGTTTTTTATTCTTTTTGTCTATTGTATCTGTGTCTATTGTTCTATTTTACTGTTTTGAGCTTTTTTTTGTTTAAAAAATATTTATTAGAATAAGTTAAAATATACATTAAATACACATCTGTCTTAGGGAAAAAAAAGAGGAATATCATAATAATGTTATTACAAGTTGTATTTTATGTCATGATATTATTATTAATATTATTATGTTTCAATTTTCATACATAATTACATACTCCAGCGAAATCTGCAACGAATATAAACAGTAGGACTAGACAACTGCGAATGGAAGGTAGCAAGGCGATGTAAAATATGAATGGAAGGAAAGGCGAAGTCTGGAGGGGTGGTGATAGAGAGATTGTCTTTGGAGGTCAGAAGGACTGTCTATCTAGATGTTGGGATTTGGAAAAAAAGAGACGATACTGACTTGAGGTTACAGATAAAGACAGGGATAATTTAAAAAATTTATTAAAAACAATAAAAAATTAGGATTTGAGCATTTTGTATAATGTTAATTTTTTTGTTTGATGAGTATTTTTGTTAATATTTATAAAGTTTATGGGTATAAATAATTATTTTTTAATATATATTTTTATAATTTTTTTCTTATAATTTGTTTATTAGTATTACTAGTGATGATAAAGACAAAAAAATATGATAAGTAGTGCTATAGTGGTAAACTTTTTCCAATGATTTTCATTTATTCTTATAGTCTAACTAACTAGTATTATTCTATCTAAACAGGTGTATACTTGGTAGAAATTTCGCAGCTTTGGTATGCTAATATTATAGATTTTTGCTTTGTTTATTTTTCTTACATTATACTTTCTTCGTGCTCAGATGTGTTGAGACTTTTACTCCTGCAATAAAGCACATAATTGGAAATATGAAATATCTAAGAGGATATTATTATAAGAGTGTCTTGTATGTACTATTATCTTCATTTTTTAAGATAAGAAAAGAAAAAAAAAACACATAAATACCGTATTTTATCCCGTTCAACTCGTAATTAATTAAAAGATTTAATTAATTTATATTTTAAAAATATATTTTAAAAAAATATAATAAGTCAATGAAAATTTTGTACAATGTGTACAATGTAAGTTTAGAGATATTCGATTAAGTATTAGAGATATAATTATTAATGTTACATTTTCCTATCCGGTTAAGCTTTTGGGATGAATAGTTTCATGACATGGTATCAGAACTCTAGATGTTCATTTTATTCATATTAGACCAAAGATTTAGTCCATTGTACACATTGTACACTTAGACCATTAGCAGTACTCTTTTAAAAATATAATAATAATTTTTTAAATATTTTAATATATTTAATACATTAAAAATATAAAAAAAATTAATTTTTGTAATAATTTTTATAAAATATCTTATAATATGTTTAACTTCTGTGTAGCAAAACCCTTAACTAAATACGTTCTTATACGCAACTTCGATTTTAATTTGTTTCTCTATCATGTAATATGACATAAATGCTCAACCAAATGATATTGAAATGCAAATCCGGTTTACATATGCAAATTTAAATTAGAAAGTTTAAAGTTAGTTATGCAATTGATACAACTAGTAGCAAGTTAGTTACAAGCGGTTAGTTAGTTATTTATGCAATTTTCTTGGAAGATAAGTAATTTTGATGTATATATAAGTAGCATAGCTTAACGTGTAAAGTTAGTGATTTACCACTATTTTTCAACTAAGAGAATCAACAAGATTTCTCTCAACTTTCTGACTCTCTATCTCCAACTCTTAAAAAATAGAATAGCTTCAAAATTAATATGCGAATCTTGGTAGAATTTTGGCTAGCAATGAAAGCAGCAATAATTAAGGTGGAGAGTGGACTCCAATCTCCACGGGTCAAAGTCTGCCTTGTCATGTTAAATACCCTCGATATATATAGTCCAAGTCTCAAAGACTAACAAACCAAGTAATAACTCACACAACCACCTTTAAGCCACAATAATGGTTCTAGAATTTGCCTTTCATGTCTTGTTAATACTGGGTTCTACACATATTCCGGCATCTGCACAGTACGAAGATACAAATACTCGTATAGCACATCCTAACTGCAATTCCACATATGGAAATGTTGAAATCCCTTTTCCATTTGGAATGAGTGAATCGTATTGCTATGCAGACCAGTGGTTCGAAATATAATGCCGGAAGCATACACCTTAGGAGTGGAGGTCTCATCAATTGATGTATCAGAAGGCACCATTGAAATCATGCATCCAATTCACCGTTGGAACTGCAAACTCCAACACAACGCCACGAATACTGAGCAAGAAGTGGTTAACCTGAGAGGAAGCCCCTTCGTGTATTCGCAGGAAAGCAACAAGTTTATGTCAGTTGGATGCAATAAAATCTCTTTCTTGGTGTCCAACGGCACGCAAGTTAACGGTTGCGTTTCAGTTTGCGACGACAACGGGGACGTGGTGGAGGACACTGAGATCAGAAATTGCAACGGCCAATACTGTTGTGTGACCTCCTTGCCTTTGTATCTCTCAGAATTTAACGTCACAACACAAAGTTTAAGGAATAACAACAATAATCATGCAAGCAATGATGGTGAGTGCAGTAGCTATGCGTTGATTGTGGAATCTGCCCATTACCGTTTGAATTCGATGACAGATCTTCGGGTTTTGAAGAAAGTTGGGGTGGTGCTTGAATGGGAGATTCATAACTCATCCATAACACTCCCTTGCTCAGGTTACTGTGTCAACACTAACATTACATCTGCAAAGAACAATCACTCAGGTCGGAGATGTTACTGCCGCGGATACTCCGATGGCAATCCCTACATTGAAGGAGGCTGCAGCCACGTCGACGGTATGCTTCCTTTTTCCCCGATAATCAATATTTTGCCAGTGATTAGAATTAGCAAGAGTAAACCATTAAAAAGGTATGGAAAAGTATAGGTACTCATGTTTAATTCACTAGGTGTTTTTCTATGACCATCTTTCAAGCGTTTAATTTTTCTTGTAAATAAATTTACAAAGATGATATATGCACATTAAAATTAATTATCAAAATTAGTTATATATGGAATTTTGTTAGATAATTAAAAGGTGAGTTTTACGGTGGCATGGAGATAGGTGGTTAAAAATGGCTTATATTTGACTGTTCAATAGTCATATGATACCTATGAGATGGTCAATGTATTTAATGAGTGTATGAAATTTTAGTCAAACTCGAGAGTTATTGCAGTGTGCCTGTGTAATTTACTTTGGGGTGTTTGAGAGATTTTTTTTTGGGACAGTGAATTTTTTTATTTTAAATTTTGAATTTAATTTTGATGTACGGTGTAAAGTGTTTTACACAGTTCTGTTATCACATTCATTTTTTGGATGATTATTTACGCAGTTAATTTGATAGTTATTTTTACTAATCTAATATTATGTGATTGGATGCACATGTAAAATGGTTTTACATTGACAGTATATAAAATTTTACACCGTCGTACAATTACATCTATCCTTTGAATGATCATTGTCGCCGTCAATGAAAACAATAATTACTTTTAATAATGTGGCGTTGCGTAATTAGATATACCTGTAAAATTGCTTGACACTTACCGTACATATCAAAATTAAATTTTTTTAGATAGTTAATATTTTTATCAAAATAATGTGAAAACGTGTGTTATTAGTAACACTTGTATGAATCATTCAAATTTTACGAGTTAGAATTTTTTTTTATAATTTGTATAATTGTTTTAATAATTTTTTTTAAAGATTTATATTTTAATTTATTAATTTTTATTACTAATTATTTTATCTTTAGTCTAAAAAATTTTATACATTTATGATTTTTTTTAATAAAACCTACTATAAAATGAAGATTTAAAAAAAATCATTTTGTATCGATTTAAGAAATTTAGTGTCATTTAAATTAATATTAGTTAAAAGCATTTATTTATAATTTATTAATTTGGATAATTTAATTATTTGTTATTTTAAATTTTTTAATTTACTTGTTGAGTCAATTTTATTCATAATTAACATTTTTATTATTAATCAACTTTTGTTAAAACGATTTTTATTTGTAGCCAAATAAACAACTTATGAGTCGTAGTCTTGATTTTTGTTTTTTTTTTAATTTATTTTAGCTGAAATTTATTGTTTCAAAAAATATTATATCAATAGATACAATAAAATACTTTTATAAATATTTAAAAATAGACATATATACCATTACTATTTCAGTTGGTAACTAAAAGCTTAGCGAAGTCACTGTGTCAGCGAAGTCACTGTGTCAGCAGCGTCAATAGAGTTAGTCTTCTACCCATTTAGGCCATGTGTCATTCACAGGTTGAATCTTTCACTTTAGTCACCTTAGCCATGAGTTCTCTTCATTCACGAGAGACGTCACCTAATTAAAAGAGTCCAACCAACTCCTATCAATTTTTATTGGATTGGACTCCAAAATCCATTTTATTAAAAGAACTACATCTCCAATTAACCATAGTAATTCAAATTAACTCCAATTATTTATAGTAAACTTAGTTAACCCTAACTTTCACTGTTGCAATTGAGGCTCAACCCATAAATCCCAATGGCAACGCCTCCCAACCCTCTTTCTTCGTGTTTTCTTCTCCAGCATCAACTCCAGTCAGCGCCGTCCCCCATGCCATCCGCGAGCAACCGCAGGTCACCGTCGCCGGCATCAACCCCAGTCAGCGCCGCCTGCCGTTCCGTCTGCGAGCAACCGCGAGACTCGGAAGGTCATCCCGTTGTGCGACTACTGCTGCAGGTCTCCGTCGCAGCTCCATTGAAGTTGCATCCCCCTCTCTACTGGACAACGCGACTGCACCTCCCGTGCTCTGCCTTCATGCACGCCATCTCGGATAACTCCCCGTCACGCCGTGAAGTTGCCCGTAAATATACTGAGAGCAGGAACGGATCCAAAAAATTTTATTATGGAGGGTCAAATTTTAGATAATTTTTTTTATTTCATAAAAATAATTAACATATAGTTATTAGAGTTTGTTTTTTAAAAGATTTATCAATATATATATAATTATAATTTTTTCATAATTTTACTTTTAATATGATAATTACATAAAAAAATATAACAATATCAATAGTGCATTATAAAATTATAAATACCAATCATTTATAACGTGTTTATTTAAAAATTATCACATATCTTATTAATTAAAATTAATTCTTTTAAAAATTTTAAAAAATTTAAAAATAAATTATAAATTATTAATTATTTAAAAAATACAGTACCCTTATATAGAATACAAGATATAAGATATCTTTATAAAAAAAATTTTTAACAACGTAAATTTAAAAGAAAAATGAGTATTTTTTACAAGAAAATAATATCTAAAGTATATAATGTGATTGCCAAAATATAAATACGAAGTCATTATTAATATAATAATATAAATGTTAAATATATTAATATAAAAAATAAATGATTTTTTAAAAATAAATATAGAGATTATTATATAAAAACTAATTTAAAAGGTACAAAAATTTGAGAGTATGAAATTAAATTAGTTAAGTAAAAAATATTAGTAAATTAAACAATTAAAACATAAATTTATCACATAGTAAAAAATAATACATATAAAATTATTAAATTACATAATATTTTTTATTTTTTAAATATATATCTCATAATTAAATATAGGTTCTTAAAATTTTGGGGGTGGAGGCCACTATTCGCCCCTTCTAAATTCATCTCTGAATGGGAGTATCTTTTTTAGATGTGTCTTGTGTGAGTCATGTCTTTTAATAGAGGTGTCTTTTTTGGATGTGTTTATTGAATGTAACTTCTATGGAATTGTCTTCTAATATAGGTGTGTTTTGTTAATGAATTTGTGTGTGGGTCATGTATTCTAACGAAGGTGTCTCCTGTTGGATGTCTCATAGATGTGTCTTTTAACGGATTGTGTCGGGATCTACTTCCAGTTGCGTCATGGCAGGTGTTTGGGACAGGTTGAGGTGGCATATACAGTCGAGCAGTCTGAATTTTGTTGTGGTTCGCGTCTGGGGAAGAATGTTTGGGTTCACGTTTGGGGGTGGAAGACTGCTCAATAGTTTCACCGAAATTATGGATAGTGAATATAGAATAATACAGGCGCGGTTATGAATCCTTTCACATTTGGAAGAAGGGTGCTCGGGTTTACGTTTGAAAGAAGGAAAAAGGACTCGGTCACATAGTAATGATGGAGGCACGATTATGAATCTTGATTTTTAAATTTGGTTTAATTATTGATTAATGAAATCTTAATTTAAAAAAATAAAATTAATATTTATTAATTGAAAATTATTTAAAAATTGACTGATTTAAATGGTCTATCTATATTTTTTTATGTATTTATATATATTTAATTATTTTAATATATATTTTGTATTCTAACCTATATTTTAGATTAATAATTAATTTTAGTAGTTATATTTTTTATTGATGTATTTAACTTCATCATTTACGTTTCAGATGGATACCACGAAGAAGATGGGTCAAAAAAAGTTATCATAGGTAGGTACTTATTAATATTAGAGCAATCATATATGATAAATAAAATTTATTATTTTTTTTAATATTTGACCAACTTTAAATATTAATAATTTTAAAATTTTAACTGTATAAAAATAAGATATTAATTCAAAATATTAACTAATAATATTAATAAAAAAATACTAATCCTTACTATTTCTCCTAATATTATTGAAGATATTATAGAATCGAGATTCTCTAAAAATAAAAAAGTTGGTAATATAATAAAATAAATAATTATTAATTATTAATTAAAATAATAAAATAATATTTTAAAAAATTATAAATTTAACTGTAATTAAATATTTATTTTATTATTTTATCAACTTTTTTTATTTTTAAAAATCTAAATTTCATATAATATATGCTACAACTACTTCTACTTTACAATTTATAAAAAGAATTGTTAATTTCAAAAATTAAACTCATAACTTTTTAGTTTTAGCGTGTAACATGTTAACAATCTTATCTTAACTAAGATCAAATTCTGCCCTTTGCTTAGTCTAAATATGGACGGTTGATTTTATTTGTTTTGGAAATAAAATTACCTTACCTTTGATTAAAAAAAAATTAAAAAAATGAATTTGGGCCACATCAATAATTAATATACTAATAAGTTAGTCTTTAAAATTTAAAGGCTAACTTATTAGTATACTAATAAGTTAACATAGGCATTAGTGGTCACTGATATACTTTGTAACCAACATATAGTTAACTCAAGAAAAAAAAAAATCCACTAATTAAATATATATGTTCTAAGTAAATAACAATTTTTTTATAATTTTGTAATTTTATTTGTATTATTTTTCTATAATAATTTTATTAGTTGAACGAGAGATGACCAAAAAAAAAAAGAGAAATTAAGTAAAAAAATTTAAAAATGTTTCCAAACTAACATGATCTTAATTATATGTATAATTAAAATAAGACATATTATGTTGTAATAAAAAATACTCATATTTATTATTACAATCATGTTTTGTATAGTATCCACCAAATAATCATTGTATAAAAAATATGCATTTGATATTTCTTAAAAAATTCTTATTTTCCACTATAAAAAAATTATTATTCTATTACAACAGGTTTAATTATTCTACTATGCTAAATTTGATTATCTGTTGCTCGATTATTTAGTTGAAATATTATATAAATGAGTATATATAAATTAAATATACATAATACATAATGATTAATTTTGTAACTATTTTTTTGTATATATAATATTTTTAATCATTAATATTAGATTTAACCATTTAAATATATTCTTTTGATTTTGTTTACCGCTGCTGTCACTTACCTATTCTTTTTATTCGCACCTGTACATATATTAATTTATAAATTAAATATCTATTCTATTATATAAAAATCGGATGTCTGTACTTAATGATGAAGCTGACGTGGCATGCTTCGGAGAGTGTTTCCCGATTTAATTGTTTTAACGCATTCAATACAATTTATTACACTGACTTAATTATATCAATTAATTGATTTGATTAGATATTTAAATATTTTTTTTTAATATAATTTATTATAATTTATATTACTTAATTAATTATACTACATTAATTATAATTCGTTATATTAGTGAATTAGTCTTTTTATTTATAAAGTCTAAAATAAAATAAATAAATTGTTATTTATTCTAATTAAATTTGTTTATATACTATATATGAATTAACATTTATCTATCTATTCTTCTATTCTATTATATAAAAATCGGATTTCTACACTTAATGATGGGGCTGAAATGACATGTTGCTGAGAGTGTTTCTCGATTTATTTCTTTTAACTCATTAAATATAATTTATTATGAGAATAATTATATCAACTAATTGATTTGATTAGATATTTAAATATTACATAATTATTATAATTTATATCAATTTATTTTAATAGTATTCCTTAATTTATTTTTTTTAATATTCTGATAGTATTTTTTAATTTAGTAAATCAAATTTAGTATAAATTATGTATATTAATTAATTGATTTAATTAAATTATTAATAATTAAAATAATAAATCTATAAATAAAATAAGCAATTGAGATATTTTTAACTAATAATTAAATCAAATTAAATTATATGTATTGAGTCTAATTCAAATCATGTGAATTAAATACTAAACTAAAATATGATCATTTCTTGCTTATTCAAATTAAATGCAATAAATACAAATTAATTTTGTTAGATAATCATGATTTTCTGGTCTTCTATATATAGACAGCCAAACAAAATGATAAGAATCATCTTTTTTATCACTCTTACTATTTCAACTCTTCTTTTCTTCTTTTTTTTTTCTTTATATAAAATTTCTTTTATGGATAAATGAGAAGGTATGGATGAATAATGTTTTGTTGATTGTTTGTTTATAACTCGAAAATGTCTCAATTTAAGCATTACCGTTGCTTGCTGATGGAATTGAATGACAATGTGCTCGGCATACTTGCGACTTAAGAAATCAGGTCATGTGCTCGAGGTGCACCGATGTAAACTTTTGGAGATGCCGACTGCCGCTGAATTCATTGTATAGCTGGTAGGGGTGGCAAGCGGGGAAGCCCGCCCCGCCCCGCCCCCGCCCCGCCCCGCCTAATTAGGCGGTCCTAGAATCCTAGCCCGCCCCGCCTAACTGCGAGCTGGCGGGCTAAGCCCGCCAAAGCTCCTCTTTTTTTTTTTTTTACTATTAACTACTAAGTAATATATATAATTTCACAACCATATTAATAAATTTATAATTTCTAATGGCATAAAAAATTATTTTTTTATATTCACAAACATTAAAGTCTTTGTAATTATAAATATCTAATAAATATAATTATAAACCAAATTTTCATTCAAAATATAAGTATAAATATTCTCTCCAAAGCAAAATAAACATAATCCAAAACATAATTATAAATATTGTCTCAAAAATAATATAAACATAATTCAAAACACTCAATTTTTATCTTCATACTCTTGTAAGTTAGGTTGGGGGAAGTTAGGTTTTAGGAAAAAAATTGCAAAAATACCCCCTCACTAAAAAAAATCTTAGCCCGGCGGGGAAGCCCGCCCCGCCCTGCCAAAGCCCGCCAAAACTCGCGGTTTAAGCGGTGCGGGTTAGGCGGGTTTTTGCTATTTGGCGGTCCCGATTTTCCAGCCCAGCCCGCCTTTTTTGGCGAGTTACGCGGGCCGGCCCGACGGGTTTAGGCCCGTTTGCCACCTCTAATAGCTGGAGTAAATTATGATATAGTGAAAAAACGTTTATGCATGCATGCTATTCTTCTTTATATATGTATCCCTCTATTTTTTTTACAATTCACATCTTTATATATTATATTCTTTTTGACATTATTTAAATTTGATATTTTTTCTATTTTTACGCTTCTAATCATTTTTTTGTCTTAATATTTTGTTCTCATCCATTTCTATATTTTGTTTTAGGTTAATTTTGTAGTTCAAATATAATCATTTATGTCATCATTAAATGTTATGAAATTGACCGGATATTAACAATAAATAATTTGAAAAAGTATTTTTTGGAACAATTCACCTAAATTTAAATTGTTACATTAAACAAATGATGATAAATATTTTTATATTAAATCTCTTATAAAAGAAACTTATAGAAATGTTATGTTATATGATATAATTTGATTATATATCTTTTTTATCTCCAGTCTAAATTATTTGAATTGGCATACTATTTATTTTTAAATTTAATTAAATATCCAAATATCTTACAATTTAATATAATTTAATTTATATAAATACATGACTTTTAATATTTATGTAATAAATTCTAGAGATATTTTTGTAAGTTATAATTTTTTATCTGTATATTTAACTTTTAATAATATTTTTTATTTATTAATATATTATTTCTATTATTTGAGTATCAATAATGATAAAATTTGAATTATAAAAATTTAAAATTGAGCGTTTACTATGATTAAGCTCAAAATTTAATTTATTTCTTATATTATATAAATATTAAATTCTTTGATTAAACACTTATTTGTTTATGATAGGATATTATATATAACTTTTATGTTGGCAATTAAATTTCAATTGCTATACAAAAATAATATATTTTAGGTAATTGTATATTTTTTGTTATTTTAAAAATCATTATATATTTTTAAAATTATTTAATTATGTTTATTCCTTTAAAAAGATTGCTATTATTAGAGAACAATTAATATTTATAATAGTCTAAAATTAAAAAAAATAAAAAATACAAAATATTAATATTCTGAATTTTTGAAGTATAAATCTTAAAATAAATATATATGATTATGATTAATGGTTATAATTGGAGTTTTTATTTTATTCTAATTTTTTTCAGAACATATTTACCTTATTTAAGTTTTATTTTTTTATTGATTGCTTTTTTTATGGTATACTTAACTATCATTAGTTTATATCAATTAAAATTTATACCTTAAATAAAATAGATATGTGTCTAAAAAAATGAACAAAAAAATATTTTTATTTTTAATAAAATTTTATGTCGTTTTAACTTTTTTTCTACATCACATCTTATATTTTTACTATATTTATAAGAGAGTTTTTATTCAAATTAAGAAAATTTTTTAGTTATTTTTCTTTCTTTTAGTTTTAAATATTATTTACTAATATAATAAAAAATTAAAAATAACAATGATTACTCACATAATTAAAATAGATATCCTAATATATACATGATCTTATGTATACCAAGAATTATTATATATAATAAATAATTATTTATTTTTTATAATTACTATTTATAAAATTTATTACATAATTTTCTTTTCTTAATATCAATATTTAATGAATATAAGATACAAAATATTTTTTATATTATTTAACATACAAAACAAATATCTTAAGTCATCATGTAGAACAAGAAGTATAATAGTGCAAATACTTACTTACTTATTTATTCTATTTATCTATTCTATTATATAAAAATTGGATTTATGCACTTAATGATAGAACTGACGTAGCATGCTCCACAGAGTGTTTCCGAATCTAATTATTTTAACTCATTCAATACAATTTATTACAATGACTTAATTATATCAACTAATTGATTTGATTGGATATTTAAATATTAATATAATTTATTATAATTTATATTACTTAATTAATTGGACTACGTTAATTGTAATTTATTGTATCAGTGAATTGGTTTTCTCATTTATGAAATCTAAAATAAAATAAATAATTTATTGTTTATTCTAATTAAATTCATTAAATTGGATGACGCATAGCAACATACACGGCAGCAGAGCGGACACGACAACGGTAGTGACTGGGCAGGTGGAATAACGGCGACGAGATAGAAGTTGCATGTTCTTCTCTACTGCATTCGAAAACAATTCAAGCAATATTCTATTCTTTTGGGTTTTTGAGAGTGAGGTCACAAGAATTGAGGGCAAGGAAAGTTAGGTGGCTATTTGATTTTTCAAGGCTTTTTTTTGTTATAGATTTCTAAATACCTAAAAGAACACTTTGTTAAAGATTGTATATCCTTCATTTCTTTCTTTTTTTTAATGTAGATGAATATAAAATAGATTAAGAATTATCTACGAAAAAGTTAAATTAAGTTAGACAAATATATTATTATTATTATTATTATTATTATTATTATTATTATTATTGTAATTGAATAAATTAAAAAATTAATTAAAAAATATCGTTATCCTTGAATTTAACTCTATTTATTATGCAAAATTTTTATTTATATGATTTATTTTTCATTATATCTAGATTACATCTCATTAACAATTATAGATAAAATTTGTTTATTAATTGCATTTTAAGTTTTCAATTATATGTCAGAATTAATTTTTTTTTATCTAAAGTTAATGTAAAAAATAAAAAGAAATTCACATCAAGTTATCTAGACTCTAGAGTCATTAATAAGTTTTTTGACCAATAAGATGTCATTAATAATCTTCTCTAAAAGTTTAAGTTGCATAAATATAATTAGATAATTTTAATAAGAATAATATTATGCATTTAAATTTATCTATTTTATTATATAAAAATCGATTTTTATATTTAATGATGAAGCTGACATAGCATGCTTCTGAGAATATTTTTCGATTTATTTCTTTTAACTCATTAACTATAAGTTATTACGATAAATTAATTATATTAAATAATAATAAAAAATAAGATTACTATTTTCACATATTACAAAGTTTATAAAAAAAATTTTGGATAATAAATCAATCCTCAATAGATTATACATTAATTCTGTCAAAAAAAATAAATAATCAATACATTAGATATTATTATTTACGTACTAATATATATATATATATATATATATATATATTATCGATTATTAAGTTTATAATTAATTTTTAATCAATTTTTGGTAATTAAAATTTAAATGATTGAAATTATTAAATGATGAATATTTTGCATCTAACCAATTTATTTTTTATTGAAATTAAAAAAATGATGAGTTGTTAATCAATTCTAAATTTAAATTTAAATTTGAGTAAGAAAATAAAAAATATTTTAAATTTTATCTCACTAACCAAAATTAATTTTAAGATAAGAAATTACTTTTTATATCATATATATTGTAAGATAGTATGGTCATTTGCTATTTTTTAATGGTAAATATAGTCAAATAAAATAGTGTAAGAAATTAAAAGAAAATGTATTTACAAGTTTAAAAAATATTAATTTTTTTTCAATAGAATAAATTATATATTGAATAACAAAAATTGTTATCGGTTTCTTTTCAAACTAACTAATACTCAACGATGGTGTTTCGATACACCATATTACCAAAAAATATTAATCGATCTAATTACTTTTGTAATGACATAAGTTTATGAATTTGAGAATTTAAAAATTATTTCATAAAATGTGAAGTTTTAACAAGTAACAATGTTGATCATATTGTTTTGATTTCAAGAATGAATACTATAGTAATAAATAAAATTGTCCCAAGTAAATTTTAACAAAGACAAAAATTCATAAGTATTTCTATTAATGAAAAATTAATCTATTTTAAAGACAAATACAATTTTTTTCTATGGATTTTCTAATTTGGCAGGTCGAGAATTAATCCACCACATATTGATGTTCTATTTATTAAGGGTCTGTCGCTAACTAATGGATTGTGATACACACAAGGCGAGATTCGAACTCCAAATATTTGTTTAAGCGAACAAATGAGATGACCATTCAATAAATTTAAATTGATTAAAATAAATATTAATTATTTTTAATATTTTTAAATTGTAAAACATTTATAATAATAATTATTATATATATTTTTATTTAAATTTTAATAAAAATTTTATATAATTTTATGTATTATCGCGTGTAGGACACGGGAACATACACTAGTACTACTAATAACCAATGAATCCACAGGTAGTATCCATGTATATGTTCACTTGAGAAATGCTGGAGTCAGTATTTTTTATTAACATTATTTAATATTTTAGATTAATATTTTATTTTGTATTATTAAACTTTATAATTTAAAATTTAGTATTTAATATCTAAAATTAAAAAAAAAAACATTTTTGTTAGCTAAGTATTGAGTAAAAATTACTGGCGCATGCAACTTGTTTCTTTTTTTTCTTTTGTTGAGTCGGACAAAGTACGTAATATCTTATATACTAATGTGCCAAATTTGTTAGGTGTTTTCTCGAGTGTTGGATCTGTCATTTTACTACTCTGTGTTTCATGGCCAGTTTATGAAGTTGTAAGGAGAAGAATAGTAAAGAACCGCATGGGAAAAAACTACAGAAAGAACGGAGGTGTGCTGCTAGAATTAAAAAAGGATATCTTCGGGGAAGTTAATGTTGACAAAGTTAAACACTTTACCTTAATGGCAATCTTTATGAATATTTGCATGGCCAAAATGAGGACTTACCAATGACTTGGGATATGCGTTTGAGAATTGCATCTGAGATTGCAGGAGCTTTGTTTTACTTACATTCAGCTGCCTCTCAACCAATTTATCACAGAGACGTGAAGTCAACAAATATTTTGTTGGATGGAAAGTACAGAGCAAAAGTAGCTGATTTGGAGCTTCTAAAATGATCTCTATCGAAGATACTCATATCACCACAGTAGTTCAATGGACTTTCGGATATTTGGATCCTGAATACTTCCATACTAGCCAATTGACAGAAAAGAGTGATGTTTATAGTTTTGGAGTAGTTCTTCTTGAACTTTTGACAGGACAAAAGCCGTTGTCCTCCTTAAGACCCGACGAAGCGAAAAGTTTAGCTTCATATTTTGTTCTTTTCATGGAGAAAGATCGTATGTTTGACATAATCGATGATAGGGTGATAAAAGAAGGGAGAAAGAGCACATAATTGCTGTTGCGAATCTTGCATATAGATGCTTAGAGCTCAATGAGAAAAGTAGGCCAACTATGAAAGAAGTCGCAAGAGAATTGGATGAGATCTGGAAATTGAAAGGAAGTCTAATAATGCACAACAAAATCATCATGAAGAAATTAAGCATCCCGCAATTGAATATCACCATCCATGGTTTGCAGATTCTGCTCCTGATATATGTCCAAGCAACATAACACACACCTCAGAGTTAGAGGTTATGCATATTCTTACCCAGTAATTGGTAAATTTTCTTAAGTTGCTGTTCATATTTATATATGTAACATAAGTTATTATGGTTGGAGATATGAACTCAAGATAATTGTATTTCTGTGTATTTGATGGAAGAACGAACTCGGTCTTTTTGTAAATATGCTTACTTGTGGCATTATTAAACGTGTTAATGAATCGATTATTTTTTAATTTCTTAATAACTTAGAATAAAACTGATTTTTTTATAACAATAACAATAAACCCAATTTTTTTAGGGATCTAATTGTATTTTTAAATTTTTAGGAATTTAAATGTCCACAAAACAAAAAGTTAGAGATATATTTATCTTTTTATAAAAAAATTTAAAGATATTCAGTTTAGATTATTTAATTCGATTGGATTAAACCGAGTCTAATAGTTAAAATGCAGATATTTGGATTTATTATTGTTGCTATAATATATCGATTTTATTCTGATTTATTAAAAAATAAATTATTAATCGATTTAATAAAGATGTCCAATAATAACATGATATGTATAAATATCTTTAAAAAAACAAATTTTTAGTGTTTTTATTAAACCAGCTTCTAAAAAAATTACAATTGTATATTTATTCAGTTGTATTTGTATCTCTTTCAAGTAAAATAAATTTCCGCATAATGCCTTTTGGCTGTATCAACCTGGAATTAAGTTGTTAAATAATATATTCTTCATTATAGTTGTTTTATAATTAATTAGCCATATTGACACAGGATTTGGTGTAATAGTCGATTTTTTTTTGGTAAAATATTTTTTATTGTTCACCGTAATTTTCAAATATAAAAAGTGGACCATATATGATAAGATTAATAGCCAAATTTTCTCAATAGCACCATATATAGAAGTGGACCACTCAACATACTCGGCCCACTCTGAAACTTAGACACAATAAATAAATTTAGAGATTGTCAAAAAAAAAAATTTGGAGGGCCCTATTATATATAAGTGAATATTTTTATAATAACATTTTTATATAAAAATAACATTTTAAACTATTAGATAAATTAATATAATTAATTAAGTATATTTAATTAACCATATAAAAATTCATAATGATATTTGAATTTTTATATAAAAATGTTATCATGTGAGTATTTTTTTGTATATAAATGGAATGATAATTCAAACTTTGAAGGTTGAAGTGAGCGAGCGTGTTGAAAATAATAACCAATAATAATCCAACAACAAATCATTTCCAAACCCATTCGCCGTAACACAACTTTTTGCAACATTGACCAGTTTTCTAAAACCTCAAAGACCGGGTGTTGCACGAAACAAATATAAGAAAAATCGACGAAGATAAGATAGAAATTAAGGGAGATGGTTCGATAAAGATGCAACGTCTTTTTTTTAAAATATTTTTTAATAATTAAAATTTAACACATATAATTATTTAAATTATGTTATTTTTGTCAAAATTATATTAGACAAATTAATTTGATCGAAAAAATATAGCCGAACTCCCATGACATAAAAATGACTATAATACCCCTATTATATAAAATGACTAAAATACTTTTATTATATATGTTAATTTTGAGAATTCTAAATTTTAGCCTTTTTCTTTTCTATCGCTATAGGGTTAGAATTTAAAGTTTTCAAAATTTATATATATATATATGATAAAAATATTTTAGTTGTATTTTATAATAGGGATATTGTAGTAATTTTTTATAAAAAATATTAATTTATACCGATTTAAAAATTTAATTTATTAATATTTTTGCTAAATTGGTTTGTCTAGTCTAATTTTAATAAAAATAATATAATTTAATTAATTATATGTGTTAAATTTTAATTTTTAAAAAATATCTTTAAAAATAGACGTTTTTGACATCTTTATCTAAGTGGCTTCCAGAAATTAAATGCACCTCTGCCTCAGAAAGCGAAAGAGAAGGAGAAATAAGTAAATAACACAATAATGTTGTTGCAAGTTGCATTTCATATCATGATATTAATATGTTTCATACATACTCCTGCGGAATCTGCAGCGCCAATCACAATTTCACCACACTGTAATTCAACGTGCGGATCCGTATCGACCCCTTACCCGTTTGGAATGAATGATCCCACATGCCATGCAGGGAAGGGTTTCGAAATACAATGCAACATAACTAACTGGAACGGCAACCTCAAAGCCTCAAAAAGAGCACGAGTCATAAGTGTAGCTTTGCGGTGATTGCGGAAGAAGCAGCTTGGATCTGCCTCATAACTACAAAATTCTATTACTTTAAAATTACTTTTTAACTAATTTCTCCAAACATATTATAATTTTTCAAATGAGAATACACCAATAAACCATTATTAAAACGATACATACTCAATGTCTGAATCATTCTCATTTATCATTTTTATTTTACTTTTCTTCATTCTCAAGTCCTTATTACAAAAGAAGAAAGGGTTAGGGAGTTTGAATTTCCATGCAAGAAACTTCGCCGCAATAGAGACGCAAAGTGAGAGAGTAATGAGACAGGCGTTGAAAAACTAAGGATTCCTAACAAATTTGTATCACAACTTCTTTCTATACGCGACAGGCATGCAAATTAAATACCATAGACTATAGTCTATATGGCTCGTAACGAAGTGACATAAATATCCACCAAACTATAGGAAAACCAAATGCGCATTCCCCCTCATCATCAAGAAGATCTGAGGAATATCACTCCAGGACGCATTCTTTTGCTACAACACATGCAATGTTTCTTCAACTTGCGTTTGATATCATACTAACATTTCTATGCTTCGTACATACTCTGGAATCTGCACAAATCACAATCTCACCGAAGTGTGATTCCATGTGTGGAGAAGTTGAGATCCCTTACCCGTTTGGAATGAATGATCCCGCGTGCTATGCGGGTAAGTGGTTTGAAATAGAATGCTTGAACAAACCCATGAACAACGTTCCCACTCTCACCCCTTACCTGAAAGCCACAGACCTGGAAGTGAGTTCCATCGATGCGTCGCGCAGCACGGTTACTATATCGAGCTTGACCTTCACTTTGAACTGCCATGGCGATGGCGTCATTTCTGGGCCAGTCATACACCTGAGAGGGAGCCCCTTTGTGTACTCCCAAGAAAGAAACAAATTCGTGGCCATGGGCTGCAACCTTGTTACATATCTACTCTCAAACGCCGTACAAGTTGGCGCGTGCGCAGGGACGGTTCTACATACATTGTTGTGGGGGCAAGCGCCCCCACTACAATTTGAAATTTTTTTGAGTAATACATGATAATAATATTTATTTGCCCCCATTAGATTATTAAATTTGACCCCACAATAAATTTTTACTCAACTTTTGGTACTTAATCGTCAATTTAAAAATTTTATATTAGAAATTTGTTAGAATTTAGAATGATCAATTCTCAAATTTAAACGAAATTAGTGTTCTTTTTTAAAAATCAACTCAAAAGAATATTATTTATCTTCTTTTCAAATTAACTTTAATTTTTGCATAGCAACTGTATCAATTGAAAGAACTTTTTTAACTATAAATATAAATAAGAGTGGACTTCTAATTGTGTTAGGAAGTGAATTTTTAAATAATTATTTAGTAATATATATAAAAAGAGAGAAATTTTGATGGTAGTTAACAAAAAAATTATTTAATTTTTTAAAATATAAAACCTAAAATAATAGAAATTTAAATTATATATTATTATTTAAATTACTATTTTAGTATTGTAATTTATATATTAGATATTTTGAAGGCTAATCATATTTTACAATAATAAAATATAATCATAACAATAGTTATGTTATATGTACATAAAAAATAATTATTTGTATAAAATATATACTAAAATATAAAATACACATTAAAAATAAGTTAAACAATACATATATTTATACACAGATATATAATAATTAATAAATAATTTAATATTTAATTTTTTATATACATATATTATTTTTATTATAAAAATAATTATGATGTTATATAAATTTTGCCCCCACTACCAAAATTTTCTGGATCCGTCACTGCGCGTGCGCATCGATTTGCGACAGCAACGATGATATTTTCTTCCACAGCATATCCGGCAATTATTGCAGCGGTAAATATTGCTGTGAGTCTTCGTTGCCTTTGTACCTCTCAGAATTCAACGTTACTTCTGAAAGGCTCGCAGGAAAGAATAGGAGCCAATCGGACTGCAGTTATGCGATGATTATAGAAGAAGCTGTTTGGGAGTCGGAGAGTGCTGAGCTGGCAGACTTAACCAATTTAAAATTCACCGCGGTGCTTGCGTGGGAGATTGTGGACTCAAGTTTGGAACTGCCTGATAACTGCCAAAACAGTTATATCACATCTTCGGAACGGAGTCACTCAGGTCGCACATGTAATTGCTACGACGGTTTCGTTGGCAATCCTTACATTCCGGGAGGCTGTATTAAAGTTATTAAAGGGATATCTTCAAATTGTTAGTTTACTAAACTTTTTAATATAACCTAATTACATTATCAACAATTTTATAGTTAAATTGTTACATAATTAATATTTTTATATCTTTTATTTAAATCAATACTTTTCAATTCTCAATTTTCCACCAAAATATTATTATCTCCTAATATTCCAGATTATTCACTGCATATTATTAATAAAAATAAAAAACTATTTAGCATCTATATTTTCTAACATTTAACTTTATCATCGTTATTTGGTTTAGGTGAAAGTGAAACTATTCATCACCGCGGATCGGTATACTTAGGTTTAGGTACGTATGAACTCCTGTAAATCCATACTACACTTGTCATTTAATTTTTTTAACACTGTTGAATTTTTCTTTTATTTGGTGTAATTTTTCTTGCAAAATTTACTGTTAAATTATATTTTTATGTTTTACAGACCATATCTACAAATAAGTTTCATATTAATTAATTTTTTTACATACATACTATTTATATACTTATTTTTTGACCAATTTTACTATGATGAAGGTGGTTTTGTCCGGAGAGAATGAAAAAAAAAGTATATAACCTATCTTAAAATTTTAATAAAAATAAAATAATATTTTTTTAAATAAATATCTAACTATTTATAAAAAAAATCTTTATTTTTTCATTATTTTCTCTCTCCACTGTACCGTGCAACTTACTCTCTCTCTCACACACACTTTATTTTAAATTTGTCTCTCTTTAATTTTTTTTCTCACCCTTTCTTATGATAAATTTGGTATTGTAGTAAGTTGTAACTTCAGTTTTCATAAAGATGTTAATGTCTTGAACTTTCCAAAATTGTTCTTAAAAAATTATAATATTTTATTTGTAAAAATAAGGTGAAAGTTTTTTTAAAAGCAAAAGATACAAAAATGTTATTTGCTAAAAATATTTTAAAAAAAATAAAATGATTATAATAAATATAAATATATTTGTGTAATTTTTATATTTTCTATTTCAAAAATACTATACATATGAATACCAAAAATCATCTACTATATATAAATATATATGTTGTTTAATTATTTATTTTTAATGTATATTTTGAGATAGATATATACAACGATTATTTATAAAATAAAAAAGAGTCATGCTAGGGACTTTTTGGATCTAGAGCTCTAATAGACTAATACTATGTCATGATACTACTCATTCCAAAAGCTTCAGCTGATGGGAAAAGATAACACTAATGATTATATCTCTAATACTCCCTAAACCTCCATTGTACACATTGTATAAATATTTCATTGGCTCTTCATATTTTCTCAATAAAAAATATACTTGTATTTTTTTTTTCATATTTCTGGTGTACATTTTTTAATAGTATGAAAGATAAATTTTTATTTTTTTATTAATTACTTTTAATAATAAAGATAGAAAATGTCCGTTAGTATACATAACATTACTCCATTTGTAATAGACAATTTAAAGTAAAAGTAATGTTAAAAAGATAAAAAAAATAACTAAAATTTGTCTTATTTAATATTTATTAATTATTATATCAATTAATAAATATTAAATAAAACAAATTTTGTGTTGATTTTAACTAAATTTTTTTAGTTAGCAAATATTTCCGTTAAAAGTAACATCTCTTTCTATTTTTGATGTGCCAAATGTGTAGCAACAATTTTGGCAAGCGTCGTAGGATCCATCATATTACTCCTTCGTTCGTGGTGGTTGCATAAAGTTGTAAGAAAAAGAGTAGCAAAGAAACGCAAAGAAAAAAACTTCAAACAAAATGGAGGATTGTTGCTACAACAGAGATTGTCCACGGGTGAAGTTAGTGTTGAAAAAGTTAAACACTTGAGCCTGAAGGATTTGGAGAAAGCCACAGACAGCTTTAATGTGAACAGAGTACTTGGAAAAGGAGGCCAAGGTACTGTCTACAAGGGCATGCTTGTTGATGGTCAAATTGTAGCAGTTAAAAAGTTCAAAGTTGAGGGAAATGTTGAAGAATTCATCAACGAATTCGTCATTCTTTCACAAATTAACCATAGAAATGTGGTTAAGTTGTTAGGGTGTTGTTTGGAGACAGAAATTCCTCTGCTTGTTTATGAATTCATTCCTAATGGTAATCTCTTCCAATATTTGCATGACCAAAATGAGGACTTACCAATGACATGGGAAATGCGTTTGAGAATTGCCACTGAAGTTGCAGAAGCTATATTTTATTTACACTCTGCTGCTTCTCAACCCATTTATCATAGAGATGTGAAATCAACAAATATTTTGTTGGATGGAAAGTACAGAGCAAAAGTAGCTGATTTTGGAGCATCTAAAATGATTTCTCTTGAAGATACTCACCTCACAACCGCAGTTCAAGGAACCTTTGGCTATTTAGATCCCGAATACTTTCATACAAGTCAATTAACAGAGAAAAGTGATGTGTATAGTTTCGGAGTAGTTCTTGTCGAGCTTCTAACCGGACAAAAACCAATATCATCGTCGAGAACGGAAGAAGCCAAAAGTTTGTCTCATTATTTTCTTTGTTCTATGGAGGAAAATCGTGTATTTGATATCATTGACGAAAGGGTGACAAAAGAGGGGGAGAAAGAGCATATAATTGCAGTTGCTAATCTTGCATATAAGTGCTTGGAGTTAAATGGGAGAAAAAGACCTAGTATGAAAGAAGTTGCAAGTGAACTATATAGGATCTTGAAATTGGAAATGAAGCCTAGCACACAACAAAACATTGAAGAAACTGAGTTTGCTGGAATTGAAGAATATCAATCTTGGGCTGCATCTTCTGTTTCTGATACAGGTTCAAATTCAACTCTAAGCAACACAATACCCACTTCAAAGTCAGAGATAATAATGCCTATTTTCTTCAAATAATTGGTTTGTTTTCTCAATTTGTTTTGTTGTATCTAAATTTAAATAGTTCTGGGGTGGAGACATATATACTCCAACAGCCCTCTAACTTTTTGAGTGTCAGAAAAATCATTAATATTTGTATACAAAACCATGGCACATAACTATAATAAAGAGGAACAAGATTTGTTGGGTAACTTCACACAAATTAAGTTAATCTATAATATATATTAGTTAAAACTCGCTCAATATAGAATGCGCTTTTTATGATTGCATTTCATTGACTTGACCCAAATTTAAGCAAAGAAATGAATACTTTCATGTGATAATTTAAAAATATGACTTTGTTATACATTGACTAGTAGCATCATTGTGATAATACTGTTGCGTGTCATTATCCAGTTCATGTATTTTTTTATACTCTAGCTAGCTATTCTATCTAAATATAAGTCTATTAATAGTAGAAATTTCGCAGCTAGCCAGCAGCACGAATTGAAGCTAAATTTTGCGCATAATTTTATGTATTAATTGAATATTATTATTAATATTTGCAAATCTTCATTGTCTATAATTTGTTTCTTCTAAAAATAAATTTTTTTCTTCGTACAAAAAAAAAAAAGAAAAAAGAAAAAGACCTAAGTAGAAAATTCCTTGTTTGTATGAAAAGAAGTTTTGAAAATTACATAAAACAAATAAATAAACTATTTATCATATACACTATACAGCTAATCTAGGGTATATAAAATGAATATAATAATTAACTTGTTATTTATCTTGAGTGCAGTGGCAGAGCTTAGTTCAGACAAGGGGTGGCCATGGCCCCCCAAATTTTATTAAAAAAATTAGTAATAATTTTTTAAAAAATAAAAAATAGTTCAGTTGGCTCAAATATTTTATTATGACTTAAAATACCAAAGTTTAATTTTCATCTCTTGCTTTTATTGCACAATAATTTTTAGTTTTAAACATTCAAAATAATATTAGAATTAGATTGAATTGAGTGTATTCGCATTTCGCAGCTCTCTATTCAATAAGCAACACTCCCTTTACCTTTTGAGTTCAAATATAAAAAATTAGGTATTTTTTATTTATGTAATTTAATATTATTTTATATTTTACCGTTTATTTAATTTAATTTTTTATATGATAAAAAATATTAGAATATTCAATAAGTATTGATATTATTGTATGTGTATAAATTGATAAAAAAATTTAATAAATATTATAAATTTTAATATTTGTCCTTCTAATTTCTTTTTTACATATTTTACTGGATATATATTCAAATTTTTATATAAAATAGTCATAAAAAATCGAAGAGTTGATGATGCATTTTTTAAGAGGAAGGCTAATATTCAAGAAGAAAAACACGCAATATCAACACTTGTAGATAGTTCTTCTACTTTAATGAATCACGAAGAAAGTAAGATACAACCTTCAAAAGTTTAAAGAGTTACATCTGATGAGTTTGACTTTAATTCTTTAGAACGATACCCTGAAAAATGGCTTTAAATTTGGTAATATTACCCAAATCAGAGAGATGATGTTAGACGAACTTATCTTAAATAAGATTCATATCAAAAACATCTTGACAATTATCTTCTATCTGGCCCCCAAAATTTCGTTTCAAACTCCACCACTGCTTAGGTGGGTGACCACTATATCTTAACAATAAAACTGTCACCTTTTATGAATTATATATAATAATGATGAGTATTTTAGAAAAAAAAAAGTATATTAAATTTCTTTTATATTCACATTATTATTATTGTTATTATTATTAAATAGACTAAATTTAACTCCAATAATTCAAAAACTAATTCAAGAGATAAAAAGTATTTCACACTGATAACTTGTATAAAAATTATATTCTTAAACAATGGGTGACTGTAATAATAATAATAATTATGTGGACGTACAATATATTAGATTCAGAATCCTAAGCGGCTAAGACAATAAGTCCACAATATAAAAATTGTTTTATTAATTTAGAACAAAATAAAATAGAACAAATTAAAAAAAAAAACAGAACAGAACATATGTTACATGCTAATGGCTATAATATATGCTAGCAAACTAGATTAATAACTAAGCAATGAAAATTGAAAAAATTAATAGAATTCGTTTAAATTAAACACAATAAAGCTAACACAAACACCACAAATACAAACACAACAAAAAAAATGAGGAGGAGAAAGCTAATAGTGAAGCAGTCAGCGACATCCAGCAATCCAGAAAGAAGAAGAGAGTTGCAGCAACATGACGAAACCACCCATGGTACTTGAGTGATGGTGAAAGGGCAGCAGCAATCAAGCTACATTTACGTTGCTTTAGCAATGACAAAAGGAGAAGAGAGGATTGAAAGAAGAGAACAAGAGACAGAAAATTGCCACATCAACCACCACCACTAGTACCCCATACTTTGATTTCGGAATTGAGAAGATAAAGGATTCAGATGCAGAACGGGAGAGAGAGGGGGGAGGAGAACCTAGGATTCCAATCCTTTTTAAACACAAATTGGGGATTGAACTTGGGTTTGGGTTCGGATTGAGTGCTTAGTGGGCTGTGCAAAATTGAAATTATAGACCAATTTTCTTCATGAGACATGGGTCATCAGAAAACTCTCGCTTTTAATGAGTCTGCGATTTTTCTCGGCGTTTCGGCGCGATTGCAACTCCACCAACACAGATAGCAGAAGTGCGACGGAAAGATGGAGCAGAAGCGTAGAATCGTGCGTTTTTACGAGTAAAAACGCGATTTTGTCTACCTTGCATTGTACGTTTAGACCATTAGTTCCTTATACTTTTTCTTTTATATAAAATCAACTTTACTATTCTAATTCTAACTTTACCTACTCTTAACTCTCAGATACCTGATCCTACATGCGGGTTATAAAAAAAATATAATATTATTATATAACTTGATAATAATTTAAAATATAACTCATTTTAAAATAAAAAAAAATTTATTAAATTATTAATTAATGATCTTTTTTTAATGACTAAAGATCTTTTGCATTAGTAAAAAGTTTTTAGTTTAACATCCACTTAAAATATATTTTTATATAAGGTGCGAGTTGGTCGAATAAGGTTGAGGTTCAACCCGTACCCTATCCTACCCGCTGCAGATAAAGTTGACAACCTTATCCAATCGAATTGGGTCAGATTAAGTAGCTACGAATATAGTACATGTTGCCACCCCTAACAACAAGTCTCCCTCCATAGCTAAAATTTGCATCCGAATTAAAAAAAAAAGACGGATATTATTTGAAATTAGTGGATGTAGATTAACAGGTAATATATGTATAAAAAAAAGGCTAACTTCCACGAAACTCCTCCGGCTACTGCTTGGGTTAAAGAAAGAAAAATTGCTACGCATATATATATATATATATGATTTTTTTAATATGTATTTTTTATTTTATATAAATAGTTAAGTGTTGATGTATAGCCTCCATAAATAGTCCAAGAATGAAATTCAGCAACTGACACCCACAGTTAAGCTACAATAACAATGGTTCTTGAACTTTTTTATGTCATGTTAATACTGTGTTGTATACATAATCTGGCATTTACACAGGACGAAAATAGTCGTATAGCACCATTTGGCTGCAATTCCACATGTGGAAATGTTGAAATCCCTTTCCCATTTGGAATGAACGAACCCAATTATTGCTATGCAGACCACTGGTTCCAAATAGAGTGTAGGCACGATACACCTTACCTGAAATCTATAGGGCTGGAGGTCTCATCAATTGATGTATCATCAGGCACCATTGACATCATGCATCCAATTCACCGTTGGAACTGCAAACCCCAACACAACGCTACGAATACTGAGCAAGAAGTGGTTGACCTGAGAGGAAGCCCCTTCGTGTATTCGCAGGCGCACAACATGTTTGTGTCAGTTGGCTGCAATGAAATCTCTTTCTTGGTGTCCAACGGCACGCAAGTTAGCGGCTGCGTGTCAATCTGCGACGACAAGAAGGACGTTGAGGAGAACATTGAAATTCAAAATTGCAACGGCAAATACTGCTGTGCGACCTCCTTGCCTTTGTATCTCTCGGAATTTAACGTCACAACGGAGAGTTTCGGGAGTAACAACAACAATCGTGCTAGTGATGATGATGAGTGCAGTAGCTATGCGTTGATTGTGCAATACTTTCGCGTTCCTGACTACATGCGCTATGATAGCAGCTATGCCTATTACCGTTGGAATTCGATGACAGATCTTCGGAGTTTGAAGAAAGTTGGGGTGGTGCTTGAATGGGAGATTCATAACTCATCCATAAGACTCCCTCGCTCAGGTCACTGCGTCAACACTAACATTACATCTGCAAAGAACAATCACTCAGGTCGGAGATGTTACTGCCTCGAAGACTCTTACGGCAATCCCTACATTGAAGGAGGCTGCAGCTACGCCAACGGTATTCTTTCTTTAATTTCTCACGCACTCACGTCTTCAAAGACGATAACGATTCTCGATTATTATTTTCTTCAAGATATTTTCAAGTGATATTTTACTAGTGATTAGAATTAGCAAGAGGAAATCATCAAAATTGTAAAAGATTTGGATCAGAAGAAAAAAAATCATTGTTTTCTGTGATTCTCCTTTATCAAGCATCCATAAGTCTAATTTTCGCTTAGTAAATAAACTTAACATCATAATTTACGTTTCAGATTATGGTGACAACGGCGAAGGAAACAAAAACCGGTCAAAATGGGCTATAATAGGTACGCATTGAAGATATGCATATAATATTTTTTTGATAACTAGATATGCATATAATATGGTGAGGACCTACCTCCTCCGTTCTTTTTATATGAAGTTGATACTTAAAAAAATTGTTAGATAATAATTTATTTAAATTTATTAAATTATTTAATGGTCTTAAATATCAACTTTATAATTATATGTGAATTTTTATTATTTTTAATGGTATGAGATTTCATTTAATAATATGAAATTATTCATTTTTATTTTATTTATTTTTAATATATATATATATATATATATATACAAAATATTATTTATACATAAAAAAATTTAGATTTATTTTTTTGTTAATTTCTTACTAAAATTTTAATTAGGTTCTTATATTTTTTGTTTTCAATTGAGTCCTTTAGTAACAAAAATATTAGAATTAACAGAATATTTTGTTAAATAAAATAAATATATCTAACACTTAACTGAATATTTTATATAGTTTAACAAAATATTCCATTAATTTTAACATTTTTGTCACGATAAAAACTTAATTAAAAAATCTGATATAATATAAGAATCTATTTAAAAATATATATATATAAATCTAATTGAAAATTCAGTAAATTTATAAAAAGCGACGGAATAATTAAACCAAAAATTTATCACTAAATTTATCTTTATAAATTTATATTTATTTAATTTATTTTTAATATATATTTTATATAAATAATTAATTAATAACTAATTTTTAATATGTCCATAAAATAATTGTACTACATCATATATATTAAAAGGGTCAAAATTGGCTGCATTATATTAATATAAAAAGGGTCAAAAGTGGCTGCATCAATAACTAAAAGTAGCCACTAGTAGCATAATATTTAATATAGCCATTAGTGGTCATTGTCCTTTGTAACCAAACATATAGTTAACTCAAGAAGGAAACAAAAAAAAGAATTCAACTAATTAAATATGCATGCTTTTACCTCTTTTTTGTGATGGAGGAAAAATCAAAAGAGATTATTGATTATATATTGATTGTATTCTAGGTTTTTTTTAAAAGAATATATTATATCTTTGGCTCTAAATAAATAACAATTTTTTTTAGTTGAAGAAGCGAGGATAAAAAAAAAAGAGAATATGTTTGTACAAAAAATAATTTTAAAATGTTTCCAAACTAACATTTTGTCAGTGTATGTATAACTAAAATCAGAAATTTTATGTTGTGATAAAAGATAGTCAAATTGTTACCATTAATATAAGATTTAACCATTTAAATATAGAATAATACAACATATTAAATTTTTTTGTTAAATAAATTCAATTAAATTGGTTTAATATCAATAAAAATCAGTTATATATAGCATTACTCCAAATTTTATTATTTAACTTGGTTGAACTTATTCATAAAAAGATTTTGATGTGTAACTTTACTGTTAAATATATTCTTTTCATTTTGTTAACTGCTTCTATGCTCTCACTTAACTTGACCTGTTCTTTTTATTCACCCGGAACTTGCACTTATACATGTGTATATAGTAGTAACCAAGGAATCCACAGGTTGTATCCATGTATATGTTGACAAAATAATGATATTGGTGCATGTAAGACAAAGTAACATCTCATAGAATAATGTGCCAAATTTGATAGGTGTTTTCTCGAGTGTTGGATCTATCATTTTTCTCCTTGGCTCATGGCGGGTTTATAAAGCTGTAAGGAGAAGAATAGTACAGAACCGCATAGAAAAAAACTTCAAAAAGAATGGAGGTTTGCTTCTAGAAAAAAGGATGTCTTCTGGCGAAGTTAATGTTGACAAAGTTAAACACTTTACCTTAAAGGAGTTAGAGAAGGCCACTGATAACTTCAACATGAACAGAGTTCTCGGTAAGGGAGGGCAAGGCACCGTCTACAAAGGAATGCTCGTAGATGGAAAAATTGTTGCCGTCAAAAAGTTCAGGGTCCAAGGGAATGTGGAGGAATTTATCAATGAATTTGTGATCCTTTCACAAATTAACCATAGAAATGTGGTTAAGTTGTTAGGATGTTGTTTAGAGAAAGAAATTCCTTTGCTTGTTTATGAGTTCATTCCTAATGGCAATCTTTATGAATATTTGCATGGCCAAAATGAGGACTTGCCAATGACTTGGGATATGCGTTTGAGAATTGCATCTGAGATTGCAGGAGCACTTTTTTACTTACACGCTGCTGCTTCTCAACCAATTTATCACAGAGATGTGAAGTCAACAATATTTTGTTGGATGGAAAGTACAGAGCAAAAGTAGCTGACTTTGGAGCTTCTAGAATGATCTCTATCGAAGATACTCACCTAACCACTGTAGTTCAAGGGACTTTTGGATATCTGGATCCTGAATACTTTCATACTAGTCAATTGACAGAAAAGAGTGATGTTTACAGTTTTGGAGTAGTTCTTCTTGAACTTTTGACAGGACAAAAGCCACTATCCTCCTTAAGACCCAAGGAAGCGAAAAGTTTGGCTTCATATTTCGTTCTTTCTGTTGAGGAAGATCGCTTGTTTGACATTATTGATGATAGGGTGACAAAAGAAGGAGACAAAGAACACATAATTGCTGTTGCCAATCTTGCATATAGATGCTTAGAGCTCAATGGGAAAAGAAGGCCAACTATGAAAGAAGTCACAAGAGAATTGGATGAGATCTGGAAATTGGAGAGGAAGTTTAATAATGCACAGCAACATCGTCATGAAGAAATTGAGCATCCTGCAATTGAATATCACCATCCTTGGGTTGCAAATTCTGCTCCTGATACAAGTCCAAGCGACGTATCACTCACCTCAGAGTCAGAAGCTATGCATATTCTTACCGAATAATTTGTAAGTTTTAATTTCTTATGATTTTAGGTCATATATATGTAACATAAGGATTGGAGATATGAACTCCAAAAGACTAATTGTATTTTTGTGTAATTTTGGTAATTGCCCATGATAGGTTTATATGTACCGTCAATCTTAGTCTCAGTCTTTTAATCTTCTTACTTTGGAATATGGAACCTTTGCTTTAGATGAAAAAATTTAGTCATATCTGATTCAAGTAAAATAAATTTCCTCTTAATACTTGTTGGCTGAATGAATCTGAAATTGAGTTGTTAACACGTATACACCTTCCGGTGGCAGCATAGTCACAAAGGTGTGTGTATAAGCCTTTCACTGATTTTACTCTTGTCTCTACTTTTTCTTTTAAAAAAGAAATAATAAAAAATAAGTTTAATTAGTAAATTATTGTTTTCAGCCAATATATATTAACCATTTTTTTAAAAATAATATTAAAAAATATATTATAAAAATATAAAAAAATATTATCTTAACTTTAACGATACTTCATAATCATTATAGCCACGATAATCGCATGCATGTTAAAATTCATAGTCCAAAACTAATGAAACTCAACATACGAACCTTTAAGCCACAACAATGGATCTTCAATTCGCGTTTGATCATGATGTCATTGTCATGTTAATAACATGCACTATTCTACATACACTGGCATTTGCACAATACGAAATTGCTCCTATAGCACAAGCTGGTTGCAATTCCACATGTGGACTTGTTGATATCCCTTTTCCATTTGGAATGTAGGAAACCAAATGCTATGCAGACAAGTGGTTCCAAATAGAATGCAGGCAAATCTATAGAGATGGAGGTCTCATCAATTGATGTATCACAAGGCACCATTCAAATCATGCATCCAATTCACCGTTGGAACTGCAAACTCCAACACCACAACAACGCTACTCAGTAGCAAGTGGTTGTCCTGAGTTAATATAATTATGTTAAAATTATTATAAACGCAAGTCAGCGGCTGCGTTTCGATTTGCAACGGCGACAAGAACATTGAAATCAGCACTTGCAACGGCAAATACTGCTGCGTGACCTCCTTGCCTTTGTATCTCTCGGAATTCAACGTCACAACGGAGAGTTTCGGGATCAACAACAATAACCATCATGCGAGTGCGAGTGGTGATGATAAGTGCAGCTATGCGGTGATTATGAGTATAGTGAGTTGGGTTACAGTTGGGCTCAAGATCTGATACGGTTGAAGAACGTTACGGCGGTGTTTGAGTGGGAGATTGTAAACTCGTCCGTAAGGCTTCCTAGCAACTGCAAGGGGCAGCAATGTTACATCATCTTCCAAGAACTCATCCGGTCGGAGATGTTACTGCCACGACTACTCCTCTGGCAATCCCTACATTCCACAAGGCTGCAGGCTCAATGACGGTATGATAGTTCCTTTCTCAGCTAAGACTAAGAGCAAATTATTGTATTTTACATTAACTGTTGACTATTGGATTTATTTTAAAATCATTTTACCAAATGAAGAATTATAAAAGCCATCATAATTTATTGGTTTTGGCCATCAATTAATCATTAATATTTAAAAATATAAGATAAAATACATTACATTACTAGATTAAAAAAATTAAACTATAAAAATTGAATTAATAATTAAAAATCTGTTAGGTGTTTTCTCGAGTGTTGGATCAATAATTTTACTTCTCGGTTCATGGCGGGTATATAAAGTTGTAAAGAGAAGAATAGTAAAGAACCGCAAAGAAAAAAACTTCAAAAGGAATGGAGGTTTGTTGTTAGAACAAAGGGTATCTTCTGGCGAAGTTAATGTTGACAAAGTTAAACACTTTACCTTGAAGGAGTTAGAGAAGGCCACTGATAATTTCAGCATGAACAGAGTACTTGGAAAGGGAGGACAAGGTACAGTCTATAAGGGTATGCTAGTAGATGGAAAAAGTTGTTGCAGTCAAAAAGTTTAGGGTCCAAGGAAAGGTTGAAGAATTCATAAACGAATTTGTCATTCTTTCACAAATTTAACCATAGAAACGTAGTCGAGTTGTTAGGATGTTGTTTGGAGAAAGAAATTCCTTTGCTTGTTTATGAGTTCATTCCCAATGGAAATCTTTATGAATATTTGCATGGCCAAAATGAGGACATGCCAATGACATGGGATATGCGTTTGAGAATTGCAAATGAGATTGCAGGAGCTTTGTTTTACTTACATTCAGCTGCTTCTCAACCAATTTATCACAAAGATGTAAAGTCAACAAATATTTTGTTGGATGAGAAGTATAGAGCAAGAGTAGCAGATTTTGGAGCTTCTAGAATGATCTCTATCGAAGATACTCATCTCACCACTGTAGTTCAGGGAACTTTTGGATATTTAGATCCTGAATATTTCCATACTAGCCAATTGACAGAAAAGAGTGATGTTACAGTTTTGGAGTAGTTCTTCTTGAACTTTTGACAGGACGAAAGCCGTTATCCTCCTCAAGATCTGATGAAGAGAAAAGTCTGGCTTCATATTTTGTTCTTTCCATGGAAGAAGATCGCTTGTTTGAAATCATCGATGATAGGGTGACAAAAGAAGCAGAGAAAGAACATATCATTGCAGTTGCGAATCTTGCATACAGATGCCTTGAGATCAATGGAAAAAGAAGGCCAACTATGAAAGAAGTCGCAAGAGAATTGGATGAGAACTGGAAATTGGAGAGGAAGTCTAATAATGCACAACAAAATGATCAAGAAGAAATTGAGCATCCTGCAATTGAATATCACCATCTTTGGGTTGCAGATTCTGCTTCTGATATATGTCCAAGCAACCTAACACTCACATCAGAGTCAGAGGTTATGAATATTCTTACCAAATAATTGGTATGTTTTCTTAATATTTTCGGTCATATATATGTAAAATAAGTCATAATGGTATCTTTATGTAACTTTCTGTCCGTCATAGGCTCAGTCTTTTAATCTTTCTTTGGAATATAGAACCTTTGTATTAGATGAAAAAAAAATTACAATTGTATCTGATTCAAGTAAAAAAAATTTTCGCGTAATGCTTTTTGGCTGAATCAACCTGAAATTGAGTTGTTAACATATATATACACCTCCCGTCAGCAGCAAAGTCACAACGATATGTATATATTAAATAATTAAACATAGTGACAAATTAATTGTCTTCTTGTTAGATCAGATAAAATTGAATTCTACCTATACTAGAGTCTAGAGGTACTTGCATAGGTGATTACGACATTTTTATTGATCAATCTTAACTTCTTTGGGGTTTTCTTCTTGTCCCTAGTTAGTGCTTAATGCAAGCTGTTGGTTAATATAAATTGTAATATGTGCTTCTTCTCAAAGACATAATCACTTCTTTACCTTCCTCATCAAGGATCAAATTAAACCATTAATGAATACAATGGTTATGCTGCGATTCGTATTTCGTATTATCATTTTGATAACATGGATCATCATCATGCATCCACTATTGGCATGTGGAAAATTGGATTTGTAAGTTTTGCACAACCCAATCATGGCACAACCTGGATGTGATTCAATGTATGGAGATGTTGAGATCCCTTAACCATTTGGAATGAATGATCCAAAATGCTATGCAGATGAATGATTCCAAATAGAATGCAAGAGTGACCATAAACCTTACCTCAAGCTTATAAACCTTGAAGTGAAAGCCATTGATGTTAACATAAGCACAGTTGAGGTTAAGAATCTCCAATTTTCCATAGTAAGTGTCGCCCTTGAGGCAAAGATTCTTCTCATTCTCATCCCGAAGTAACCATCAAGGAGCCTGCAAGTATTTTGCTATGTAAGGAATATAAGAGAATGTGGTTGGTTGACGTGTTAGTTAATCTGTTAAGCACCCATGTGAGAGTTTGTTACCAGGTTAGAAAGTTAGTTATTTGGTTAGCCTAGTCAGCAGCCGATATATAATTTGTGAGGAAGCAAATTATCAATTCACTCTTTTCCCTCAAACATTTTCTTCCTCTTCTTTTTCTTCTTCTCATGTTGAAGCAATCTTAAATGGCTTACCTAAGGAATACACTTAGTTTATTAAATCATTGAGTAAATGCCTAAAATGGTCCATGAATTTCAAATCGCTATTCAATTTAGTTCTCGACTTTTTAAAATGACCAATTAAATCCCTGAAATTAGAAAAAATGCATCTCCGTTAGTCCCTTGCAGAAGTGCCGTCTAAACGTTGATAATGTGACATTTCAGTTGTATGCTGATGTGTACTAAACTTGACTTTGATTCAAATTGGTACCTGAAATTGCTTAATAATATCCAAATTAATCCATTTTCAATTATAAAACTCTAATCCCAAATTATTGTCTTCTCTTCTTCGATGCTGTCTTCCTCTCTTTTTCGTCCTCTCCGCTATCTTCCAGTTCATATTCATTCTGAATTACAACATCAGTTCACTTACCTAAAACTATTTTAATTACAAGTTAATGTGGTTGGATTAATTTTAAGTTCAACACAAATTTAAATTATATGTATCCTTGCAGGTTCGTGCATTAAACTAAAATATATTTTTCACTTTTAAGAAGGTAATCATTGTCATCATCTTCAAAGTCTTAACATCACTTTCTAAGTTTGTCATTTTTCAATTGAACTCATGCAAAATTTTTTGTGAAATGGGTGTTGCACAAACTAGTTCTTCACCTCCATCAATCCAACAGAAAAAAATTACAACGGATTTCATATTGCAAAGTAAAATTTCGCAGGTGAATCCAAACTTAAAGTGAAACTATCTTTTCATTTTCTTTAAAGCCATAACCTTACCTCATAGTTTGGACAACCATAAAATAGTCTATCAGGATTCTCTTTCGTCGTTGAGTACTTCATCACCATCCGAAGTCTGCAATTACAAGAACGGCATTCTTACCTCCCCTGTTGGACATTCTTTTGTTGCCATAAGGTCTCTCTATAGAGTTAATTGTTCCTACTTGAGCTACTTTGACTTCTCTCTCCACCACCCATCATCACTCATGTAGACGAGAAAACAAGATGAAGTGGAAGATAGTGGAGAGGTCGAGAAAGATAAGAAGATAGCGCCATAGCGGAGAGGTCGAAGAAGAGAAGAAGACAACAGAGAGATCGAAGAAGAGAAGACAATAATTTGGGGATTAAGATTTTATAATTGAAAATGGACTAACTTGGATATTATTAAGCAATTTCAGGTACCAATTTGAATCAAATTCAAGTTTAATACACATCAGCATACAGTTGGAATGCCACATCATCAACATTTAGACGGCACTTCTGCAAGGGACTAACGGAGATGCATTTTTTCGAATTTCAGGGATTAATTGGTCATTTTAAAAAGTCAACGACGAAATTGAATAGCAATTTGAAATTCAGGGACCATTTTGAGCATTTACTCTTAAATCATTACTCTAAACTTGTATCTATTGGAGAACTTGAAGCCTTACTCATGGCACATGAAGAACTACTCAAAAAGTGCAAGGAACATGATAATTTTATTCAAGCTCGTGTATCAAACATCTCATTAGTCATTACCACATTCATGGTGGTATCCGTGGTGGAAGACGCTTTTATTGTGGCAGAGGAGGAGCCAGATTTGCTCAAGGAGGTAGAATGGTGCATCCTCAGATTCGCTCGTGTTGGTATGACTCTGGTTATGAAGCACACACTCTAAAACAACCTCAGTTTCTCACAACCTTAGGGATAATCTCTCGTATTCCAATGCCTTGACGTAGAATGAAGCTGATTTTTGCCATGCCTTCAATGCTTAGAGATCGGAATTGGTATCCAAATTCAGGAGCTACTCACCATATGTTTTCTGATGCGTTGAACTTTATAGACAAATCAAATAGGCGTTGAGCTTTCGGATGCCTATACTTTCCTTATATTAGGCCTCACAATGCTCATAAAATTGATGATAGGTCTGAATTGTGTGCTTTTCTTGGATATGGAATTCGGTACAAAAGGTGATAGATGTCTAACTGCAGCTTGGAAAACAATCATTAGCATTTAGCAGACATGTGTTCTTCGACGAGACCAAGTGTCTACTCAAAACTAGCTTCCCTTCCTCACAAAAAATGTCTCAATCATGAATGAGCTGCCTCAGATTCCTATCTTTCAAGTTGTTGTTCAAACTGTGATGCTTCAACGATGGGTGAGTCTGAGCAGCAATATGCTATCATGCATCTCTGTCAACCCTACTCACCCAATGATAACGTGATCAAATAATGAAATTTTAAAACCAAAACTGTTTCAAGCTCAGCTAACAACTAGTCTTGAACCAAAGAGTTATAAAGAAGCACTTACAATACCTCACTGGAAACAAGCTAAGAAATTGAGCATCCTACAATTTAATATCACCATCCTTAGGTTGCAGATTCTATTTCTGATATATGTCAAAGCAACATAACACACACCTTGGAGTCAGAGGTTATGCATATTCTTATCCAATAATTGGCAAGTTTTCTTAGGTTTTTGGGTCATATATATGTAATTTTGGTCACTTCCCATTATATGGTTGGAGTTATGAACTCCAAAAGACAAATTTTATATTTTATGTAATTTTGGTCACACTGCTCATTATAGGTTTGTATGTACTGTCAATCATAGGCAGAGTCCTTTAATCTTCTTACTTTGGAATATGGAACCTTTGCTTTAGATGAATGAAAATTTACAGCTGAATCTGATCCAAGTAAAATAAATTTCCGCATAATGTTTTTTGGCTGAATCAACCTGGAATTGAGTTAACATATATATACACCTTCAGGCGGCAGCATAGTCACAACGGTATCTATATATTAAATAATTAAACATAGTGACAAGTTAATTGTCTTCATGTTAGATCAGATAAAATTGAATTCTACCTATACTTGAGGTACTTGCATAGATGATTACGACATTTCTTTATTAATCACTCTTAACTTCTTTGGGGTTTTCTTCTCGTCCCTAGTTACTGCTATGGAATAAAAGACGCCGCCTCAGTAAACGAGTGATTAATGCAAGCTGTATTAGGCTTATATAAATTATAATATGTGCTTCTTCTCAAAGATACAATCACTCCTCTACCTTCCTCAACAAGGATCAAATTAAACCATTAATGACTACAATGGTTATGCTTCGATTTGTATTTCATATAATCATCATCATGCATCCATTATTGGCAAGTGGAAAATTGGATTTGCAATTTTTGCACGATCCAATCATGGCACAACCTGGGTGTGATTTAATGTGTGGAGATGTTGAGATCCCTTACCCATTTGGAATGAAGGATCCAAAATGCTATGCAGAGGAGTGGTTCCAAGTAGAATGCAAGAGTAACCACACACCATATCTGAAGCTTATAAACCTTGAAGTGACAGCCATTGACGTTAACATTAGCACCGTTGAAGTCAAGAATCCAGTTTTCCACAGGAAGTGTCACGATGGAGGCAAAGATTCTTCTCTCTCTCGTCCCAAACCAACCATAGAAGATCCTGCAGGTATTTCTTTGAGAGGTAGCCCCTTTGTGTATTCCAACAAGCGCAACACATTCGTAGCTTTCGGTTGCAACATTCTTGGATTCTTGCACTCTAACCGTTCAGTAGTCGCTGGGTGCGTGTCAGTTTGCGGTCCAAAAGAGTTCACAAGACTCAAGAAATCGGTTGCCAGTGGAAAAAAGGTTAATCTTGGTTGCCATGGAAAGTTCTGTTGTGTTGCTTCAATACCAAGTTATCTATCAGAGTATGAGGTGACAATGGAAGATATAAGAAATGGAAGCATTGCTCCTGGGTGCGACGACTATGCGCTGATAGCAAAAAAATGGAGAAAGGAATTAACATGGATGGTGAATCAGAAAGAGAGTGAACTCAAGAAGAATGTGAGTCACTATGCACATGCTGTGCTGGAGTTTGAGATTCTGAATTGGTTCAACATTGAAGCAACTAATGCAGAATGTCTTAAGACTAATGTAACGTCCTCAAAAATGGAGAATTCAGGTTGGAGATGCAAATGCAGAGTAGGATTCCATGGGAACCCATACATTGCTGGTGGCTGTGTAGGTCAGTAACTTTTTTCTGCAGACATCTAATTTTATCATATATAGTTTGAATTATATGTATTAACTATTCTGATTCGAATTAGATCATAGTATGTAGCTAGAAATGTTTTACAGAAGTATATTTACACTGTCATAATTCATAGCAACGAAGTTTGAGCACCTCATAAAAGTAATCCAAATTGTTTACCATTGAACCAATCCTAATTATGACTTTGATAGTTTGATATTATCCATTTAACCATCTAGTGAATTTGAAGCAATTTAACCTTATATTAATTTCTTCTTTTATCACATCTATCTATTATTTATCAGAGAAAAGTATAACTAAATTTTTGATAAAAATTTTTAGTCCTCGACACTTTTCAATAGACAACAACTTATTTGTAATTAAATTGTGTGAGACTTAATTATCGTTACGATAAAAAAAAAAATTAGGACCCAATGTATTTTTTTCTCTCTTATTTTCTCTTTATTACTTGAAATGAATGAATGAGATCTTTTAATAGAATATAAAAACATTTACCCATATGCATAAATTTCGAATATTTTCATTCAATTTTTATGTGAAACAAAACATATCTATATTAGTCATACTAAGGGTATAAAAAAACAGTCACTAAATTAATTATCCATATATAATATATATTAAAATATAAAATACACAATAAAAATGAGTTAAAGAAGATATGAATTGATACATAAATACATAATGACTGATTTTTTATGTGCACATCACATTTTTTACCTATATTGAAGAAATTTCTAGTGAGTAAGTCTAATAACTCAAATAAACACGCTTACCAAATGTGAATCCTATCTTACATATAAAATAGTAGATCAACTTTTAATATAGGTATGTATGTCTAGGCTTATATGGTTAAGACTTGTTCGAAGGAGAATTTATCTTGAACTGAAAATCCTTTTCATTGTGTACTATCTTTTGAGTTTACTGTAATGTTATGTATTGAAAATACAAAAGGCTTTAATACCATCATTCAATGAGATGTTAGTGTATATTTAACTTGGAGTAAAGATAGTTGAACCAAACACTTTTGTTGATATAACAATATACGAGATTAGATATATACAAAAACTTTATATTAATATAGTGCATACAAACTAAATATTATTTACTTATTTATTACTATTTTAATTTCAATCTTTTTCCCATTTTCACGTTTCAGTTATTCGAGACCGTTGGTACCATTCCGAAGGAACTCCCACAAAAGAGCTTATGGTTGGTAAGTATGCATAAGCTATCACTTGTAGTAAAAACTCACATGGAGTTGTTTTCTTGTAAAGTTAATATTTAAAAGACGTTAGATAATTTAACAAGTTTGACTAAATTATTATCTAATAATTCTTAATTATCAATTTCACCAGAAAACAACTGCATGTGAGTCTTCACCCTCTCTTGTTTATTTTCAACTCACATGAAATCACATGTTTTGATTTATAGCTTGCCTAAATCACATTGTTCATCTAGTAAGTTAAAAGAAACATGGGTATTTGTTTTCAACTCTCACTTGTTTTGATTTATAGCTTGCCTAAAATTAAAAAAACTAAATAACTCCATGCAGGGTGGGTGCATGATTACATTATTTTGAATTGGAAAAAGTAATCTCTTATTTATTTATTTATTGTTGTGTGACAAATGTATAGGACTTTTGTCAAGCCTCGGATCCATTATTTTATTGCTGGGTCTAAGGTGGCTCTATGAAGTTGAAAGGAAAAGAATAGCGAAAAAAAGCAGAGAAAGTTTCTTCAAAAAGAATGGTGGTGTGTTGTTAGAAAAGGTATTGTCTTCTAGTGAAGGTAGTTTTGATAAATTTAAACTCTTCAGCTTAAAGGAATTAGAGAAGGCCACAAACCACTTTAATGTGAACCGGATACTTGGAAATGGAGGTGAAGGTACTGTTTACAAGGGCATGCTACTAGATGGTAAAATTGTGGCTGTCAAGAAGTTTAAGGTCCAAGGAAAGATAGAACAATTCATCAATGAATTTGTTATTCTTTCGCAAATTGACCACAGAAATGTGGTTAAACTGTTGGGGTGTTGTTTGGAAACAGAGATTCCTCTGCTTGTTTATGAATTCATTCCCAATGGGACCCTTTTCCAATATTTGCATGACCAAGATGCATATCTACCAATGACATGGGAAATGCGTTTAAAGATTGCCATTGAAGTTGCAGGAGCTCTATTCTATTTACATTCAGCAGCTTCTAAGCCCATTTATCATAGAGATATCAAATCGACCAATATACTATTGGATGAAAAGTACAATGCAAAGGTGGCTGATTTTGGAACATCCAAAATGATTGCTATTGAAGACACTCACCTCACCACAATAGTTAAAGGAACTTTCGGATACTTGGATCCTGAATATTTTCACACTAGTCAATTTACAGACAAGAGTGATGTTTATAGTTTCGGAGTAGTTCTTGTTGAACTTTTAACAGGGCAAAAGCCGGTTTCCTTTGTTGCCCCGGATGAGGCGCAAAATTTAGCATCATACTTTATTTTGTGCATGGAGGAAAAACGTGTGTTTGACATCATTGACAAAAGAATCATGTGGGAAGGACGGAGAAAGCATATCAATGCAGTTGCCAAGCTTGCCAAAAGATGTTTAGACCTGAAAGGTATTAAGCGGCCTAGTATGAAGGAAGTCTCAATGCAATTATATGGTATCTGGGAGTTGCAAAGGAATTCTAGAGCATAAAAGCCCATGAAGAGACTTAGCTCACTGATGGTGATTACTGACCAATCCTACATATAGGTTAAATTCTTGACCAATTCTTGCTAAGGAATTCTGGGAGTTGAATGTCATATAAAATGATTGGCACATTTTTGCAATTTTGTTTTATCACAAGAACAGGAGGTGGAATGTATATACAAGGATGGCAATAACAAACTAAAACTGTTAGTTAATACCCTCCATCAGTTCAAAATAACTCTTCCTATCAAACTTCTTAGATCAATGTACACAAGATGCAATTGTATCAAAATATATTAGTTCAACTATGTAGATATTGTTAGTCAGATATAATGATTTCCTAATGCCCTTCTCCCTCTCATGATGGGAGGGACATGTTTTTTTACACCGCATCTTAGACAGCAAAAACACTGAAATTGAGCAAAGAAGAAAACTTCAGGCTTAATATATTTCAATAACTTGGCAGCAAAATTGAGAAAATGAAGGTTGGAGATGATACGTGGAGATAAAAATGTTCTTCCTTATAAACTAATCTCTTGCTAATCGCAGTGTACAATAATAGGTATAAACCATAAGAAATACATCCCCACTCTGCAAACACGGGTTTAAATCGATCATCACAAATGGTGATGTTCTTCTCCTACAGGATGTTATATCTTGTTGAATCATATTATTTTCTGGGGCTTTAGTATTGAACCCATGAGACAGTACATAACCATGTTTATGTTGAAAATTTTAATTTGACCAAAAAGAATAATTTAATTTATAAATGATTACGTCCAGGGTACTTACATAAATATTAGCTCATGAAATGCCTTGACCCGTCTACGTGAGTGCAAGTACTTGTATTGAGAATCTACTTGATATTGTGTGTAGGAACACTCAGATAAAATTTGGTATTCTTGAAGTCATCCAAAAGTGGGTTGTATCCATCTTTGGTTCTCGTTTTTGTCGGCAAACCGAACTCTTCCATAAAAGCTGATGTATCCAGCTGCATCAGACAAAACTATTGCATAAACTTGCAAGTTCATTGAAATGAAGCATATCAGGTATAGTCTTATAAGATAAATAGAAGCGAAATATACCAAAAGAAATTCCAATATAATAATTGAAAAGGATTTTCAGATTTGAGATTAAACAACAGTTTAATTTTAATACATTGTTAGTATAAAATGGTTCTATATTAGTAACCAATCAAGTACTATCGATTGCAAGATTTCTAAAATAGAAGGTAGTTGAGTAAAACACTTTTACTAACTTGACAATATTATTGGATATCTATGTAAAACTTTTTTTTTTCTTTTCGATAGTGCATTTAACTTTACACTATGCAAAGATGCCTCATTTAGAACTTCTACATTGAACAGGCCATCCAATTTAACTAGTAAGTTATATCAGTAAGCATGCCAAGCAAAGAAAAATAATTATATAAAGAAATATTACCTATCTATACATGTATATGTAATTACTGGTACATGGGAAACAATTTTTAGATATGATAATTTTTGAGATTATTGGTATATTTAAACTATATAACCAACACCACCTAAGGAGACAAGGTATTGCAGTAATAATGTTAACAGAACTAACCGTAATTGTTCTCCTTTTCTTTCCTTTTTTGGATGTATGATCACCCTTAAGTTTCAGCCAACCAGAACAGTAATGATCAATCCGTTCCAAAAGCCAAAAGTCTGTAGGGAAAAAGATATCCGCATCACCCTGCAATAAAAGAAAAACACAAGGAAATGCTGACTTTGAATATAAAACTGCAGAGTTCGGAAAAAAAAATCATGACAGGTTCATGAGTCATATTAACATACACATATTAACATTGACAAATAGTTTACTCTTTCTATTTAGGAACTACAAACAATGCTCAAGTTCATAGTTTTCAATAAAGGAAACAAAATGACCAGGAAATAGTACCAAGTAACGAACAACAATTCAAATAATGCCAATTACTTCAATCAGGAGGATAGTATTGAAATATCAGGCACCATGCAAGATATAAAATAGAAGTTAAAATAAGACAAGAAGAGCCAAGACTCTCAAGAAACTTAATGTAGGAAGTTGATTTTACTACTACGCAGCTATTTATGCTCCCAATACAACAGGTTCTTTGCAATGTTATACTTCTTCCTCTAAACCACTGAATATCGAGGGACAGCTTATTTAATTTAATCATATGAGTTAGTGACTTAGATGATTGCTAATCACTTGTAACTTCATTTTCAGGATGTGCTTGAAAATGAAGAAACTAGATTGAAAGATGAGGCTGATGGGAAACCAAACCTTTGCGTCCATATAGTTCTCATAATCTGAGCTGCTTCCATCTTTCTGCAATTCAATAAAAAAGTAAGTGCGTTAGAGTGTTAACACACATTGGATTCAGGACACATAGGGTTAGTCTGTAAGTTGGGATTCTGGAGGAAAAGTGAGGGGAAGGGAAGGGGTGTAGCGTCAAATTTTGGATCTTTTTAATACAACCTTTCCTTCCCCTTTGAAATCCCAAACCCCTAGAGAGAGGATGAGAAAGTATTTTATAACTTCAAAATTCAAATCATCATTCCTTACAAATTCTCAAAAAAAAAAAAAATAATAAGAGTTCATAATACACATCACTTAAAACCAATGTGTTTGCAAATTAATCCATTTTTATTTTTATTTAGATGTCAAGCACTAAAGTTGAAAGGAGATGGATAATGACTACATTTTAAGTACAACTTCATGAAAACTTCACTTAAAGTTTGAGACAAAAAAGCAGGTAGCTGTTTTATTGTTCAGTAAAGATAACAGAAATATACTTTAGTTGAAACCAAAGGAGCTCTTTCGCCGGGAACTTTCACATCTGGGAGATAGCTGAAATCAGAAGCAATCAAGGACATCTTTGGTAGCACCTCATGCAGAACCTCAAGTAATTTCTGCCAAGAAAAACATGTAAATGCAAAAAATTTATTTGTACATAAAACTTGAGGAAGATTAAGAGACTCTCTTACCAAACATCCAGTTGGCAGCCAACATCTACGAGGTTTCGGGTAAACTTTAGACCAAATACCTTTCAGTGTAGGTACTGCAATGCTCCGAGTTGTTTTAGGCTCATCCATGTCCATGATCTCAACACAGCGTGTGATAAGTGGATCTTGCAAAGGCTTGTATAACTCACCAAGTGTTTCTCTATTGAAAAAAGAAAGGTGACTGGTGATGTGAAATCCTTACATAGGTTTGTTAAGGTGCATCTTTCACAATTGAAATTTAACATTTCTTGAATTAAAGCATCTATCTGGTTTGGTAGTTACAAGTTAATGAAGAATTAGAATACGTGATATGATGCATAAAGCAACAGCACGATCAAGATCAACATGCACCCTTACCGACCATGTTGCCTCTCAACCCAGACTTCCATCCATGGGGAAACTTGATTCTCTGAATAGACAAGATCGTGTGGAAGATTATCAAGTACCTACAAAGTAAGTTGATAAAGTGATTTGCTGGTAAAAAAAATAATAATAATTAGAATCATAATACGACATAGTTTTGACTAGAGCAGTTCGTCATCTTCTAGGTGAAGCCAACTGGTAACTGGTGATACATTACACAGGATGGCAGTGGAACAGTTTGAAGGATATTAACACTATTTAACAACAATAAGTCCATTACATGTTAGGTTATTTACTGTAGCCACTTTCTTCACTTGAGTTAACTAGATCCACATCAAAGGGAAGTTTAAATTCTTTTCTACAGCTAGTAAAAATGAGCTGCAGTAATTAAAAGCAACTCAAGTATAGAACACACCTCAAGCATTATAACCCAACACGGTTGTCTCTCCACATCCCCTGTAAAGAAGGAATCATTATAATAGAATTATTGCGTCAATTTATTTCTTAGTCTTTTTTGGGTCATATATTCCATAAATTCTGAAAAAAAAAAAAACATATAGAAGACCCCACAACATCTCAAAAATAGGAGCATTGAAATTCAAAAAATTCAGCTCAATCAAGGGAGAAGTACTATAGCAGCCTACCCCATCCCCTCCGATCAGCAGCATCACGACATTCTACCCTGAACTTTGGAATATGGCTGCGCACTTCACCAACAGTCTCTCTTTGCACTTCAGCAAGTGAAGGACTAATCTCAACTGAGCTGTAGTTAAAAATAATACATCAATTGCAATGTGCATAATGTGGCTCCAAATACAGTAGATAACCGGAATAATTAACAAGATATTCTCACTAGACTAACAGTAGCACAATTTTTAGAAACATAGCATGAGGTGTAGCTAAATCTATAATCATGTACATAACAGATAACACATATTGCAGGAGAAACAGCAAGGCAATATGTACACAGCAAATCATTTGTATCAATCCTGTTATGTACTGGTTCCAATCATATGACAAGACTGCAGAGGAACTTTGGATTTCCATAGGCACTCGTCAAGAAAGAACATGACTAGAAGAGTGGGCCAGAAACTGAGAGAATAAAATACAAGAAAAATAGGGACAGAATACAAGGTCCATACACTCTTGTTGTGAGAACTCACTGAGAATAGACTAGAATCAAATGATACCAAAAGGAAATGTTGCTTGGCGGTTTCTTACTTTCTCTAACATTCATGTCTCAGTGAAAATCAAAGTCCAAAATTAAAGAATTACCCTAATGGAAGTTACTTAGGGAACACTTAAGCAACATAGAGAGATGTATTACTCAGACAATTAGATGTACAGAAAATAGTATAACACAAGCATAGCCCAGTATCTTAAGAAAAGGTAAGAACGGGTTCTAACTTATAATTTGGTTTTAGCATAAAATACATATTAACTGTTCGAGGCACGTACGTGTAAGTCATACTGTTATAAACTTTTGGAGGAGCATTCAACATTATGTAATCCAATATACCCTTGGCACAAGTTCCTGATCCACCACCAATTTCATATATCTGATTGCAAATTAGAGGATAATATTAACTACTAATTGAAGTAATAAAAAGTAGCAAACCATGTGTAAAGGAGATATATTAGCAATGCTTATTAATTTTTTGTCCAAATTAAGTGTGGTTAGTAATGAAAAGAATGAAAAACAAATTTTACCAAGAAACAGGCATGAAGCATAGTTATAGATAACTAAAACATTAGCTAATAACATCATGGTGCAAGGCTCTCACAGCCTAGCTGCTGGAACAATAGAATATGGTGCTTTCATGGGTTCTAAACCGTAGACATGCAACCAAACAAGGAAATTGAGGAAATTTATACAGTATTAGGTATGTTTGTGGTGAGGCACTTAAATGTGGGGACTGAAGTACAACAAGCAGATATCTTTACAAAATCACTCAACAACAACAACAACAACAACAACAACAAAGCCTTGTCCCACTAGGTGGGGTCGGCTTTACAAAATCACTCAACAAGTGTAATTGTTTAAATTCATGGGAACCGAACTTGAATACATGATACGAGAAATAAGGCTGCTCTCTCCTACATTGGGGAAAATGTCTGTGGTTTGCAGGCATAAATCTTGAACGGTGAAATTTCTGCACAAACCTAGAGCCACTCAAAATATTCTTTATCATCTTTTTCTTTTCATTTTCCTTTTTGATCTGATAAATATTTTATTCATGCCAGAAGATAAAAAATAAATAGAAAAAAATAAATTAAAAGAAAAAACAAATAACTCCTATAAAGATACACTTTACAGTAATATCCTAATATTAATATCAGAAAAACATTTTTTTCCAACAAATTCAGATGGCAATGGTCACAAGTAAAATGTGCTTACTTTTAGAGGGACAGAGAAGTTTGCAGTTCGCATGATGGCTTCAGCAATCGCATGGGCATACCAAGGCTACACAAAAGGCGAATTGCATAAATGATTAGAGACACAAAACACTAGTTAAGGTTTCACAGAAGGTCCAAGTGCAGCAAATTTAATTCTAAAATAACTACAAGGACAGCTCTTAGAAGTTGAATAGTATGAAAACTCAAAAAACAAATTTGTGATTCAATAAATGGTTTGGACAAATAAACAACAGTTTCCACCTTATGAAACTGGGAGCTATTAAATTAAAACCAAATAAGCATCTGCAACATTTGTTATATATATTGTTGACTGAAAAAATATACAGTCCAGTGTACCTTGAAGATCTCCACAGGCGTAAACCAAGAGATATCGTTCTGCTTGTAAATATTATCCAAGTATCTCATATAAGCTTTTCTGCCTGAAATCCGCTACCATTGTAATGCATTAGTATTTAGCACAAAACTAATTACCAGAAATTATCAAAATTCCAGAAGCTGAATATTCACAATTAATTCAAGATTATGAAGGAACAAGATTAGAACCTTCAAGTTGATTGAACTTGATGCTGCTGTGAAGGACTCCAACGGAGCGGGGCCGTTGGGAGAAGTAACCATGTAAGGGATGGTACAAAGCAGAGTGAACGAAATCCCGAACCTGCAAAAATTGAAGAAAATGAAAAGCATAAGCATAGGGAATAGGGATGATGAAGAGGATGGAAATCGGTTATTGTTACCAGAATTGGTTTGTCGGCGACAATGTGAGTGGAGAAGAGAGCATGGAGTGGCGGAGTCCACACTTGATTCTGGAATCGCCCAACGGAAATGGGAGGAAGCCGAAGCCTGCGAATCACTATAAACATGGTTTTGGGAAACGATGCTACTCACAAAAGCATCTTCTTTTATTCTTAAACCCCCTTCAAGGGTTTATAGCTTTTCATTCTTTTTTTCTTTTCTTTTTTTTTCCCAATTACTATTCTTTTTAAAATTATTTCTCCCTCTGTATAGAAAATGGTTTAATTTATGTACAATGCAGTCATTTATATTATTGCAATTAATTATCTAAAACTATCTTTCTAAAAGAAGAAATAAAAATTCAGTTAAGGGAAAAAAATTACAAGTTGAATGTGTTGTTTGCAACACATATTCAAGAGCTTCTGGATGTGTTTTAATAAACCTTAGATGTAGACAAAATTTAAAGATAATCTATTACAATTCATATTTTATGATGAACGTTGTTACATTAACAATTGAGGAAACACTCGAACTGTTTAAAGCTATACATAAACATAGAATTCACAGGATATAGCTAATTGCTAGTTTGAGGGAATGAAATATAAGTATTCGACTTTAGGAAGATAGTTAATTATTAGGTGATGTGTTGAAAGATACTTTTTAAAAAAAAATTTGGTCTCAAATTAAAATAGATCTATTATAGAGGATTATGAATTCTGAAATAGATTAGAGTGGATATAAAATTTTTAATAGAGAAGGAAACTATTTTAATGAGAGTTGAAACTAGTTAACTAATTTTATAAAATTTTATGGTCGGTCAAATTAACGATGGACTTGTTTGAAAATTTGATAAATTAGACATTTATTCTACTAATTCTTTTGTATAGGTTTTATAAGTGGAATCACTCTTAAATGATATTAATAGCCACAATTTTACTAATTCTATTTGAAACAGATACATTTAGATTCATCTCTACTTATAATATTAATCCTAACTAGCCTTTTTTGGTATTTAGTTTACTTAATAAAGCAAACTATTACATCATCTCCACTCTATGCGGTACTATTTCTCTCCAAATGTTGCCAAAAAAATGTTTTGATTCTGTCATTCCTAGTTTTTCTCTCATGGTGGTACTAATCAGTAATTTCACCGAAAAGCACCCATCCTCAGAAAGAGATTAGATAGTATTATCTTCGGTACCTGCATTAAGGATAATATTATGTAAAATAGTGTGTAATTCTTCACAGTATTTACTCCCACTAAAAAAAAACGCCTTCTCCATAAAAGGTTCCAGTTCGAACAGAAACTATCCCAAAAACCACAATTTGAGATCAGTTCGGATTTTTGCAAAGAAATAGAATACAACCTTAAAAACTTATTTTTCAAACACCATTCGTCCAACCAGACATCTTCCCAAAATTTTGTCTTGCCTCCATTTTTCACAAACATTCTAAAATCTTTCATTGCTATTTCTTTAAAAAAAACTATCTTCATTTATCACTTGTACAATATCTCTTTATGGTCCATTCGATTTTGATAAATCACTTTCTAACACATGATTATTCAGATGTCTCTTATTACAAGAGATAACAATCTTTTTTTTACAGTGATTTATCTTTTTTGCAAACCTCCACCACTATTTGAATAATAATATCACATCCTTACCGGGTGTTATTGTAATTTTATTTCTTATTTTCCTTCAATTCCTATGAGAAAAATTAGTGCTCTAACTATGAAAAAGAGAGAGATTGTTCATCATTGCTTCTCCTTCCTTCTATGGTGTTGCTGACTTTTCATCTTGAAATGGAAGAGAAAGAAAAGCAGAAGAAATTTCCTGTTTTTGTTAGTAACTTTTTCAAATGAAAAGATTTAGACTATGGATGGTTGTAATTTTAGTTTTGTTCAGAAATCTCATTTTATTATTACTGTAGGCTCAATTGATTTACTTATAATCTTTTTCATATCAATGAATACTTGTTTTTTGAAAAAAAGACTGACTTCTTTTTACACTTTACAAGACATCGTGTCTTGAATAAGCATAAGCATAAGAGAAAATATACAAAAGGAAATGGATTATTGTATGCAAAGAACATAAAGTATGACTTTTCTTATTTCAAAAATAGAAAAATTAAAATAGAAATATAACACACTATGGGCTTGTTTGGGTGAACTTCTAAGAAAAGATCTTTTTTCGAGTTATCTTCTTTTAAAAGATCTTATAGAGAAGTAAAAGTAATTTTATGTTTGGATATCTTATGTAAAAAGTCTTTTTATCTATCAATTATGTTTGGGTATAACAATATAAAAGTACTTTTTTGTTTATTTATTACATGAAAAACATCTTTTTTTAAGGAAAAAAGATCTTTTAAAAAAAGATGTAAATTACAGCTTCTCAAAAAAGATCTTTTTTTGATTTTACTAGTGCTTTTACTTTTACTACTAGAAATTTGCCAAACACGTTAAAAAATAAAAAAAGATCTTTTTTCATTGAAAAAAGATCTTTTTATAACAAAATAATGGCGCCCAAACATGCACTATATCTATCTTTCTATCATGTCTACTTTTATTTGGGTTTACACATAGCTGACTCTTACATAAGAGAAACACAATAACTTCAAATACAAACACAAAAATAGAAATAATCTAAGATTACACACATGAAAAGATCAACATATAGACTTTTGACTTAAAAGATCTTTTTCAGCAACCTATAAACATCTACCGCAAAAGCATTTCCCAGTGCTAACCCAGCAACAAGGCCACCCCCATATCCAATTATAATTACCATCCAATACAATTCAAAGAAAGATCCCGACTCAGAATCTTGATCGCCATCAGGTTTTTGCAATGGAAGCTTAGGATGATCTTCACATTTCTTCAACAACCGAATCCCGCACAAATATTTGTTTCCCTTAAATGAATTCTCATCAAATGTTGAAAGTTGGCCATTTTTTGGGATTGGACCTGAGAGATTGTTGAAAAACACATTGAGGAAATCCAAGAAGGTTAGCCCTGTGAGTTATTGAGGAATATTCCCTGACAAGTTATTGAGAGAAAGGTCGAGAACTTCAAGATTTGAAAGCTTTCCGAAGGAAGATGGGATGCTGCCACTAAACATGTTATTGGATAAGTTGAGCACAACAAGACCATTCAAACTTCCCATGGTGTCTGGAATCTCACCATAAATTTTGTTACATGAAAGATCAATGGCTACCATGTGATGAAGGTATTGACCCCCAAGATAATCCATGACAACTCCTTTGTTGGACATTGAAAATGAAACCACATCAATATCTAGAAACACATTCTCACTGTAATAAATCTCGTCCTTGAAATCCAGTTGTCTTTTGTTGGATATGATCATCGATTTGAAGCACATGATTATTTCTGATGTTAATTTTGTTGAGAAACCATTTTGAGAAAGATCAATGATTCGAAGCTGGGGAAATGTGTATTTCAATGGACACATTATAGCTCCGTGAAATTGATTATCACTTAAAAAAACAACCTTTAACTTAGGAAGAGATCCTAACCAGAAAGGAAATGAGTCATTGAAATGGTTATGTCTCACATCTAGAAACTCAAGCATTCTGCAATTGACAAGTGTTCTTGGTAATTGACCGTACAACTTGTTAGAACTAAAATCAATAAACTGAAGGGCATTTCCTTTCACATAAGTTTGAGGAATATTGCCGATTAATTTGTTTGCTGCGAGATCCAAAACTTGAAGGGATCGGCTAAACGTTCCCAAACATGATGGAATCATGCCAACTAAGTTGTTGGAAGATAAATCAAGTACCACAAGTGACTGCAGGTTGCATATGGAGGGGGATATTTCTCCTATCAATAGGCTGTTGGAAATAACCAAAGTCTGAAGAGTTGTTTTGTTCCATAACCAACTCGGTATAGTCTTTATGGTGTTGTTTGATAGGTAAAGATCAGTCAACTCCTGCAAGTGTTGTGTAAAATTGGGAAAATGAACTAAGTTGCATGAACCTAAAATCAAAGTTTGAATTTGAGAAGGAAATGTTACGTTGGAACTGTTCTTCCCTTCAAGAAAATACAATTTGTTGCCTCCGCCTAAACCAAGAGAAGTAAGCTTTTGGAGCTTTGAAAGCATGTCAAGCTCGATCTGTCCTTCCAATGTATTATGAGATAGATCGAGAACTGTAAGATTTTCTAACCTGAAGAAGAAATATGGAATTTCACCTTGAAGATTATTTCGAGAAAGATCCAAGGAACTTAAAGTGGTTAGATTCATTATCCAAGTTGGAACTTCCCCAGCTAAATTGCACCCACTCAATCCTAATGATTGAATTGGAGGAAGGATTGTCACATTGACATTCCTATTTTGTGAGAACAAAGTCAATTTGTTGACAGACAAGCCAAGAGCATTAAGCATCTTTAGCTTCAAAAACATGTCAAGTGCTAGTTGTCCTTCAAAGAAATTATACGACAGAGACAATTGTTCAAGATTTTCGAGTCTGAAAAGAGACTGCGGGATTTCACCATGAAAGCTATTATCTCCAAGAGCCAATAAAGCTAAATTGGTCAGGTTTCCAATGGATGCAGGTAATGCACCCTGCAGATTTTGGTTTTCCGCAAAATTCAAAGAAGTTAAGTTTGGGAGATAGAATATTCCAACTGGAAACTCACCATATAGTTCACAGTTTCGAAAAGAGAGTTTTTGCAGAGATGTAAGGTTTGTGAGAGTATGAGGTAAAGATGATGAAATGGTGACAAAATTAAGGCGAAGTTGTTCAAGTCTTGTTGAGTTTTGAATTAAGCTTTGCAGAGTGGATTCTTTAAGTTGTAAACGGTTTATTAATGGAAAATCAAATTGTGGATCAATATAGCTGCAAAGATCAAGGGACAACAAGTTGGACAAATGGGAAATTTGAGTTGGGACTTCACCTGACAATGTGGTTTCACCAAATTGAGAAAGATTCAAATGCTTCAGTTGTGACAAGTCACCCATCCTTGCTGGAATTTGCGAGTGATTGAAGTCATTGTCTGAAAGATCAAGGCGTTGAAGATGCACAAGTGAGAAAAGGGTGCTATTGGCATCCATGGAACCATAGAGCAGGCTGCTACTAAGATCAATGGAAATGACATGACCTGTGAGCTCATCGCATTCAATGCCATCCCAGGAGCAGCAATCTGTGGTTGGAATCCAGGAACAAGTTTTAGGATAACTGAAAGTATTGTAAGATGCAGACTTACTTATGATGAAGCTTTGTTTAAAGCTCAGCAAGGCATTGTTCTCATGTTGATGGCACCCATGATGATGAGTACTAGTTGAATCATTCAAAGTTAAACAGTTTGTAAACAGGGAGGATGAGAAGAGGAGAAGAAACTGTGTGGACAAAGCAACAGAATGCAACAATCCCATCATTGTCATTTTTATCGAAATAGGTTTCAATGGATGAAATGTTTGGACACTCTAATCGGTTTTTATAGTGAAGCATTTATGGTGATACTATAAAAACCTTGTCCCTAGTTATCGAAGTAGGTTTCAATGCTTCATTAAATACCTTGGACAAACTGAACTAACTTGTCCCTTGTTACAACTTGATAGTGAAGTTCTTTGATAGTATATTTTTGTCACTACTATTTGACTTTGTTACATGAAGCTTCATGACTTCTCTACTCATATATAGTCATCACTCGCAGGTACCTTTCAAACCTCAATTATCTTTCACTTCATTTAATTACCTCCACAAACTTCCTTAGCTTGTTTTCGGTGTTCTAAGTGATGATAAATCATACTCACCTCACGAGATTGTGATGTTGGTCGCCGTTCATTTTGGGGACACGGCATCTGCAGACCCTTTCAAAGTTCAAAGTACATGCATGAAGGCTGAGAGCCTGAGACATTCATGTCATTTTCCCATACTTAGCTTACGTTGGATTCCTTCTAAAATAATGGTGCTATTTCAATGTAATTGCTGCATTAAACCTCTGTGCTTTCATTGGTTATCCTCCACAAATTTAACTCTCTTTCTCACACTGGAGGTTTTGGATATTTGTCTCTAATATTTGAGTTTGCTAACTTGCATTCTATCGTTATACTTAATCTTCTCTCTTTAATCTGTTTAGTATCATTGACTCCATAAAGTAAACTTACTTTGGCTTATAATATTGGGAGAGAGTTTACATTTTTTTTTTGCTTTAATTTTAATATTATCAAAAGGAAATAACTATTTTTAGAATAACAAAATAGGTCTTTAACAAATTTTGTAGTAAACTTACACGTTCTTTTGAAAAAAAAATATCAAATAAATTCTTCAAGAATTGAAACACCAGATTTATAAGCCAGTGAAAATATTATACTAAACACGCTTATCATTTGTCAGAGACAAATAAAGTCCACTGTTACAATTCTTAAAGAGATTTGGTACAAGTCTAATTCTGAAACTTTTTTGATACTTTTTATTTCTTAAAGACCTTCAATCCAATTGCAAAATTTTTCAAAAGTATTTGTTTTATCACTTTTTTATTAAGTACACATGAGTGAAAAGTTACTTCTAAAATCAACATGTTATGATATATATTATTGCAGAAGACTTTATATATTTTTCTGTACACTTAATTTACAACCATAAACCGTTAATCAGTGAAGTTAGCAAGTGATGATTTGAAAAAAATTAAATTAAAATTTGTTTATAAAATTTTAATTAGAACTTAATCACCAAAACTTATGTTATCCTCCTTGACTTGCTAATTTAATAGACACTAGAATGAGACCCGCGTATGTGCAGGACGAGACGGTAAATTAATAATAGTATATAATAAATATTAAATATTATTATATTTTGTAGAATTAAATTAAATGTGTAAACTAAGTTAAATTTGAAAGGTATTTTATTTAAAATAATTTATAGTATAAAAAAATTTGGATGTTAGAATTGTACAAAGTGATATTTTTATTTAGTGATTTAATTTTTGCATTGTTTTAGTTGATGGACTTAGTCTTTTTATATGACGCTCGTCCTTTTTTTTATTGGTTGTTGTTAAAGTTGTTGCTTTCTTTTTTATCATAGGTTCTTTGAAAAATATGTGCTTTATAAGTTGTTGAGTTGTATGCATTTTTGATTATGTTATTTGTTCCATCTTTGCATGTTGTAATGGGTGTTGAGGTTTTTGTTAGAACAAATATCTTGATAACAGTGTATTGTTGATAATATTTTTTTAGATTAAAACAATTTACTTTGACTTTAAATATAAGTATAAGGTTGCACAAATTTTTCAATTGGGGTGGTGCTTCAATGTCATTACTTTTTTGAAATGTCATTAGATTTGAAACAGTTGTGCCTAACAATTTTTTTCTTCGCCATCAAATAGTATAAAAATTGTTGTATATCAAACTATATAACAATATTCTTCCAAAATAACATCAAGGAGATTGAGAATTATTATTTAAAAAATTTGAGTGATATATAAAGTATTAGTATACCAAAAATGTCGAGTAAAAATAATCTATCTATCTATTCTTAATATATAAAAGTAGGTACATAGGTTTATCCTACATTACTTTTAAGTTATTTCTCTTCTTCTATTAACGTCAAGTCAACACCAACACTTACTTGGCAAAATTTTAGAATTCACCACTCAAATCTTGCCAAATCAATTTTTATTTTCACATAAAAAAATACAAAAAATAACTAAAAAACACAATAAAAATCAACAAATCAACTTTTTCCAAATCAATCCTTATTTCTAAAACAACAAAAATATAAATTAACATTTACCCCAATAAAAAGCTCTCAAAACCAAAGAGCTTATTACCTTTCTCAAACCCTCACCCTCTTAGCACATCTCCGTACCAAGATCCTATTTCCTCCATCCTCTTCCGGTCCCATCCTATTTCCTCTATCCTCTTCCGCTCAATGAGCCATTGTTTTTTCCTCAAAACAAATTGTATATCGCGATGTCCATCTCCGATGGAGCCGCATTGCATAAATTGTAGAAACCAGGGCAAACTCCATTCCTCCTCTTGCGGTTTCCCTATCAGAGCTCAATTCTCAATTCTGAGTCTTAGACCAACGTCACCATTCAGCTAGAAAATTTGTCCCAGGTATCTTCCTAAAGATTTTTAACTTTGTCGTTTACTCTTCTCATTGTTCAATATCATTTTCAATAGCCCTATTTATTTGTTATAAATAATAACATTTTAATTATGAACTCATTGCAAGTAGCACAAGTTTATGTATTCCACTTTTGTAAACGGTTCTATCCAACAGTCACAACCAAAATTAATGTGCATTTAAAATTATTGCTCCATATATACTATCAATTGCAATATTTCATCATCAAATTATAAATTATTATTTTACATGTAGAGTACTTCTTCCACAATTTACATTTACGTGTTCCTCTTTTTTAAATTGTTATTCCACATGTGTAGTGCTTCCACAATTTACTTAGAATGGATTATCATTCTTTGACCATGTCTTATTCTCTTTGTTGTAGAAGAATTTGCAGTGGTAATAAGAGACCGGAAGAGGTAATACCCAATTGCTTGATGCAAATCAATCAATCACTATTTAGTAAAATCTTTTAAAAAAATTAAAACAAAAAACTCTTATCTATTATTATTCAATTGAAACATCAAGTACTGATTAAATGCAATAAACATACATTAAAAGTGTCATAATAATAATAATTATAAAAAATTTCAGTTACAAATATTTAAATTCTACAACTTATACATATTAAAATTCTTACTATTCTTCATTTTTTAATCTCTTATACTAATTGTCAAAAATTCCTTAAATTTAATATAACATTTTTATATGTTTTTCATTCTCATTCATTTATTTTTTTCATTATTTACAAACAAAAAACTGCAAGAAAAGACAAAGTATAACCATTAATGCAAATCGAAAAAAAAGAAAAGAAAATACAGTTTTGTATAACTCTAATATAAATAACTTATGTTTTTTTTAAAAGTAAATAAATTCAAAATCTATATAACATTTATTAAAATATACTATATAATATAAATAATCTACCTCTCTGCGCATTGTGCGAGTTTCACTCTTGTAAAATCCCTACAATACCCCTTGTTCCTCTTCTTTTTCAAACCAAACCCTAACCCTCTTTTAACACACTCACTCACCTCTCACTACCGCACACACTCTCACTCCCGTCACACCCTCTTCTTCACAGCACACACACCCAGACCCTGACGGAAAAAAAGAAAGAGAGAATAGGGGAGACCGCGAGAAGAAAACGGAGGAGGAAGGCGGGAGCTGTCCACGCCGAGCCACCATGCGAGGAGAGAGAGAGTCGCACCTCATCACCGCGAGCCTGGAGCACGCCGTTCGTGTCCCGTCGCGTTGCCACCAGCCGCGTTCAGCTCACTGCAGTTGCGTCGCCATCAGAGGCCAGAACCAAGAGAGGTGCGTCCGAGAGGGGGGACGAGTGCGAGAGAGGAGACGCGGAAGAAGGACTGCCGCAGTTCTGCCTCGCCGTCGTCGAACTGCTACAGCCGCCGCGCCTTGTCTCCATCGCCGCTAAGCTTCAACCGCCGCCATCTCTGTTGGGGGTCACCGTCATTGCTGAATGAAGAGGGAGAGTTTGAGTCGGCCAATGAAGGGAGGAAGAAAGAGTCGCGATGGAGGAGCCGTTCACCATCGTCGCGTCTGTTGTTGCCATCAGCGGAGCTCGTCGTCAGGGGAGCATCACCGACGTCACTACTAATGAACCGTCTCCGTCCCTGTTGTGATCTTGCTCAGCCCCACACCCCCTTCATTCTTGTCTCTAAATCAGCACAATTTTTCCTGTTCTGACTCCATTTATAAAACTGTAACGCTTCCACCTTTACTCTGCTATATTTTCTTCTTTTCTTACATGCTCTGATTTTAATTGCGATAATATATCTCTGTTTTAGTATTATCGCCCTACTTTTGTTGCGTTTCTGGTGGAAATTATCTTGAGTACTGGTATTAGTGCTATCATGGAACGGTTGGAGCTGTTGATGTTATGATTACATCTGCGATGTAGCCGTGAAAGTTGCTGCCACCGTCTCGATCCAAATTCAGCGCTCATTCATTTTATTTTACTTCAATCCTCCTCATCTTGGATTCTGGCACTCCGGGTTCGATATCTTCGGTCCCTTAGGACCATGTTGTGAGTAGGCTTTACATTTATAATGGTTACGTCTATAATTATTTTGATATACGGAACTTTGAACTTAGTTATACTCACAAAAATTATTATCAAATGATTTTAAATTGATTTTACTAATTGATTTATTAGAACTAAATATTTATCCTTATGAAGCTCATTTTAATATGCATATGAGACCATATATTTTTATGAGACTATATGTATGTTTGAAAATAAAAGTTTATATTATCTTAAAGCATTTGGTTTTAATTGAATATGTATTTTTGAAGTATTAAAATTTGGTTGGTACTCACTTATTTTGGAATTGTGAAACATGTTTGAAATGCCTTAAGATTGAGAAAATATGATTGAATATGATTCAGATGAGAAAGTATTATTTGATTTGATTTGATTCGATACCTTATATATTTAAAAGGTAAAATATTTGTTGTATTTGAAATTATATGTTTTGAATTGGTTTGGGAGGCTCGTATTAGAAAACCGTAGTTAACGGTGGTTATGACGTTAACCTAGATGCATCTGACTCAGACCTCAGTTAATAGGGGCGTTGCTAGCCGGCGTTGCTAGCCTAACGTGTAGGCCACACGTTGGATCTGTTATTCCGTATGGACACACGAGAGGAAAGGGCTACCCTTAGAGGTGGAGCCGCCTAAGTGTGGACTATTTGATTTTATTTCTGTATGAGAACTCCCTTATTGATTCACATATTCATATAAATTATTATTTTCTAACTAAAATTATTTTTATGATAATGTTTATCTGGTCTCATGTAGATTATAGATGTATTGTCTAGTCACTGGATTGCAAAACTCATTCCGTTTTTCTAAAGATATTTTCCAGGAACAAATACTTGAATGTGTGAGTCTTCTATTCAAGAATGATAATCTGCAATTGGTACTTCATTTTTGTTGAGTTCTTAGACGTCATATGCTCCATATGTCATAGGCAGGATCCATCCATATCTATTTATTTTACCTTTTAATAAAAATATGAAATTATTCATTTTAGAAACTGTAAATTTCTTTAAAATATTTGTAACTTTCTTATTTAATTTATATTTGAGTTTCATAGGCTTGCTAGGAACTGTTTCCTAAGCGCCGATCATGGTTCATTTTGGGCCGTGACAACTCTAATTTAAAAACAAATATGTTATTACTATATCTAAAACTGTATACTAAGAATGTTATGAGATGTATTCATCATACAAATTACAAAGCATGTAATTAAAAATGTCAGTAAATTTGTGATAATGGATAAGGATGATGATTATAGATTAAAGAAGCACACAGACATACACTATGTAACATGTATAATAGTCCCACAGTGGCACATCGGTAGAGAGAAAACGAGGGTTGATATGAATGACAATCATCGGTATAAGGGCTCGTATATCTGCATCTTTGAGACCAGAGCGTGATTAATAGTGTAACGATTAGTTCTTGTATTAACACAATTATCCAAAAATACATGTAATTATTGATATTGATTATTAGATATGACTCAGAGAAAAGGGAGTGCCATTTTATGAAACGACTATGCTATACAAGAGTCAAAATGAGTGTGCTTTTTAACCACTTTGTTTAACTGGGATAAGCTCCAATGAACAAACTATGCACACAGGGTATGAATAAATAAAATGTCGTGCATCTGGATGAGAATTAAAACTGAAAACTAATCAAAGTTTAACTCGATAGCATTTAGCTAGTTGAATCTTCTTGCTCATAATGTAAACTGCCAATTTCCTTGTTCACAATTTATGCTTGTTTATCCTGTGTCATAAACTCTTTTGACTTGTTCTTCACACAAGGTTTTTCTCATTCCAAGTCGCATGCAGCCATTTGATGATTTGAAACTTGCATTGATATATATGGAAGAGCTAAAGAGGCAACATAACTTACCAATGCTGTTCCCTAACCATACTTCTCTGTGCCCAAGTCATATGAGACTTGAGAACTGAACACATTTACATATCAGACATAGTGTTAGAGAGAAGCATCAGCAGGGTTCAACACACATTTTTAATTTGGGCATGCATTTTAATCAGGCAACAAACAGCAGATTACGGAGAAACAAAATCTTGCCTTGCCTGTATCTAATGTGGTTAAATTTTAAGATTTTCTGAATTTCGAAAGGGTAAGCTTAGTCTTACATCCTCAGCATTCACAAAACAGACGCAGGTTTTATAGCTAAACACACAACTAATAATCCACGACCGTACTTGAACAGGATCTGTTTTATAGACTCGTACATTTGTATCCTTGAGTTCAAAGGAGACAGGAACCGAAGTCTAGTGGATGAACAATGACTGTGAGTTCAGAGCATGATTAATAGTTCAGCTGAACGGTGGAGGATCGTTCTTAGCACGACCTATTTTTCTTATATTTTTTCGCCAAACCAGAAACAGTGTCGTTCAATAATTCCGCCATCCATTGACGGGAACACGGGAGGCAAAAAAATTTGGACCATTTCTCGATTTGTGCGTGTCATCCTTGCATTCGCATCTGATATATAAATTATTGGCTTCTCAAAACTCAGGCGATGTGAGACTTGTATTGAGAGCAGCTGAACAATATCAACAAGTTCTCGACCTCGCTTTATGGAAAATGAAGGAGGGGATACAACTAGTTGTGTGGTTTCTGTGTTCATTTCGGTGGTTCTGCCTTGGTGGTTGCATGCATAGCCATTTCAGGTTATCCTTCTTTTATTCCTACTACTCTCAATTTTTTATGAATGAAAAAGACAAATTAGTAACTAGTAAATATAATGAAAAGGCTATAATCAATAGAAATTATCTTCAAACAACCAACATAAGCAACTTCAAATTATTCTATAAATATAATCAAATCTAAAATTTTTAACATAATAAAATAATTAATTATTTACGATTGTACACCACTATCAATGTGTCTCATCTTTGATGGAATATGAAGCAGTGGCCAGCTAGCAATGGACCAGATAGATGTGAACATATGAACATCAATGTATGAATTGTTGATCTTTTTGAACAAAATAAATAAAAAATTGATCATATATAATAATAATAATAATAATAAGATTATTTAGAGCATTTAAAAAGAGTACTAAAAGAGTATGTTGAATGACTAAGGCATTAATAAATATATAATTTATTTTTATTGAAATTAAAAAATTTAATATAACTTTATATATATTTAAAAGTTATATATTTATATTTATTATAATATTTTAAAATAAAAAAATATTTATTAAATATAATTATTATGAGTTATGCTTATTAAAAATTATTGAGGGAGATTTGCTTGGAAATCGAATTTATGGGTTTCAATTTCCATAAACCATTAAACTGAAACAATTGGCTTTGATTTACATGGACGGCTATTTACATGTCTAAATCGAACTGAATTGGGTCGATTTACATGGAAATAAAAATCGAATGCAGCTGTTTCGATTTATGGTCATTTCTAGTTCGAAATTTATTGTTTCAATTTATGGCCTTTTTCAATTTGCATGTAATTCGAATCTAGTTTGCATATAATTCGAATATATTTAATTCAATTTAGTACTATTTTCTGTATTAAATTCGATTTATATAAAAATGTGTCTTGGAACATTTACGAAGGAAATTTTATTTTGGGGGATTTGGGTGATTTTGAGTTTTTCAGTAATTTATCCCAAGAACAAATGAAAGTTAAGCTAAATTCAAAAAGTGCATATATGGTAACAAAAAATTTTAATTAAATGGAAAAGTGACCAATTTGTCCTTCAAATGAAAAGAGCAGTAAGATTCATCATCATTATCAAAACAAAAATTTTAGGAGGGCTTACAGTTTTTAGTAATTTTGGTCATCATTTGATTGAGATTAATATATACAAATACTAAATTATCTTCGAAAAATAAATTTTAAGATATGTTGCACCCTTGTAGGCTTGTACTACGAAAAAGAGAGCTAGCTCGATTTGTGCTGAAATTAAAATACGTTACAAGTAAAATAGTACACATACAATTTTTATTAAAGGAAGAAAAATTTGTTGGGATAGAAGTTGCGGATTATTTAGAGAAAGGAGAAAGTAAGAGGGGGGAGTTGGGAGTTGCGAGGGAGTAGTTGATTATTTGCTTCTTGGCTTGATTTTGACAAGGAGGGGATGCATCCTGTGGGTGGTAAGGCCGACTGTGTCAACATTCTCCTCTTCACCTTGAGCCAGCTCCCATTCAAATTCCTGAACCAGTCTCCCAATTGACGAGCATGCTATCAGATTCGCCTGCAGAGCCCCTGCGCACACCCTCTTCCCCACCCCAAATGCCATTGTCTTGTACAGATCCATGCTCTCATACTTCTCATCATCCAGAAATCTCTCCGGCATCCACTGCTCCGGATTTTCCCACACTTCCTCGTCCATGTTACACCCGTATATGTTTATAGCAATCTGTTGAAATCACCCTACACTGTCATTACAAAGAATATAAAATGCTTAAAAGTTGAACCAAAAGGTTAGGATAAGACCTCGCTCCCAGCCGGAATGTGATATCCTCCTATTTGAGTATCTTCATCAACATGCCTTAGTGGGACAATGGGAGCTGGACTGTGCTTCCTCAAAGTTTCATGGAATACAGCCCCTAAATATGGCAGCTTAGCCAAATGGTCTTCTGTTACTCTCTCATTCCCGCATGCATCTTGGATCTCCGAATACAGTCGATCCTGCCATACAAAGAGGAACAGGCCAGTGATGCTATCTTATCTAACAGAAATAACTAACCGGTGCAATAGATAAAACACAGGTAAGGCGAACAACCTGACGTGTTTTGTCTTTAGCAAGTTCATACATAGCCCATTCGGAGGTAACTAATGTAGTATCCGAAGTCTCTATGATGGTCTCCCAAAGAAGCATCATAATTTGGTCTTCGGTTAGCTCCTTCGCTTCCGTTAACAGGTAGTCAATGTAACAATTCACTTTCTGCAAGAAACAATCAAATTGGGGTGAGCCTCTGCACAGATTTTAAGTTGAGCTGTACAGTAGGGCTGCATTTGCATTTGTTTTTGAGAACAGGATAAGACAAGACACTGAGAACAAGACATGAAGTACAGAAACACAAAATTTTGAGTTCTTAGAATACATTACCTTTCCCGAAGCAATTCTCTTCTTCTGCTCATTGATTAATGCTTTCATAACTGCTTTCCTGCGGAAGCACATTCTCTGAATTTTTGTCTCCATGCTCCTATTTGGAATCCATCTCAAGTATGGGAAGAAATCTCGCCAATCAACCTCAATTGCACCCTCCATTATGTCAACCACTAGAATTTGATACATGTCCTTCCTTGATATTTTATTTCCAAAATCATCCACATAAATGGATTCCACATCACTTCCTACACCCTGCGAATACCCCATGCTCAGTTTTATAACAACTATATTATTTTACTTGTTACAATAGATACCATCTGTCAACCTTTAAATACAAACTCACTTGCTTCATTGCCAATCCAAAAAGTTGAGAAGAAAATATATCCCTAAAATTAACCGGGGAATCAGAGGAGTTCTTCACATGTTCATTAAGCTGCCTCGACATGTTTTCCACCATTTCTTCTCTGTGGAGACGATGCCGCTTCTGAATAATTAAGAGAAAGATATATATTTCAGAGCCTCTCACATTCCAAAAGGAAAAAAAGATGCTGCCACTCAAACAGATAAGGTTGCCAGATAACCAACCTGTGCATTGGGTCCGAGAACATTTGCAAGAATAAGTTTTTTGACCATTTTGTGAAAGTCATTGTAGTCACTTATAGCAACCATACATTTATTGGAAGTCAGAATTGTTAATGCATTTGACAGCTTCCTTGATGAAATCGATGAATATCTGGTAATCATGGCCTGATTACAATAAAACAAGAAGAATTAAAGGGATGGAGTTATGAAAAAATAATAAACTAGTGTAGTGCAAAATAGCCAGAATTGGTCCTGATGTATAATATATTGGTCAAGAGTAAACACCAGTAGTTACAAAAAAAGGCTATGGCATCGCTCTCAGTTAATCCCAAGGAGGGTGTTTCATCTAGTGCCTAAAAATTAGTACTTAACTTGTAGATACTAGAGCAAACACTTCCAAAGTATTTGTCCCAAAGTCATGCTATACATAGAACCATAACTTTATTTAATTGAGATTTTGGTAAAACTTTTTAAGGAGGTTGTTTGTACTTTTGAAATAAATCAGACTAAAAATGACTTTTAAATAAACAAGAACATTAACAATTGTATTTGGTAAATTAATTTTTAAAATTTAAAAAAATCATAGTAGACATAAATACAATAGCAAATTTAGATATTTACTATTATACAAAGTTATATTAGATTTTTTAAGTTTGATCATTACAAATAAATTTTGAAAAGTTTTTCAAATGCTTTTAAAGTTCTTTCAAACACAAGTTATCTTTTTTATTTTACATATACAAGATTTGGTGCATTTTAAAAAAGTATACGCAATTTCTTCGGATAAAAAAAAAAAAGAGAAGTTTCATCGGAACAAAGCCTGAAAACATCAACAATTCAGCATAAGGTCAATGTTTATGCTTCAGCATAATATGTGATCTTGGTACTTTTAGAAAAATTTCGATACTAAACTTGGATGATTTCGAATTGGTCAGATTCCATAATTAGGTTGGAACTTGAAAGAGATAAAATTATCAATTTTAAATATTAAGACTACAAACGATTAAAAAGTTGAATTAAAATAGTAGTATATAACTATCTAAATGAAAATATATTTTTTTGGTGACTTAAATGAAGATATATTACTATTACTATTAAACTAAGAAATTAATTATTAATCATAGTATTCAATGATTCAATTAAAAAAAAAAAAATCCTGGCTTCTTGAGTCAGAAGTAGAGTGGACAGTTGGAACTAAAATTAGAAAGTAAAATAGTAAAGTGGAGTGACTAGGTTAGTGACCTCTTTGGCAAGATGGGCAGAGTTGAGAACAATAATGGTGGAAGCACCGGTCCTGATGGAGTATATGGGACCATATTTTTGGGCAAACTGTGCGAATGTCTTGTACGGCTTCTTATCCTTCAATTGCAGCAAATTCCCAACAATTGGTAAACCCGGAACCACTGACATATATCAAAATCACCCGATTTCAGTTCAGTTAAAGGAAGGTAAATAAATAGTACAAAGTCTAGTGCAAAAGAATGGAGCTAACCTGTTACTTTAGGAAGAGAAGAAGCAAGACCAACCACAAGTGAGGCAGCTGCCGGGGTGCGGTTACGGTTTATTAGGTAAAGAAAGAGGAGAAGCGAGACAGCAGCTACCACAAGTGAGGCAAAGGGTTGTGCCTGAATAAGGATCAGGGTGTCCATTTGCATGCCTCGTAACTCTTGGAGCTGTGTTGAATTGCAGGAAACGAAATGGTCATAGAACTATATATATATCGACAGACAGAAGCAGGCGAGGGCTTAGGGCAGAGGGAAAGTAAGTAGCATGCACTCGTGACACGAACCGTCCCAATCACACAACACAGACACAGAGGTCAAAGGAGTATCTCTCAACTTCCAAGGAACTTTTAGATTCAGTGCACGGTGCCTACCGAATCCCAATTCCACTCACTTGTCACATTTTATCATTTTCCATAATCTTTGCCAGTTTCCCGTAACTATTAGGAAAAAAAATTTTGTTAATAAATACATAGTAAATTACTAATATATTATAAAATTAAATTTTATATATTTTTATAAAAAAATTCAATTAATAATATACACACATGTTAAATGGATTTTTTTAAATTTAAATAAAATAATTATAATATTTACAAAAATCTATAAAATATAAGAGTAAATGTAGAGGTGGTAAGAGTACCCGAACCTGCAGGTATTCGTCCTAGATGCGGGACAGATTTTTATCGGAACGGGTTTGTTAGTGGGACGGGACGGGATCAGAGTTAGGGTGAACCCGTCCCGGAGTATATATTATATATTATAATATAAAATAAGACATATAATATAAATATATAAAAATTAATAAATATTATTAAGAGTAAAAGACAAATAGATCTCTGACTTTTTTTTTCGCGGACATTTTCGTCCTTAACCATTTAAAAATACTTTTAAGTCCCTGACATTTGAAAAAATCAGACGGATCAGTCCCTCCATCCAAATGCCTCAGTCAGACATGCTTATCACACGTACGCGTGGGTCACGCATACGCGTTGCTTGGCAGACTTCCCTCTCATGCGTACGCGTGGGTCACGTGTACGCCATGAATTCTCCACTTGGCCATGAATTCTCCACTTTGCATGTTTTTTTTTTTCATTTCTTTCAAGCCATTCTTACCTTTAAAACTTTAAATCATTCAAACAAACATATTAAGGCATCGAATGGCAGAAAAGTAAATTAAATTTAGCCATTTAGGGTGTGTTTGGGATTCACGTTGGGAAAGCGAGAAGTCCGTTTGAGTGTTTTGAATGTTCCATTTTTATGTTTGACAACTTTGTAAAACTCTGAACCCAGAATTGCTTTCACCTATGAACGTACGTTCATGTGAAGCAAAAAATTCTAGCTTTTGCGTTTAAGTCGGGGAAGGTTGATTAAAGTTGAGAAATTAAATGAGAAATTCATTCCTTTTCTACCAACTCTACCCTTCATTTATTTGGTTTTATTTATATAAATTTCATTTACTTATTATAATTTTTTTTGTTCATATGATATATGTTGCTGGTTGTAATTATTATATATTATGTTTATATAAAAAAATTTTCGCTTTTCTTTTGTTATTTTTATTGTACTTCTCACTGTACTTTATTTTCGTTTTTATTATATATATACTAATGATAAGTAATAAAAGAGTCATAAATAATAAAAATTTATAGTTCAAAATGATACTAAATTAAATACTAACTGTACTAAAAAAATTATAGAACATTTTTTTTGTTTGATATTTTAAAATATATAGTATTCTTTTTCATATTTTTATTTTTTATTGTATTTATTTTATTTATATGATTAATATTTTTTTATATTTTTTTTAGTGTTTTGCTTTTTTATGTATATTATATGAATTTTTTTTAGTTCATCTAAATTTTTTTATTATATGAAAATTTTTTATGATATTTCTAATTATTTTTTATGTATTTTATCAGTATTTTATTAGTATTTAAAGTTTTGGAGGTAAGAATGACTTGAAAGAAATAGAAAAAAAGTATGTAAAGTGGAGAATTCATGGCCAAGTGAAGAATTCATGGCGACGCATACGCGTGAGAGAGAAGACTGTCAGGCGATGCGTACGCATGACCCACGCGTACGCATGATAAGCATTTTCCGTTGGGTCTGACAGAGGTATTTGGACGGAGGGACTGATCCGTCCGGACTTTTCGAATGTCAGGGACTTAAAAATATTTTTAAATGGTCAGGGACGAAAATGTCCACAAAAAAAGGTCAGAAACCTATTTGTCTTTTAATCTATTATTAAATATAAAAAATATATAAACAACTTTTGTGTGGGGTGTGAGTGTGCCTTAGCCTCACCTCTCAGATGCAACATTGAAACCCTAAAATTATTCTTCTCTTCTCCAGATTCCAGAAACTAGTGAGAGGTTGAGGCTGAGAGCAATAGCCAATAGAGCATCGAGTTTCTTGCCTTCTTCTTCTCCAACATCTACTCGCCGGCTGTAGTCGTTCTTGCCTCCGTCCTCCGTCCGAGAGCAGCTGAGCAGCGCTTCATCACCAACGTCTTCTATTCGAGCGCAGAACCTAGCCTCCATTCTCCGTCCTCCGTCCTTCGTCGTCGTGAATCTGTCGCCGTCGCTGTGAGTCCGTCGCCATACCCTCTATCTGAGAGCAAATGAGCAGAGCTTCGCCGCCATCATCTTCCGTCCGAGTGTAGAACTTACCCGATGTCCTTCGTCCTTCGTTGCTATGAGTCTGTCGTCGTTGCTGTGAGTCCACTGTGAATCAATACTTTTTTTGGTAATTTTTATTTAGGGTTTATAATGTTCCCTAATTTTAATTTGAGTTACAGTTTTGTCCTAATTTTTATTTGACCTTGGATTTGCTGCATGCAATTTTATTTGTTTGAAAACCTGTTCAGATTAATATGATAAAAATGGTTGAATCATACTTATTTTGTCACTGTATTTTTCTCTTGAATATTATTTATTTATTTATTTTTATATATAAGATTCAATTATAAGAATAAAGATTATAGTAGAGTAAACAAAGTGATGTTTCTGTTATTCATTTCATCATTAGGCTTCAGAGAACATTGACAACATAATCAAATTTCTGATGTGCTAATTATGCTTTCGCTTCTCGTTTTTCTTAGTTTATATGAGATTTCGAAAAGGTCGAATTTTTGTTTGTTTCATCATGCTACAACCATCTTTAAGATCTCATTTATGATTTTTTGATGGAAGATTTCTATTTTTTAGGGCTATTGTATTGTTGAATGTACTAGAATATGATTTTTTTTGGATAGTTCCATTGTTTACAGTTTATTTCTAGTTGTTTTGGAGAATGAGCTGTATTTCTGTCCTTTTCAAAGAAATAAAGTGATTTTTGAAGAGTCAATGAAGTTTGTTTCTAATGGAAGTTACTATTTGCTAACCACATGGTTATGTTTCAGTAAATAAGTCTCAACTAGGCAATAGTGATGTTGCTTCCTTAATTATTTTTATCTGTTATTCAATTATATATAATAATAAAGATTCAATTATTTATTTTAGATTATAGTAGAGTAAATTTGATTTTAGATATACATTTTGTGGCACCAATTATATATTAAACTGGAAAATTAAAGTAAGAAAGGAAAATGATTGAAAAATGTGTTTTGTAATTTGCCAAGTTTGCAATTTGAAAAAATGATGTGATTAGGTCAAGTTTTATATTTAATTTATTTATGAATTTTAAGTTTTTGTCTTAATTTATATATGAATATGTGAAAATTAAAATGTTATTTAATTTTTATGGAGGCGGATAAGGGTGGGGTGGGTACCCGTAGGGGCGGGCAGTGGCGGAGTTTGCAACAAAATTTTGGGGGGCCAGATAGAAGATAATTGTCAAGATGCTTTTGATATAGACTCCATTTAAGATAAGCTCGTCTAATTTCATCTCTCTGATTTAGGTGATATTGCCAAATTTAAAGCCGTTTTCCAGGGCCTGGTTCCAAAAAATTAAGGTCAAACTCATCAGATGAAACTCTTTGAACTTTTGAAGGTTATATCTCACTTTCTTCGTGATTCATTAAAGTAAAACAAACTATCTACAGGTGTTGATATTGTAAAAGTTATATGTTCTCCTTATTGAATATTAGCCTTCCTCTTAAAAATACATCAATTCTTTGATTTTTCATGATTATTTTATATAAAAATTTGAATATATATCCTGTAAAATATGTAAAAAAAGAAGTTAGAAGGACAAATATTAAAATTTATAATATTTATTAATTTTTTTATCAATTTATACAAATACAATAATAACAATACTTATTGAATATTTTAATATTTTTTATCATATAAAAAATTAAATTAAATAAACAGTAAAATATAAAATAATATTAAATTATGTAAATAAAAAATACCTAATTTTTTATATTTGAATTTAAAGGTAGAGGGAGTGTTGCTTATTAAATAGAGAGCTGCGAAATGCAAATACACTCAGTTCAGTCCAAATCCAACAAGGTTTGAATGTTTAAAACTAAAAACTATTATGCAATAAAAGTAAGAGATGAAGATTGAACTTTGATATTTTAAGTCATAGAAATGTATTTGAGCCAACTGAACTATTTTTTATTTTTTAAAGAAGTACTACTAATTTTTTTAACAAAAGTTTGGGGGGGGCATGGCCCCCCTTGTCTTAACTAAGCTCCGCCCTTGGGGGCGGGTTCAGATACTGTAGTTTACTACCCACAGATAGTGACGGGATGTGATTTGTGCATGTTTGCATGTTTTTTAAGTAAGTTTGTATAAATAACTCTGTATTGTATTTTAAGTGAAATCATTTTTTGGTGTATATGGCCGATTTTTTGGTGTATACCTCGAAATTCCAATGTGACTGGTGCTTCTAGTGACATTTTGAACTTAAATATTATTCTGAACTAATATAATGTCATGGAATTCCAAAAAAATGGAGGTGTATGGAACTGATATATATATATATATATATATTGAAGTGTAACTGGTGCTATTGTACTTGTGCTTGACCTTGTAGTGTCAATGTATGTATATTTGGTTGACTTGAATATCATTTTGAACTCATTTAATTTCGTATAATCAAAAAAATAATAAATGTGTATAGGACTGGATTTGGGTGTATGAGGCTGAAATTTGGGTGTACGTGACTGGTATTTGGGTGTATGTGTCTGTTACCTGCCTGGTATTTTTAATGTAAATATAGGTTATTTAAATGACTCTTAGAACAATTCGATTATTCTTAATGTAAATATAGGTTATTTAAATGACTCTTATTTTTCTTTATTTACAGCAAACCAAAGACTTAAAATGTGCCACGAGATTATTGAATGAAAAGTTTGAAATGATGAGCGAGCCAAAGAAAGCCATCGTTCGCAAATTAGGATTTGGTGGCCTCATGCACATCCCCCGCCAATGAATGTACTGCACAAACTATTAAAGGAGTTGGCTAACTCCTTTAATTTGGACAAAAACAAACTGGACACAAGCTATGGTTCGTTTAAAGTTAAACCCAAAATCATAGGGACTGCCCTTGGCCTCAATGCATCAGGTAACTGATTACAGAAAACCTCTATACTTGCATTCTCTGTAATATATTCTTTGTAATATTTTATTTTGATATCATGTAATCAAATAAAAAATTTAGGTGTATATGAGTGATATTTGGATGTATTTCAAGTGATTCGGAGTGTAAAAATTTAGATTTGTTTCCCGATAAAGTGAGTTATAAGAAACTTTCTGAGAAGAATAAGCTGATTTTTAGAAGGTTTCAGGGGAAGACATTAAAGAATCTAATCGATGAGATGATGAATATCAGTGTTGACAATGACCACGATCGCCTGATGTTCAAGAGGATTTTCATCCTCTATATTCAGATGGCGTTCTTGTTGCCAATTACGATAAACAAAGTATCTCCTGTGCACCTAACTCCAATTTTTCAGATGAACAAAATAATGGAGGGCAACTGGGGTGGCCATGTGCTCAATTTCATCATCAAAGGCATAACCATTACCATATGAAAAAGAAAAAAATCGATTGACAGCTGCCTCTATGCCTTGATGATAGCGTATTTCCATCTATCAAAATACATAGACAAGAAGAAAGAAGCAATCCCTGGACCTCCCTGGGTTAGCCACTAGAATAGAGAGCTGCTGGTTACAAGAATGAGAGCGGAGATAAATGGTCATATGGTAACTGAACAGAATACCTTCTCTAATTTGGGTGTATTTTAATTATTTAGATGGTGTAAACTAACGTCTCTACTGTTTCAGGGCATCGTCAAGAAGGCAAAAACAAAAAATAAGTTGAAGGAATTAAAATAAAAAGAAAAGAAAGAAAAAAAGAAAAAACATAAAAAAGAAGAAAGCAAGTTCATCCGAGAGTGATCCATCGGAGAGTGAACTTGATTTTTCCTCTGAGTCTTCAGTCTGAAGAAGACTCAAAGGAACCAAGAAGGAAACAACCCACCAGAACTGGCAAAAAATAAGTAATATTTTGTGTGTATTTTGTCACTTTTAGGGTGTTTTTTACTAATGATTGTTTGTCTTCCAGAATGGAATCAAGAAAAAGGAAGCAGATTTTAGAGGATTCCACTTCAGAAAGTGAAAGTGAATCCAATGATGAGTAAGAGGCTGAAATTATCATCACTTTTTTTTTCTGTTTATTTTCATAATTTGATGTATTAACAGAACATAGTGTTTTTCATTTAATTTCAAAAGTGAAGAATCGTCGCCAATTAGAAAACAAAAATCAAAGAAAAAATTTAAACTCCGCACAAAAAGTATGCATTACTTTCGAGAGTATTTTATCATTAATTTTGTTGTGTTTGTCTGATTCATATTTTTTTTATTTCCAGAACGCAATCCAAAAAGAGAAAGCACATTATTGAGGATTCTTCTTCTGAAGAACAAATTCAATCCTATGATGGGTAAGGTACTTTGTAAACCTATCTTACCCTTTATCATCAAAATTATATTTGTTAACATGTTCTTTTGCATGTACTGTCAGAACTGATATTGAAACTGAAGTATTAGAAGAATTCTTAAGAGAATATAAAAAAGAAGAAGACCAACGAAAAGGCTGCTGCACAGGGGTTTGTTATATTTGGGTGTATATTACCAATTTTAAGGTGTTTTGGTTGCTGATTATTGTTTTTTGTTTCCCAGGATGAAGGGAGCTGGGCTGCCATCAACAGAAGGTCACTATGACTCATTCGAAACGTAAGATCCTTTATTTGATAGAATTTTGACATCCTGATTTAACTAAATAGTATTTTTACCGAATAATGTTTATTCTATGTTTAGAATGTCGGTGGTTAACTTAGGAAGCGAGGGTGATCCTTTGTTTCAAGAACAAACAGAACAAAGCAGCGTAAACAATCCTGCGAATAGCATGTAATTTCTCTTTCTAATACCGTTGCTTAATTCTTTTTTTACCATCTGCTTCTAACTCTGTATATATTTCTTTTAGAAAAAAAAAACCCATTAATATTTTATTTAAGAAAAAAAAGGCAAAAAAAATAAGAAAAATCTGCAACTACGCAAGTTCTAAAAAAACAGAGCTTGTGTTTCTTTTCAATGTTTCAGGTGTATTTTGACATTATTTGGGTGGATTTCAGGTTAATTCTGGAAGAAGAATCGGTCAGTGACCCAGCTCAACAGAAGATGATTGTTGTTCGGATAGAGACACATTCGGAATCTGAACCGCTTGATATGTGAGTTGTACAACTAATTTTTGACCTTCTGATCATCTATTTTAAGGGAGTTTCTTAACTTTTTATTTTTGTCTTGTTTAGAGTTCCGATTTAAAAGTGGTCCAACTGATATCAATATCATGAAACAGAATTCGGAAAGCAAATTCAACTCTAAAGTGGTCCACCTCTCTCTACAATTTAAAAGAATATTATTTTAATCAACTCTGTTAATTTAGTAGAGTAATAGAGAGTTATATAGTTTTAAACATAATTACCTGAGTCCAATTGTCTCATTCATATTTTTCCTTTTTAATGTTTTGAGGCTGGATTATTTCAAGCCATTTCATTATATAAATAGCACAATCATAGCTAAAAACCAAAATAAATTAGCAAATTAATACAGGACAGCAAGAGAAAACACAATTTTCAAGGTGAAAGATTTATACTGTGTTTTTTGGCCTGAAATGTCGATGTATGACGGTTCAATTTCACTTTGTTTTTTTTTAGAGAGGTGCCCTCGGCATATACCCTCATTCTGAAAATCACATACCCAAAAAAACAAAAACAAAGCAACATATAAGAAAGAATAAATTTAATAAATGAATACACCCAAAAGATCACAAACTACACCTTATTTTGTACAGAAATACACCTAAATATTAAAACACAAAAAACAGAATCAACTTACAACAAATTTATTTAGCTTCATTCTTGATTGGGAGGGACACGTCTTGTGATATGGGTCAAGGATATAAAATTTTTTCTTTCTAACATCAGCCACCCATGACCACAAATGCTCCGAATAGTAAACAGGTGCAAATATCTGAAGCATGTCCACATTGAACAGTGTTTTAGTTTAATTGGTAAATAACCAAAGAATTGTGATAAGAAGTTTTAGAAATGAAAACTTAAATATGGATGTGATGCTAACTTTTTTAGCTCCAAAAAGGGTATGAACATTTTATAGTCTTCAATCATAAATGGCTTTTTTTATTTTGGCTGTAAGAACTCTCCACCTGCATGATTCCCAATAGCCATGTTCTGCGACATTTGTGAAATACCAAAAGAAATATTTAATACACCCAAAATAATACAAAATACACCTTATCGCAATATTAAGTGAGAGACAGTAAATTTCTTCTTTAAATCTTTTAATATTTTGTTGGTTTAGGATCAGGCACATAGCATTGACAATCTAGAAAAATAAAATACTCAAATTAATTACATCAATCAACATTGCAGTCACATGCCATAATATAATCATTAATCTTATTCTAATATTACTTCAACTTCAATATATGTACTAGCTTTTAGAGACGCAAAGTGGACTTTTGATATTAGCAATGGTTGTTAGGCATTAAGTGTGCACATTGGATCATACTCATTAGTTATTCCATCCCTGTATGTCGTTACTCGTGTGGTCTATATATAGCATTTTTCTTTCATTTCACTCGACATTAGGTTGCTCCTTGCAGGAGTTTCAAACTTTTCAAAAATTTGGCTGGCAGGCTACTTTTCGACCGGAGAACTTTTACCCTCTGCAAATTCCAATGTTGCATTTACCCCAATGTTTGCAATTTTCTCCACTAGCCCCTCTAATTCTTCGATTAGTATTGGCGTCTCAGGACTTTTTCCTTTTTGAGATCCTGGTTGCCCCTCTTGGGTCAGTGTTTCTTCTTGACTTAAATCAGTGAAGTCAAGGCTGAATGATGGCATCGAAAATTCTTTAGGTACGTAGGATGCTGTGCTGGCCATCATCATCATCAGTGCAGCCATGTCTTCAGGACCTGGATTACTGCGTGTTAACAAAGAAGATACTATAAGAATAAGAATAGATGAATGATATCGAAAGAGAGTTATATTGTGCTGAACTTATACTTTAGATGGAGCTGGTGGCACTGTGGGTGTTCTTTCATCAAGTTTTCGGGGTTGTGAAGTGCTATAGGGTCAGAGAAAATGAATCAAATTATAAAAAATCAATTACAGCTCAATCCTGTAGAGATACACCCAAATAAGAAAACAATACACCCAAATACACCCGAATATTATCCCTAACCTCTTAGTTGTTTCTTCACTAATTTTCTCGCTCTGGAACTTTAGGGGGGATGGTTCAATTTGTGGCACAGGACTTGGTGTTGTTGTCTTGGACAGAGGCATGCGTACTTGAATCGGAACTCTAAACAAGACAAAAATAAAAAGTTAAGAAACTCCCTTAAAATAGACGATCAGAAGGTCAAAAATTAGTTGTACAACTCACATATCAAGCGGTTCAGATTCCGAATGTGTCTCTATCCGAACAACAATAATCTTCTGTTGAGCTGGGTCACTGACCGATTCTTCTTCCAGAATCAACCTGAAATCCACCCAAATAATGTCAAAATACACCTGAAACATTGAAAAGAAACACAAGCTCTGTTTTTTTAGAACTTGCGTAGTTGCAGATTTTTCTTATTTTTTTGCCTTTTTTTTCTTAAATAAAATATTAATGGGGTTTTTTTTCTAAAAGAAATATATACAGAGTTAGAAGCAGATGGTAAAAAAAGAATTAAGCAACGGTATTAGAAAGAGAAATTACATGCTATTCGCAGGATTGTTTACGCTGCTTTGTTCTGTTTGTTCTTGAAACAAAGGATCACCCTCGCTTCCTAAGTTAACCACCGACATTCTAAACATAGAATAAATATTATTCGGTAAAAATACTATTTAGTTAAATCAGGATGTCAAAATTCTATCAAATAAAGGATCTTACATTTCGAATGAGTCATAGTGACCTTCTATTGATGGCAGCCCAGCTCCCTTCATCCTGGGAAACAAAAAACAATAATCACCAACCAAAACACCTTAAAATCGGTAATATACACCCAAATATAACAAACCCCTGTGCAGCAGTCTTTTCGTTGGTCTTCTTCTTTTTTATATTCTCTTAAGAATTCTTCTAATACTTCAGTTTCAATATCAGTTCTGACAGTACATGCAAAAGAACATGTTAACAAATATAATTTTGATGATAAAGGGTAAGATAGGTTTACAAAGTATCTTACCCATCATAGGATTGAATTTGTTCTTCAGAAGACGAATCCTCAACAATGTGCTTTCTCTTTTTGGATTGCGTCCTCGAAATAAAAAAAATATGAATTAGACAAACACAACAAAATTGATGATAAAATACTCTCAAAAGCAATACATACTTTTTGTGGGAAGTCTAAATTTTTTTCTTTGATTTTTGTTTTCTAATTGGCGACGATTCTTCACTTCTGAAATTAAATGAGAAACACTATGTTCTGTTAATACATCAAATTTTGAAAATAAACAAAAAAAAAGCGATGGCAATTTCAGAATCTTACTCATCATTGGATTCATTTTCACTTTCTGAAGTGGAATCCTCTAAAATCTGCTTCCTTTTTCTTGATTCCATTCTGGAAGGCAAACAATCATTAGTAAAAAACACCCTAAAAGTGACAAAATACACAAAAAAATATTACTTACTTTTTGGCTGTTCTGGTGGGTTGTTTCCTTCTTGGTTCCTCTGAGTCTTCTTCAGACTGAAGACTCAGAGGAAAAATCAAGTTCACTCTCCGATGGATCACTCTCGGATGAACTTGCTTTCTTCTTTTTTGTTTTTTTATTTTTTCTTTCTTTTCTTTTTGTTTCAATTCCATCAACTTCTTTTTTGTTTCCGCCTTCTTGACGATGCCCTGAAACAGCAGAGACGTTAGTTTACATCATCTAAATAATTAAAATACACCCAAATTAGAGAAGGTATTCTGTTCAGTTACCATATGACCATCTATCTCTGCTCTCATTCTTGCAACCAGCAGCTCTCTATTCTAGTGGCTAACCCAGGGAGGTCCAGGGATTGCTTCTCCCTTCTTGTCTGTATGCTTTGATAGATGGAAATACACTATCATCAATGCATAGAGGCAGCCGTCAATCGATTTTTTCTTTTTTAGACGGTAATTGGTTATGCCTTTGATGATAAAATTGAGCACATGGCCACCCCAGTTGCCCTCCGTTATTTTGTCCATCTGAAAAATTTGAGTTAGGTGCACAGGAGATACTTTGTTTATCGTAGTTGGCAACAAGAACGCCATCTGAATATAGAGGATGAAAATCTTCTTGAACGTCAGGCGATCGTGGTCGTTATCAACACTGATATTCATCATCCCATCGATTAGATTCTTTAATGTCTTCCCCTGAAACCTTCTAAAAATCAGTTTGTTCTCCTCAGAATGTTTCTTATAACTCACTTTATCGGAAACCAGATCTCCTATAAAAAAGAAAACAATTTACACTCCAAATCACTTGAAATGCACCCAAATATCACTCATATACACCTAAATTTTTTACTTGATTACATGATATTCAAATAAGATATTACAAAGAATATATTACAGAGAATGCAAGTATAGAGGTTTTCTGTAATCAGTTACCTGATGCATTGAGGCCAAGGGCAGCCCCTATTATTTTGGGTTTAACTTTAAATGAACCATAACTTGTGTCCAGTTTGCTTTTGTCTAAATTAAAGGAGTTAGCCAACTCCTTTAACAGTTTGTGTGGTACATTCATTAGCGGGATGTGCATGAGGCCACCAAATCCTAATTCGCAAACAATGGCTTTCTTTGGCTCGCTCATCATTTCAAACTTTTTACTCAATATTCTCGTGGCACATTTCAAGTCTTTGGTTTGCTGTAAACAAAGTAAAATGAGAGTCATTTAAATAACTTATATTTACATTAGGAATAATTGAATTGTTCTAAGATATATGTGCTTACATTGTATTTTTTTCACCTTGTCTCTTGGTTGTCATTTTTACTGTAAAGAATAAGAAATACTGTCAATAGATAAAAATACCATGCAAGTAACAAACACATACACCCAAATACCAGCCACATACACCCAAATTCCAGCCTCATACACCCAAATCTAGTCCTCTACACATTTATTATTTTTTTGATTATACGAAATTAAATGAATCAAAATGATATTCAAGTCAACCAAACATGCATATATTGACACTACAAGGTCAAGCACAGGTACAACAGCACCAGTTACACTTCAATACTCTTAATATATATATATATCAGTTCCATACACCTCTATTTTTTTTAATTCCATGACATTATATTAGTTCAGAATAATATTTAAGTTCAAAATACCACTAGAAGCACCAATCACATTGGAATTTCGAGATTTACACCCAAAAATCAGCCATTTACACCAAAAAATGATTTCACTTGAAATACAATACAGAATTTATGTCTATACAAACTTACTTAAAAAACATGCAAACTGCACATATCATGCACAAAAACAGATGAAAACACACGTTAAACCATTCACTTGAAGTACGTAAAATAGCGTAAACGACTTGAACAGTTTCATCAGAACAGTAATATCAAATCTAAACCAAGAACAGTGAAACAGAAAGAGAAATACGACGATATATGCTTCACATTCGAAATCAGAAACAGAAATCTGAAAAACCTAATAGAATAGTCAAACAGTACCTTGAATAATGTTTCTTCTTTCTTTTTGGTGTTTTTTGATGGAGATTTGGAAGTCTTCTTGCTGATTTCGTCTACTTTTGGCGAGGAGTTTGACAGTTTCTTCAGAGTGGGTGTTGGTTTCGAATGTGGCTTGAATCTCGATGGTTGTGGTTTTGATTGACGAAGAAAAAGAGTCGTTCATAATGAGCACGTTTTGGAAACGATTAACTGACGCGCGTGTCTTTACACTCGATTGGGGGGAGTAAAAGGCACATGTGCTTTGTTGGGCTTGACCCAACTTGTAGGACTTGTAAGTCAAAAAGACTTGTATGTGTAGCATGACTGTTGTAAAAAATTATACATACAAAATCTTGAATTAAGTTAAAGAAAATGAATTTTAACTTGAACTTATAAAAATTGAATAAACACTCTGAATAATTCATTTTTATAGTGCAAATAACAAAGGAATAATTTCAAAAAAAAAAAAGAGAAAGAAAGCCTAAAATTTGTCCACAAATACAATTTAACCAGAATCGTACTTATTTGCTTTCAGATTATACAAGAAATTCTCACTAATCGTAGATAGTTGATTGGTTCACTTGGTTGTTAGCCGTTAGTGTTTCACTGGTGTAGCCATATCCAACTACTTCTTCTCTTAATGGGAAAGTACCTTCAATACCATGCCAAAATATGAGGCAAAAACATGTGCACAACAACACGGGAAGAAACATTCTGCAGCTTATTACTGTGTTGGTGGTTGAGATTAGAAGGCTATTCATAATGGCTGGAGAATCAAATGCAATCATCTACCATCAATACATAAAGTTCCATAACCAAATCACTTGTGAATCAAAATCTAGTGATCACCGAAAAGTGATATTCCACTCAGTGCTGCTATCCAAGTCATAATCATTTCAAATGGACATCCATTATTTTCACAACAATTTCTATGATTTCTATTCATGAGGCTATCAACAATTGTTAAATCTCTATTGGTACAAGTATCTTTTTTGTGCACTTCTATGAGTCTATCTTCTTGTGTCTGTCTCTTCCTTTGGTTTTATTTATAAAAAAAATTATAGAGTAAAAATAGACAAAAGTATATACGAAAAAGAGTATAAAGGTGATTAAAGTACACCTAAAAGGTTTTAAAATAACTTGATACACCCCAAAGATTGTTTATTTAAGCAAGTCGAAAGTGTACTTAGTTGTATATGTAGTAATGAATTTAGATTTTTTAAGCTGATACATCGAGATTTGGAGGATTACAAAGTGTATGATTGCAATTTTATGCAGACCAATAGAATCCTAAATAAGGAAAGAACAGTTCTGACCTGTCTAAACAATCTTTGAGATGTATTTCGCTATTTTAGAATCTTTCCAGTGTACAAATTAACAAATCTATTATAATCTTTTAAAGAGTATAAAATCATTTTATATTAAAATTAGACTTTTAGCATGTTTAAATTTAGTTGCTGATGGTAGGAAAAAGTTCAGCCAACACTCCCAAAGTGTTGATTCATTACCCAAAATATAGTTACTTCTGTTGGTACAGAATAATCTTTGATAAATAATTTGAAATTTCATTCTTGTTTAGGAACAGATTGGTGAATCAGAATGAGCTCTAACACAATAAAATCATTTAAAACAGCAAACCAATCACGCTATACAACCACAGTATTAATACAGATATGGTTTCTTAGTACTTAGATTCCCAGCCATGTTGATAGTATTCTTTATTTTTGTTACAGAACATGACATTTGTGAGGAATACCTACAGCAAGAACATTCCTTCAGTAGATAAAAAGAAAAAAACAACTTTAATTTCCCTTGTTCCTTATATTTCAATTTCAAGCTTAAATTCCTCTCCAATAAGCAGTGACAATTCTGAAACTTGTATAGTAACAAACTGTGAGGAGTCATCATTGTGAGTCTTGACAACCATCTTCAGTGAACCTGTTCCATTCATATAACTTATTCTCTTATGCTTAGGTATTCCCAAGAAAGTGACCTTTTCTATGATCCATCTTTGTTCCAGGGCAAATCTTCCATTAGTGACATTAGATGCAACAAAAACACTATTTTTCTGCAATGCACCATAAAAACTAACCAATGTCCATGGCTCATTCTGTCCTGATATGTCAAGTGTCTCCCCATCATCCAAATAAACTTGTCCATAGCTAGTTTTGCTGCTACTAACAACCACCACAAGATGAAATCGGGTCTTCCGGGCGGCTTCTGTTGTCAATGCCTCTCCTTGCATGGCCAAGATGTTACCTTCACCAACATGCACATTTATGTGATCAGATGGAGCATCAAGGGTAACATATTTTCCTGATTCAGCACTCACTGAATTCGAGAAATTGAAGAGATCAAACCAGTTTCCTGCAGGGAAGTATGCATCAACCGTTATAGCCCCCGGCTTTAGTACAGGTGACACTAAAACCCCTTTTCCTAGAAGAAACTGTGAACTTATATCATATGTTGTGACATCCTCAGGAAATGAAAAGAAAAGGGGTCTTGCAATTGGTGTCCCTTTTGTGTGTGCCTCATACATTAGTGTGTAAAGGTAAGGGAGGAGGCAATAGCGCAGGCCGAGCACTTTCCTAGCCGATTCAGCAACTGAATCCCAAAGATATAGCTCTTGCCTATTGGAAGTGTTGTCCGAATGATCTCTTGTAAAGGGATAAAAAGCCCCCAGCTGCATTGTGGAAAGTGAAAATAATTTGATATCTATATGTTTTGTTATGAGTTTCCAAGTTTTCTACTATACAAAGAAGATACTAGTTTCTACATGTGACTTTTGTAACCTAAGCATACAAAACTAATACAAGTATATGAAAACAACATTCACAAAGCAGAAAAAAAGAATCAATAATCGATACTAATTACCATACTTAAGGATGAAATTTTACCTGGATCCAGCGCCTACAAAGTTCTTCAGTTGTATTTCCCGAAAAGCCACATATATCTGCTCCAACCATTGGAATTCCAAATATTCCAAAATTTAAAATAGAAGGGATTGAGTATGCTAAATCATTCCATGTGGCAGCATTATCTCCTGTCCAGTGAGCTGTGTACTTGCCAGAACTAACAAAAGTTGATCTACTGAGAATGAATGGCCTTTTGCCACTTATATCCTTTAAAACCTTGTTGGTTGCTTTGGATTCTAAGAGTCCATATAAATTATGGGAATCATATTCAGTGATATTGCCAAAATGTAAAGATGTTGCCGGGACTGTTCTGTAATTGATCTGTTGCATAACTCCGGAATTATTAATTTTATAGGGAGGGTTGTCAAGACTAGACGATGGATTCGGGGGAGAAGTGATGAAATTAGACAACTCATTCATGTCAAGCCAAATACCGTCAAATGGGAGAAGCTCTCTAAATAATTTGACTTCTGTACCCCAAAACTTTTGGCTGCTTGGATTCAAGAAATCAGGGTAGTAAACTGGTCCAGGCCAAACTTGACCAAGGTAATTGACTCCATTTCTCTTGATGTATATATCATCCTCCAATCCTCTGACAAAAGTTGCATATGTTTGATTCACATGGATACCTTTTTGCAAAATTAAAGCCTGGATCAATAACTAATGCATGGATGTTATTTTATTATCAAAAGAAATGGCATGGTATGAGGATTACTGGATTAGTTACCAGGATCCAAGATAAGCACATATTTCTGGCCATTTTGGTGAAGGGTATCAACAAATGTTTTCATCTTATCCAGTGGAAAGTTGATAGGATCAAGGGTGAAATCTTGATATGCATCCATGTAATCGATATCTGTCCACATAACTTCAAGGGGTATGTTTGCTTTTGCATAGTTGGCAACCACACCCTTGAGATCACTTACATTCTTGTAGCCCCATCTACACTGATGAAAACCTTTCAGAACAGAAATAATGATATGATGTGGATAAGCATAGGAATCACTGCTACAAATAATAGATCAGCAAGATAAGACCAACAGTTGTTACACACTGATTAGAACTTAAATATCTGTGAACAAGTGAAAGGAAAATTCATAAAGTACACATGGTAACCCAACGTTTCTTTAATGAAATGTGGAAGTGAATGAATTTGTCCAATTGAATAGAGCAGCAGGGTTCATCATCATTATCAAAATATGTGAGCAATATCAATATCATTATACGTATCATAACTAGGTAGAATAGATTATCATGCTATATAAGTAGTCTTACCAAAAGACCAATAAGGCACAGGAGCAGGTCTTCCAATGAGTTCAGTGTACTGCTCCATCACCAGCTCCGGCGATGATCCAGCAAAAAAGTAAAGATCAAACACTCCACCAATCACCTTGTAAGTTATACGGTCGCCACCATACACAACATCCATCCCATTGCTATTTAGCAGCAACACCCCATGTGTGCTCCCAGACTTCACTCTTCCATCTTTAGACCCTTTCCTTACATCCATGTAAAAAGGGTGAGAGCCATAAAGGTTCAAGTCAAGAATGGCACTAAAAGTATCTGAATTCCACATGGTGAGTGTCTGGTGTGGCTGCAACTTAAAGGAGCTCTTGGTGTGTTCACCAAGGCCATAAAGTGAGGCTCTTTCCCTTGGGAGTGAGGAAGATAGCTGAAGGTACTGGTCCTTGAACACAATGAAAGTTGAAGGGTTGGAAGGGTCTGGTGAGGTATCAAAGAGAATGTCCTTGGAGGACTTGCGCGAGATAGTGAAGCCAAATGGGGTGGTGTTGTGGAGGCTGAATATGAGGTCTGAGTTTGCTATTGTCAGAGATAGTTTTACTTCTTGTTTAGAAGAAGGGAATTGTTTGGTGCTGAGAGAGCAGTGAGGGTAATAGGAACCTCTAGGAATCACTTCTTCTGGGATCTCCCATCTTTGGTGGGTAGAGTCTGTTATTCTTACTCTTAGCCTATCCTTGTTCTCAAAACTGCAAAATTCAGAAATAACCAAAATTTTCATGCTATATACACTTCAGTTTGTATGATGCAGTGAATAGGAATCGTGTATGATGCAAGCCATATCAACTTCAAATTTTGCATCACATTTTGCTGTGTGTATTAATATTATTACTTCATAGTGAATAGTGAATACCAAATTGATAATCAATTATAACCTAGAATTCATTAGTATCAAGATTCGAAGCAAAGCTGAACTAATCTATCTAAGGTTAGTATAATGACCTGCTATAACAGTAAAGATATCATAGTGTTTAATTATTTATTTTTCTAAAAATCACTGAAAAGATCACAGTAATGATTCAAAGTGGTGGTGTTGTTACCTGGCAGAGAGTTTGAGTTGTGGGATGTCAGGTCCATGGAGAGAAGAAGATTTGATAAGGCTAAGAGTAGCAGTCAACGACTTCCCAAAGTGATCACTGGCCACACTTGAGATGGTGTAGCCATATCCAACTACTTCTTCTGTTAGTGTGGAAGCTTCAACTCCATGCCTAAATATGATGCACAAGAACAATAACAAGGGAAGCATAGTGGCTCTTCTCTCATGCCTGCTACTCATTCTGCTACTTAGTGAGTGTGTTGAGTGTGAGAGACTTTTCAATTTTGTAGAAGGACAATAGTTCAGTCATGGAATGAATAAAATAAGTCTAGAATGCTGATGTCAATGTTTGAAAATATCATTTGTAATATTTCTATTCTTGGGATTCTCAACAATTGTTAGATCTCTATTGGTACAAGTACCTTCCTTCTGCATTGTCTATCATCCTGCTTGCACTTTCTGTTCCTTTGATTTTAGTGCCTTTTTTTTTCCCAAGGAATTTTAATTTGTTTTTGAAATAAGTTATCTCACATATATAAAATTTCTATTTCCATTTTAAAGTATAGGATTTTAATATTTTCATGCAAAAGAAAATAAAAAGTAGCATTATTATTATTATTTATGGGCATTTTAAATATAGTGAAATTGTTTATATTCAATTAACTTTCATTGATTTTAAAATTAGAGGAGTGCTACACATACAAGTCATTTTGGCTCACAAGTCTTACAAGTTGGGCCAAATCTAACACGCGCGTCAGTGAACCATTCTCGCGTGTTTCATCTTCGTTTCCTTTTTCGAGTTTCTTGTCAAATTTGTTCGATCTCCTTCGTGCGTTCTCTCTTTGCCTTCGATTTCCTTCTGTTTTTTTCAATTTTGATGGTTTCTGAAATCAAGTTTTGAAATTGTTTTGAAGATGATGGAACTTCAGAAATACACCCGAACGATTACAAAAATACACCCAAACGATTACAGAAATACATCCAAAGGATTACAGAAATACACCCAAACAGTTACAGAAATAAACCAAACGATTACAGAAATACACCCAAAGGATTACAGAAATACACCCAAAAATTTTAAGAAATACATCCAATATCAGAGGAAAGACAATATATTTCTTCTTGAAATCTTTTAATGTTTTGCTGGTTAAGGATAAGGCACATGACAGAGACAATCTAGAAAAAAATATAGAAGAACAGTAAAACAGTACCTTGAATAATATTTCTTTGTCTTTTCTGGTGATTTTGATGAAGGAGAAAGAGAAAACGAAAAGAAGAGAATAAATTTCAATAAAAAAAAGAAGGAAGAAGAAGTGGTGTTGATGACGATGATAACGAGGGAGAAAAATTACGAAAAAGAAGAAGAAGAGACACCGAGAAAGAGAAGAAGGAGAAGAAGAAGAAGAGGAGGCACAAAAAAAAAATGTGAAAACGGCGTAAATATAAATGACTTGTATGACTTGTATGGAAAATCACTTGTATGTATGGAAAAGTACTTGTATGTAGAGAATAATCCTGCTACACATACAAGCCTTTTTGGCTTACAAGTTATACAAGTTGGTCCAAGTTCAAGAAAAAAAACGCGCGCACCACTCTTTTAAAATCGAGCATCCAACGCACACGTTCATTATGCTGCACTCTTCCTCTTCCTCTTCTTCCTCAATCAAAACGCAAATCGTCAGGATTCGCACTCTTCCTCTTCTTCCTCGATCAAAACGCAAACCGTCAATATTCAAGGGACATTCGAAACAAAAGACACGTTCCAACTCCTCGTGAAGAGTAGAAGAAATCAAGAAAAAAAGATACAAATCTCCATAAAAGATCACCAGAAAAACATTAAAAGTTTTCAAGAAGAAATATAATGTCTCCCCATGTTTTGGGTGTATTTCTTAAATCCTTTGGGTGTATTTCTTAATTGATTTAAATTGATTTAAAAGTCTGTTAAAGAGGCACGTAACATAAGCAGCACGTTTAGTGGGTTTCGTTTTCTTCGGACTTGTAAAGCTTATAAGCTCAAAACACTTGTACGTAGAGATTAATACAAAATTTATATGTCATTACTTATATATAGCATGATTTTAGTATTAACTTTTATATAGATAGTTGCTTAAATTCATTAAGGCTTTTGATCTCTACTAGAAGAGCTTTTCGTCCCATTGAATTACATGTTTCATATACGCCTAGATTACACTTTCCGAGCCATTTTATGATATATACATATCCATGACTCTTCGATATATAATTTTTTTTAGCCAAAATAAAAAAACTCCATGCCATACTTCTGATTCATTTGCTCAAAAAAATAGGTATTTCTGTCAACAAAAAATAATCTTTGATAAATAATCTGAAATTTTATTATCTTAAAATAGTCATTTCTCAATTTTCCAACCAAAAGTAATAAAGAAATGCTACATCTTTGACTCTTTTAAACAACTACACAGAGAAGTATATTATATATGGAGAGCTTTGAATGTAGTTGCTGAAAGATCATCTAATTATAAGACATAACTATGAACAAGAAGAAGATAGATTCTTTCATAGTAAAAACCTGCTTTCTAAACCATAGTCATTTCAATTTCTAGCTCAAATTTCTCTCCAATAAGTTGTGACAATGCTGAAACTTCTATACTAATAAACTGTGACAAGTTATCAGCATGTGTCTGCACAATTCCATTCTCAATATTCAATTCATTACTTGCCAAATTCACTTTACTTAATCTCTTCTTCTTTGGTATCCCCAAGAATGTGATCTTTTCAATGATCAACCTTTGGTCCAGAGCAAATCTTGCATTGACTATATCAGATGTAATAAAAACACCATTGTTATGTAAAACAGCATAAAATCTGACCAATGTCCACTCTTCATTCTCTCCTGATACTTCAAGTGTTTCTCCATCATCCAAATAAACTTGTCCATAGCTAGTTTGGCTGCGGCTAACAACCACCACAAGATGAAACACAGTCTTCCGGGCGGCTTCAGTTGTCATTGCCTCTCCTTGCATGACCAAAATGTTACCTTCACCAACATGCACATTAATGTGATCAGATGGAGCATCAAGAGTAACATACTTTCCTGATTCAGCACTCACTGAATTCGACACGTTGAAGAGATCAAACCAGTTTCCTGCAGGGAAGTATGCATTGACAGTTACAGCTCCAGATTCAAGCACAGGTGAGACTAAAACCCCTTTGCCAAGTAGAAACTGTGAATTTATGTCATATGTGGTGACATCCTCAGGGAATGAAAAGAAAAGGGGTCTTGCAATTGGTGTCCCTTTTGTGTGTGATTCATACATTAGTGTGTAAAGGTAAGGGAGGAGGCGATAGCGCAGGCCGAGCACTTTCCTTGCTGACGAAGCAACTGAATCCCAAAGATAAAGCTCTTGCCTGGTTGAAGATTTATCTGAATGATCTCTTGCAAAGGGGTAAAATGCTCCTAATTGGATCCAACGCCTGCAAAGTTCTTCGGTTGTGTTTGGTCCAAAACCACATATATCTGCTCCAACCATTGGAATTCCGAATATTCCAAAATTTAATATAGAAGGGATTGAGTATGCCAAATCGTTCCAAGTCGCGGCGTTATCTCCTGTCCAGTGAGCTGCATACCTACCAGAGCTTACAAAAGTTGATCTACTGAGAATGAATGGCCTTTTACCAGTTATATCCTTTAAAGCCTTGTAAGTTGCTTTGCTTTGTAAGAGTCCATACAAATTATGAGCATCATACTCAGTAATATTACCATAGTGTGAAGATGTTGCTGGTATTGTTCTGGTATTGATTGGTTTTTGAGTTCCAGAATCATTGATTATGTAGGGAGGGTTATCAAGATTGGAAGATGGATTAGGAGGAGAAGTGTTGAAATTAGCTATCTCATTCATATCAAGCCAGAGACCATCAAATGGGAGAAGCTCCCTAAATAATTTGATTTCATTACCCCAGAATTTTTGGCTTCTTGGATTCAAGAAATCAGGGAAGTAAACTGGTCCAGGCCAAACTTGACCAAGGTAATTGACTCCATTTCTCTTTATGTAGATATCAGCCTCCAAGCCTCTGATATAAGTTGCATATGAAGTATTTACACTGATACCTGTTTGAAAAATTAGCTTCAAATCAATAACTGCTGTAATATGTTTGTGGATTGGTTAAAAGAGGTTGCTTGGTGTTGGAATTAGGTACCAGGATCTAAGATGGGAACATATTTCTGGCCATTTTGATGAAGGGTGTCAACAAATTTGCTCATCTTATCCAATGGGAAATTTATAGGATCAAGTGTGAAATCCTTATATGCATCCATTGAATCAATATCTGTCCACATAACTTCAAGGGGTATATTTGCTTTTGCATAGTTGGCAACCACATTTTCAAGATCACTCACATCCTTGTAGCCATATCTACATTGATGAAAACCTTCCACAAAAGAGAGGAATTCTTTTGGATTAGCATGTAAAGTTGGGATCCACAGACTTTTCTTGGACAAAAAAAATATTGTGATAATTTATCAACTTTGCTATAAGAATACATGGTACTAATTAAGATTTTCTTACCAAAAGACCAATAAGGCATTGGAGCAGGCCTTCCAATGAATTCAGTGTACTGCTCCATCACTTGTTCCGGCGATGATCCGGCAAAAATGTAAAAATAAAAAACTCCACCAATCACTTTATAAGTTATGCGGTCACCATCATACACAACATCCATCCCATTGCTATTTAGCAGCAAGACCCCATGTGTAGCCCCAGCCTTAACCCTCCCATCCATGGACCCTTTCCTCATGTCCAAGTAAAAAGGGTGGAAGCCATAAAGGTTCAAGTCAAGGTTGGCACCATTGTCCATATTCCACATTGTTAATGTTTGGTTTGGCTGCAGCTTGAAGGAGCCCTTGGTGTGCTCACCAAGGCCATAAATGGAGGCTCTTTCCCTTGGCAGTGAGGAAGAGAGCTGAAGGTATTGGTCCTTGAACACAAGAAAAGTTGAAGGGTCAGAAGGGTCCGGTGAAGCATCAAAGAGAATGTCATTGGAGGACTTGCGCGATATAGTGAAGCCGAATGGAATTGTGTTGTGGAGGCTGAATATGAGGTCTGAGTTTGGTGATGTTAGAGATAGTTTTGGTTCTTGGTTTAGATCATAGCTATTGAGAGAATGAAAAGAGTATTGAGAACTTCTAGGAATCACTTCTTCTGGAATTTCCCATCTTTGGTTAATGGAGTCTGTGATTCTTACTCTTAGCCTGTCCTTGGTTTCTAAACTGCAAAATTTAGAAATATGTATTCCATGTTAGATTTAGAATAATGATAGTTGTACTCGCTTTGCATTGTATACTGGACCGGTTTACACCTCATCCAATGGCGATGAGAATAAGCCGGTTTGATACGCAATGCAAAGTAAGTCACTAAAACATTTCTTACCTGGCTACAAGGTTGAGGTGTGGGATGTCAGGCCCATAAATGGAGGAAGACTTGATGAGGTTAAGGTTAGCACTCAATGAAGTTCCTAAAAGATCTTCATTGTTCACATTTGAGATGGTGTAACCATAACCAACTACTTCTATTTCTTCTGATGATGATGAATATGTAACAAAATGGCAAAAGATTAGGCAAATACATATATAGAAGAAGATTGTTATTGGTGGTGGAAACATAGTGGTTCTGGTTTCACTTCTCAAAACCGCACCCATATTATGCTTCTTAGTCTTGAATGTTGAAGATAGAAAGCTTAGGTATGCCGTTATATTCAATTCATTTTCAATTATTGTAGGCTTAATTAAGTTTTTGTTACTTGTAAAATACCCTTTTTTTATTTTTGTAAAAAAAAAAATTAGTCTAATAAAATTTAAAAGTTTTTTGTTTTAGTCTCTTTCATTAGTTGTTTAGAAAGGTAAAGATATCAAATATATGAATTGTTTAAGTATACCAATTGCACGATGATGTTTCGAATATTGGAAAAACAATGCTTATATAATTTAGTTTTAGATGTATTGTGTAACTGAACAAAAACAAATGTCTACCTTTCTAATCATTGTAAAGGCTAAAGATTTCTTTTTAATATATATATATATATATATATATATATATATATATATATATATATATATATATATATATATATATATTATATATATATTCGAAATCATGTTCCAACTTGAAACGAATCCAAGTTATTCTCTACATGGATATCAAAATAATGACATCATTTCTAAGACTTAGATTTATAAATGAATCAATATTAGTTCACAAGCTTAACTTTTTAGAACGAATTCTGCTCCAATTTTAACTCAGTTTCTTCTAAATATTTATATATATAACTATATCTTGCGATGAAAACTTTACTATATGGGATGCTCTCATAAAGATGGAAAAAACGTCTTTTTTTTAAATATTTTTTAATAATTAAAATTTAACACATATAATTATTTAAATTATGTTATTTTTATTAAAATTATGTCAGACAAATTAATTTAACCAAAAAATAATGAATCAAATTTTAAATCTGTCTAAATTAATATTATTTTTTATGAAAAATGACTACAATACTCCTATTATATAAAATTACTAAAATATTCTTATTATATATATTAATTTTAAAAATTCTAAATTCTAACCCTTTTTTCTCTATAGTTATAGGGTTAAAATTTAAAGTTTTCAAAATATATATATATAAAATACGGATATTTTAGTTGTGTTTTATAATAGGGATATTATAGTAATTTTTTATAAAAAATATTAATTTATACCGGTTTAAAATTTAATTTATTAATTTTTTTGCTAAACTGATTTATCCCGTCTAATTTCAATAAAAATAATATAATTTAATTGATTATATGTGTTAAATTTTAATTTTTAAAAAATATCTTTAAAAAAGAGACATTTTTAACATCTTTATTTAAGTAACTCCCTATATTAACATAGATATCTATGTAATTTTAACTTCATAGCCATGTTATAGTATTCTATCACACTTATTTCAGATATAAAAAATGAAACCTTAATTTTTGAATTTGGATCATCCAAATTTTGGATTTTCACTTGAAACGGTAAAGTGTGATCTCGTCCTGGAATGTTTTTTCTCACATGTTTTCTCTTGATCCCACCTATAAAATAAATGGTGAGAGATCACATTTTAGTATTTTACCCTCTCAAATAAAATCCAAAATTTAGAGGATCCAAATCTTTAATTTTTATGCTATAATAATTATCACAATAATTTTAACTGGAGAAACATGAGAAGGAATTGCATCTATAAAGACAATCCTTCTTTTAGCTACCCTTCAACCTTGTATTTGAATTTCTAGTTTAAATGCCTTTCCAATAGGCTGTGACAATCTTGAAACTTTTATACTAACAAACTCTGAAAAGTTCTCAACATGTGTAACCATCTTTCTCATTGAACTTGTTCCATTCTCAATATTCAACTCAGTATGCTTAGGAATTCCCAAGAAAGTGATCTTTTCTATGATCCATCTTTGGTTCAGAGCAAATCTTCCATTAGTAACATTAGATGCAACAAAAACACTATTCTTCTGTAATGCACCATAGAAACTTACCAATGTCCACTGTTCATTCTCTCCTAACATGTAAGTGCTTCTCCATCATCCAAATAAACTTGTCCATAACTACTTTTGCTGCTACTAACAACCACCACAAGATGAAATGCAGTCTTTCGGGCCGCGTCTATTGTCATTGCTTCTCCTTGCATGGCCAAGATGTTACCTTCACTAACATGCACATTGATGTGATCAGGTGGAGCATCAAGAGTAACATACTTTCCTGACTCAGCACTCACTGAATTTGAGACATTGAAGAGATCAAACCAGTTCCCTGCAGGGAAGTATGCATTAACAGTGACAGCTCCAGATTGTAGCACTGGTGACACCAAAATCCCTTTGCCAAGTAGGAAATGTGAACTTATATCATATGTTGTGACATCCTCAGGGAATGAAAAGAAAATGGGTCTTGCAATTGGTGTCCCTTTTGTATGTGCTTTATACATCAATGTGTAGAAATAAGGGAGGAGGCGATAGCGAAGGCTGAGCACTTTCCTTGCTGATGAAGCAACTGAATCCCAAAGATAAAGCTCTTGCCTGATGGAATATATTACTGAATGGTCTCTAGCAAAGGGGTAAAATGCTCCCAACTACATGAGGTAAATAAAAGGAATTAGATATGTATATGTATAGTAAACCTTCCATTTTTGAGTTTTTCACAAAGAAATTATCCCATATCTTAGGATCAATTGTTACCTGGATCCATCGCCTGCAGAGTTCTTCAGTTGTATTTCCTAAGAAACCACATATATCTGCTCCAACCATTGGAATTCCAAATATTCCAGAATTTAATATAGAAGGAATTGAGTATGCCAAATCATTCCAAGTAGCAGCATTGTCTCCAGTCCAATGTGCTGTATACTTTCCAGAACTTACAAAAGTTGATCTACAAAGAATAAAAGGCCTTTTACCAATTACATCTTTTAAAGCTTTGTTGGTATCTTTGGATTCTAGTAGTCCATATAAATTGTGAGCATCATACTCAGTGATATATCCATAATGTAAGGATGTTGCTGGTACCGTTTTCGTATTGATTGGTTGTAGGGCTCCAGAATTGTTGATTTTGTAGGGAGGGTTGTCAAGACTAGAAAATGGATTAGGAGGAGAAGTGATGAAATTAGATATCTCATTCATGTCAAGCCAGAGACCATCAAATGGGAGAAGTTCCCTAAATAGTTTGATCTCTCTGCCCCAGAATTCTTGGCTTCTTGGATTTAAAAAATCTGGGAAGTAAACTGGTCCTGGAAAAAGTTGACCAAGGTAACTGACTCCATTTCTCTTTATGTAGATATCTGCTTTGAATCCTCTAATATAAGTTGCATATGTGTTGTTTACATTGATACCTGTTTGCAACATTAGCCCCAAATAAATAACTGATGCACAACACTCTTCCATCTTAAAAATATACACTAATATCTCCGAGATTTAAGTTATATGAGACTCAGTGCCCCTATATTTTATAAAATGTCCATTGATCTCCTATATAAACATGGCAAATTAAGAGGATGTCATTGTGTCATATAAGCTAAAAAAAGGGATATTAGTGTAGTTTCCCTAAAAGTTAGTTGGAGAGTGTTTTTTGGTTGGAAGAAAATGCATGGTATTGGAATTAGGTACCAGGATCCAATATGAGTACATATTTCTGTCCATTCCGGTGAAGAGTATCAACAAATGTTTTCATCTTATCCAGGGGAAAGTTGATAGGATCAAGGGTGAAATCTTTATATGCATCCATGTAATCAATATCTGTCCACATAACTTCAAGAGGTATGTTTGCTTTTGCATAGTTAGCAACCACACCCTCAAGATCATTTACACTCTTGTAGCCATATCTACACTGGTGAAAACCTTTCACAAAAGAAACGATAACTTTATGGATTAGCATGGGAGCAAGATATATCAAAACGGGAAAAAGCAGAGTGATTTATAGTTATCACATGTTATATTTACTTCTATTATAAAACAGAATACTTTGAATCTAGAAACCACTATGTGAGAACAATTTTCAGTTAAAATCTTGTAATACTGATAAAGTTAAAGGAGTATAGATAAGACTTACCAAAAGACCAATAAGGCATAGGAGTAGGCCTTCCAATGAGTTCAGTGTATTGCTCCATAACCAACTCCGGTGACGATCCGGCAAAAAAGTAAAGATCAAGCACCCCACCAATCACCTTATAAGTTATCCGGTCACCACCATACACAACATCCATCCCATTGCTATTTAGCAGCAACACCCCATGTGTGCTTCCATCCTTCACACTTCCATCTTTAGATCCTTTCCTTACATCCATGTAAAAAGGGTGAGAGCCATAAAGGTTCAAGTCAAGATTGGCACTAAAGTATCTGAATTCCACATGGTGAGTGTCTGGTGTGGCTGCAACTTAAAGGAGCTCTTGGTGTGTTCACCAAGGCCATAAAGTGAGGCTCTTTCCCTTGGGAGTGAGGAAGATAGCTGAAGGTACTGGTCCTTGAACACAATGAAAGTTGAAGGGTTGGAAGGGTCTGGTGAGGTATCAAAAAGGATGTCCTTGGAGGACTTGCGCGAGATAGTGAAGCCAAATGGGGTGGTGTTGTGGAGGCTAAATATGAGGTCTGAGTTTGGTGTTGTGATAGAAAAGTTTGGTTGTTGTTTTGGATTGCAGGTATGGTTGGAAGAAGGGAATTGTTTGGTGATGAGAAAGGGGAGAAGAGGGAGATGGGAGCTTCTTGGAATCACTTCTTCTGGAACTTCCCATCTTTGGTGAGTGGAGTCTGTGATTCTAACTCTTAATCTGTCCTTGCTCTCAAAACTGCAAAAGATACATACAATATATATAACCAATTACAAAGTAGAAAACATATTATATACCAAAACTATAAATAATGCACCTTCAATGAAAATTTTGCAGATTATACATGCTTCAGTATACATTATGCTGTGAATGACAATCAGTTATTATCGGTTAGAGCAGCAGTTGACTTTGCGTACTATATTAGCTTCAGTATGTCTTACACAATGGATGATGAATAGGAATGATGATCAATTATAAATTTTGCATAATGTATTAGCACTGGTATGTGTATGTCTAAGGCTATATTATCACTGTATAATAATACTCTTTTAAGGAAAAGAATGGTACATGATCTAGAAAACTCAATTAGATAAGTCAAAATAATCTGCATAACACACAAACAAGTTTATGACTAAAATTTTAGAGTGATCTCTGATATTGATTCCATGTATTAAAATTGTTCCAAAAATTTCAATTAATTAAGTTTCTGAGATTAAAAAAATGGTACCATATTAGTCTTTGATATGTTTTTCTTCAATGACGTACTGACGTAGTTTGATGACGTTGACCTTTGGTGATATGTGTCATCTCATGATTTGGTCACGTGTAACAGTATGATAACATGTCAGTCATTGAGACGTGACATGCTGACGTGGATAGTTATATCACGTGTCACAATGTTATTTTGCCACGTGTCACAGTGTTATTTCTTCGTGTGTTGTCCACTATATCATTATTACATATACACATTGTTATCAGAACCAAACCGAACTAGTCGATTCGACCAAAAAATCAATGAACTTATAGTTTAGTCAATTCGATTAGTGAATTGAACCGAACATGTAATTAAATCAATCAACAATGGTCAAACTCATTAAAAACCAACAAATCTGTACTTCAAACCACACTAAACCCACGTGGGTCCACTCCATCCACAACAATTCCAAAAATGGTTAGGCAGGTTCAAACAGGGGTTGGCAAGCATGCAATCCCTCTCCTTTACCGCTGTGCCATTTTGCTTCTTGATAATATATGTGATAAAAATTATATATATAATAAATTATGAATGAATTTTTATTTTTTTAATTCTTTTAAGCATGGATTGACATGGATATCAAATAAGTAACAATATACAATATACAAACGTATTAATATATTGATATTGATAAATTAAAAAAGTATTTTATATTGGTGACTAATTTATTATCTGTTTTTGCACCATAAATTATATCTAAGAATTGATATTAATTATCATTAATATTTTTTTGAAAACATGCATTTAATTTTTTATTTTATTTTTATTTAATTATGACCAGGTCAATCGAATAGATCAGTGACCCATCGGTTGAACTAGTAACCCAGTGACCCGGTCGTATAACCGGGTCAATTATCGGTTCGGTTCTAATAACTATGCTTATACACCAAATTGGTGCCTTACTTTACATCAAATGACTCATTTTAGTCCTTGAAATTAAATGTGGTGTACCAAATTAGTCCCTTCGTCAGTTTTTCTCATTTTTTATAAACTTAAAATTCTCAATTTTTTTATACACTAATTTTAATTATATTTTTTATTATACAATTTTTTATAATAAATTTTTTAATTAATAATTTTAACTTATACCATTAGAGTACATATTAGCTAAATACAAAATTTTATTATTACCTCTTGTGTTTATTTGTATATGTTTTAATAATGTTCAAGCCATGGCTACAATTTAGGTAGTGTTTAGAAGAGAGACAAAGACTGAAAAACCGAGACTGAGAAACTGAGATTGAAATAAGTTTTAGTACTGTGTTTGGTGTAAAGTGGGAGATAAACACTGAAATAAAAATGAAGCTATAATTTAATTTGTACAAAGAATAAAGTTGGAATTAATTAATTGAAATAGAGGTATTTTAGATATAAAATGTTATTAAAGTTTCAGTTTCCGTCCAAAAAAATTTCAGTCCCCTGTGTCCCCACTTTTTGGAGGTACTTAAATATTGAAATTTTGGAGTTTAATACTAGTCTCTGGACTAACAAACATGATATTGAGTCCCAGTCTCCCAGTCTCTATCTCAGTATCTCACAAATGCTACTATATACTTATATTAATTAATAGTGTAATATATGAAAATGTCGTCTAGCTAAGTTATAGATAAAATGAATTATTATAATCGATAGTATAAATCTATCTTATTAATTTAGTGAGAAGTCAATTATATGAAAAATCAGACGTTCTTGAAATGGATGGGAATAATGAATTTATATTAGTTAATAAGTGTCTTATCAAGTATTTTTAAAATATTTATTAAGGTGTTAAATATTAAAAAGTTTGTATTAAGAAATATTATTATACTCTTAACTTACACTCTTTACTAAATCAATATCAATATCTCATATAATTATTTTAATAAAATATCATAGGAAAAATTTATATAATTAAAACTAAAATTTTAAAAATATTTTATAAAGCACTTGTATTTAAATAAATTGTGAAAAGATAAAATTAAAATTAGTGTATTTAAAGATATTAAAATTTTTAAATTTATAAAAAAAAAGAAAAAAATTGATAAAGGGACTAATTTAATGCACCACATTCAATTTTAGGGACTAAGTCTAAAATGAATCATTTGATGTAAAGTAAGGAACTAATTTAATAATATGTAACGATGACATAGTGGATGACACATAGATAAATAATATTGTGATATGTGGCAAAATAGTATTGTGATACGTGACATAACTATCTACATCAGCATTCTACGTATTGCTAACTGATACATCATCATATTATTATACGTAGTCAAACTATGAAATGACATGTATCACTAAAAATGCACGTCATTAAATTACGTCAGCAGTCGTTAACAAAAAAACATGGATTAAGAATTAATATATATGGTATAATTTTTTAAAAATATATTTAATATAATTAAAATTTCAAAAACGATTTTAGTATGTCAATATCAAGAACTACTTTAAAGATTTACTTAGTTTATATATATCAATTCAACGGGGTGATTAAATGGAAAATTATCAGTATTCCATACTACTTTAAAATAGAATATGGAATATCATGTACAATAAGTTTGCCCATGTTATTTTTGTTATTTAGTAAAGAATTAAATTCTTAAAATGTCCATCTTATTGATGAAAAAGACGAAAATAAGCCGCTAAATGTTTTGGCTTTAAAGGCTGCTGCTTTTTATTTATTTCTCTTATTTCGGGTCTAAGTTAAAGGCATATGTTATGTGTCAGAGGATTAGCAATACCTAGTAGAGAAAAGGAGATCCAATTAAAAGACACGTGTAAATTCATTAATACTTAATTTTTTTATTTTTTAAAAAAATACTAAGATTAATATTGAGTCTATAACTTAATTAAATAATTACATTATAAATAAAAATATAATGTAATAATACGAATATGTATAATATAATTAAAATTTTAATTTTTTATTTTTAATTTTAAAAATCTCTATTATATATTCTCTTTAATTTTTATCTAATTCTTTTTATTTTTTAATATAATATCGTATAAAAAAATTACATTGATTTTAGCTTATTTATTAAATTTGAGAATATAAAAACACATTTGTCGAACTAATTTTTTTATAAATTAATTTTTTTCCATTTATTTATTTATAATTTTTTATCATCATAATCATCTTTATTATTATTCTATCATTATCACTGTCTATTGCTATTATAATTGTCACTATAATTGTTGTTGTCGTGGTCATTATTGTTATTATTATTGGTTAATCGTGAACAAATTCTATTTAATTAATTAATTAATCAATCAATAATAATTATTATTATGAACAATTTTTCTTTTAACTCTTTTGTAAATGCAGTTTTTATTTAATTTGAAAAAAATATTATTTAAATTATAATCATTTGCATAATTTTGTCTAGGTTATAATAAATGTATTAAGAATAGGTTTAATTATTTTGTTGATCTCTATAATTTTATTAAATTTATAATTAGGTTTCTATATTTTTTAAATCACGTTTTTACACTATTTTTAATTTTATAATTAGATCTTTTTGTGTCAAAAAAATATTAAAATTAATAAAATATTCTTCTCAAAAAATCTGTAGTCAAAGTTCTAATTAAGTTCTTAATTGTGGGTATATTTAATTTGCATAAAAATATTTTATTAACTCCAATATTTTTATATGAAAAGAACCAAATTATAAAATTAAAAATAATATAGAAACAACTGAAAGAAAATAAAGTATAAAAATTTAATTATAAATTTGATAAATTATAAGAACTAATAGAATAATTAAACCTTAAAAATATAGTTGAATTAAATTTAATTCATTTTATATATAGTTCTTAAATCTAAACTCTAACAAAGATTAATTTTTCTTTTTTGTAAATTGGAAGTTTATTTTATTTTTCTATAAAAAATAATTAAGAGTGAATCTTTTTTGCTTTTAAATATTTTCATTGTGTGTTCTTTATTATTAGTTTTATAATGGTATATTCTCTCATGTTTTAGATATATTCGAATTGGAAAAGTCTAGGTGTCAGTAATTTTATTAAATTTTGGCCAACATGTAATCAATAAAGAAAAGTAAACTATTGGATGAAATCTCACACCAATTTCACACCGTTAAAATCATCATTAATGACTATTTAATGACTGCAAATCACAAAAGTTACTGACTTCCTAACACTCCTCATTTAAATTTTATCGAGTTATTTTAGTTATACATCTAAAAACATTAATACCATATGACATAACAAACTGAACTATTAGTAATAATACCTTAACTTAGTACCGCTATATATAAGTGACAATTTAGGGTACCATTACAGGTTATTAGTCATTAACTATTGGTTATTGTGAATAAATTATACCTCAAATGATAAAATCTCTCAATATTCACTTAATATTTAGTTAAGAGGTTGTAAATTCGAATATCTTATCTTTAGTTAAAAAAAAAAAAAACTATTGGTTATTAATCCACTAAAAATCAACAACAAATTTCTACAAGATTAGTGTGAATAATGTTCGTGTGATTCTTATTATAAGTGTTACTTGATATTTATTCTATTAGTTAGAATTTGTTAATTTTAGCTATTATTTCTCTTTGTATAGAAAATTGTTAGTAGTAGGTTTGATTGCACATGTTGAGCTGTATAGTTAGTTAGAGCAGCTATAGCATTCTGTTAGAAGTAGTATTTGTATAAATAGCAAATTATAGCTTTGTATTCTTTGAGTCTCATTATTATAAAAGTTCAATTCTCAATTCCTTCTTGGCTTCTCTGTTCTTGTTCTTCTCCATGCTCACATGTAAATTTAACATGGTGCGGTGAGCGTGGATGGAGGAACGTTGAGATCCTGATTGAAGGATGAGAAACTTGCTCTCTAATTCACAATTCGTTGACGTGATTAGAGAAGGATGATGAGTCCAGCTTTACAGTTGAAACGCTCGTTCGCTGTTCTTGACTCGTGAATTTTATTTTTCCCCTTTTCCTTCATTTGATTTGAACTCACACAATTTCTTCTCTCTTTTCTTCATACCTATTTGAAATCTCAGCATCCGCTCTTCTTCTTCATCTATTTATTTTCTTCTTCTTTCTTGAACTCACACCGTAGAGTTTGATGAGAGCTTTGTTGTCTAACTGTCTTCCCGTTAAGGAGAGATAACGAGTTTCCGATCAACGAGATCAAGAGAGAAAGATTACAACCGCCTCTGGTATCTTCGCAGCAATGGAAGGAAAATCAAATTCAAGTGATGGCTCCACAGGAGGTGGTCCTGCGATGGACATGCAGCAATTCGCAGCGTTCTTTAGTCAAGTGGCACAGATCCAGAACCATATCAACAAGACAAGTCCGAATCAAGATCTCTCAAGCCCCTATTACATACTTCCTTCTGAAAATCCAGGTATATCTATTACCAATGTAATCTTTACTGGTTCAAATTACAGTGCGTGGAGCAAAGCTATGACTAATGCTCTTACATCCAAAAATAAAATTGAATTTATTGATGGCACTATCCTGAAACCTGAGAAAACTGATCCTAATTTCAAGGCATGGCAACGATGCAATACCTATGTAGTTGCTTGGATTAACCTTTCCCTTAGTCCAGAAATCTATCAGAGTGTTCTTTGGAACAACATAGGTTACGAATTATGGAATGACCTTAAGCATCGCTACTATCAGGGTGATAGGTTTCGAGTAGCTGAATTGAATGAGGAGATTTATGCATTAAAACAAGGGGATTTATCTGTTACAGCTTATTTTGCCAAACTGAAAAATCTTTGGGAAGAGATTGATGATTTTAGAAGTATACCTGGTTGCGATTGTGCTAAATGTGAATGTGGCTTAGGCATTGTTAGGCAACACAGGGAAGAGGACAGAGTCACCAAGTTTTTGCGTGGTCTTGGAGAGCAATATTCAACTGTTAAGTCACAGGTTATATTAATGGATGATTTGCCTAGTGTGAATAGAATTCTGTCAATGATCACTCAGCAAGAAAGGCAGCTGTTCAGCTTTGATAATGCCTTAGATGCTAAGATTCTGGCAGCCTCTTCTCAGCCTGATAACAAAGGTAGAAATCCATTTAAAAAGGGGCAAAATCGCATCAAATTGCAGTGCACTCATTGTGGAAAATCAGGACACATTGTGGATAATTGCTATAAGAAGCATGGTTATCCACCTAACTTCAAACCCCGGTTTGAGAAAAAGTCTCCTGTCCTCAATTGTATAACTGCAGCAGACAATCCTGAAGATGAAAATGATGACTTTAGTGTTCCACAATTGGTTAGAGGTGAACCAACCATTAATGAATTCACTCCAGAGCAACGAGAAGCTCTTTTAGCCCTGCTCAGCAAGCAAGATGTGCCTCATTCTCATAGTGTCAACCAGATTTCAGCCAAAGCAAATCCTTCTCCTTATAAAGGTAGAATGGTAAACATTTTACAATTTGATTCTCATGTCAAAGCTCTAAATATTTCAATCAATAAACACAAGCCATGGGTACTTGACACTGGAGCTACTGACCATGTATCATATACCCTGGCAGATTTTCAAAATTACTTCAAAGTTGATCCAATTATTGTCAAATTACCTAATAGAGCACTCACTACTAGCTGCATCATGGGCACCATTATGTTTTCTGACAATCTTTTTCTCACTAATGCATTGTTTATTCCCACTTTTAACTTCAAACTCATATCAGTTTCGAAACTTGCTGCATCTTTACATTGCAAAATGAGTTTTACTGACAAGGCTTGTGAGATACAGGATCTGCACACTTTGAAGATGATTGGTGCAGCTAGCAATGTTGATGGTTTGTACATTCTGCACAAAGAAGTCAAAGCTCTTCCTCACATCACAGCAACTTCCTGCAGCCAATTCTCTCAGTCTTTATGGCATGTTAGATTAGGGCATCCATTTCATGATAGGCTTGTTGCATTGCAAAAGAATTTTGAGTTTATTGATTGTGCAAAACATACAGAACCGTGTCATTCTTGCCATCTTGGCAAACAAAAGCGATTACCTTTTTTTGTTAGTTCTAGTACTACAGCTAATGTACTTGACCTCATTCATGTTGATATTTGGGGACCTATTTCTGTTCCCTCTTTTACTGGGAAGCGTTATTTTCTCACTATAGTAGATGATTGTTCTCGATTTACTTGGATTTTATTCATGAAAACTAAAGCTGAGGCTTCTTCATTGGTTAAAGATTTTGTCATTTTTGCTAAAACCCAATTTAATGCAGTGGTTAAAACAATTCGCACAGATAATGGGCCTGAGTTTTTAATGCCTACTTTCTACAGCTCTAATGGCATATCTCACCAAAGAACTTGTGTGGAAACTCCACAGCAGAATGGCATTGTTGAGCGCAAGCATCAACACATTCTTGCTATGGCTAGAACTCTCTTGTTTCATGCTCATTTGCCAAAATCTTTTTGGAATTACAGTGTTGGACATGCGGTCTATTTAATTAATCGACTGCCAACACCCTTTTTGCAAAACAAGTCTCCGTATCAAGTTCTTTATAAGACTTTGCCAAATCTTTCCCTTCTCAGAGTCTTTGGTTGTTTAGCATATGCTGGCAGCCTTGCACGACAACGAGGCAAGCTGGATCCAAGAGCAAGAAAGTGTTTACACCTTGGATTCAGGGAGGGCACAAAGGGATACCTGCTCTTTGATTTACAAACTCGAGAGATTTTCTTATCTCGGGATGTCCAATTTTATGAGAATTATTTTCCTTACTGTCACTCCAATAATGCCAACAATGATAATTTTTCAGCTTCCTCTCATTCATCTCATGTTGCATCTCATCCCTTTGATTATGAATTTTTGGAAGAGAGTCAGATACAAGTTTTAAACACTGATGATGCAGCCACTCAACCAAGCTTGCATCACCCAAATCTCAGCCAGCAGGAAGATAATGCTTCCTCTGAATTAAATGAAACTGATGAAATTCTCCCTTATCCTGAAATTCATGATCATTTGGAAACCACATCTGCATCACATGAAGAATTTTCAACTCATAATTCTGCTGCTCTGCCTGAATCCTCCATTATGCCTGAAGTTGCTGATGTAAGGAGATCAACTAGGCAAACTAAACCACCTGCATACTTGCAGGACTATGAGTGTCAAACCATCAACACTGTTTCACCCTCATCGCAGCTTACTGCTCAAAGGTATCCTCTCTCTAATGTCTTGTCTTATACTAGGTTTTCCCCCATGCATTTTGCATTTTCTGTTGCTATTCAAAATTTAGAGCCTAAAACTTATGAGGATGCAATCACTCAAACTTGTTGGCAAGAGGCAATAAGAGCTGAACTAACTGCCTTGGAAGAAAACAAAACATGGAAGCTAACTTCTTTGCCAATTGGAAAGAGAGCAATTGGATGTAAATGGGTCTTTCGTACCAAATACCACCCAAATGGTACAGTGGAGAGGCATAAGGCAAGACTTGTTGCCAAAGGATTCACACAAGTGGCTGGTGTTGACTATCGAGATACCTTCAGTCCTGTAGTAAAGCTAGGGACTTTGAGAGTGGTACTTGCTGTTGCAGCAGTAAAAGGGTGGCACCTTAAACAAATTGATGTCAACACCGCATTTTTACATGGTGAACTTGATGAGGAGGTCTATATGAAGGTGCCTCCAGGTTTGGAAGCTTCGCCTGGTCAAGTTTGCAAGCTTGAAAAGTCCTTGTATGGATTGAAACAAGCGAGTAGGCAGTGGAATTGCAAGCTCAAATCAGTTTTACTCGAGTTAAAATTCACTCAATGTAAATCAGATTACAGCCTCTTCACCAAGACTACTTCACTTGGATTCACAGCAATTCTCGTGTATGTCGATGATTTAGTATTGGCAGGTGATGATCTAAATGAAATTAACTCAGTTAAAGATGTTCTTCATGAGAGATTTCGGATAAAAGACATGGGAGACTTGAAGTACTTCCTTGGTCTAGAAGTGACAAGATCTAAGACAGGAATTGCTTTGTACCAGAGAAAATATGTTCTTGATTTACTCAAGGAAACAGGATTTGAAGGGTGCAAACCTGCCACCACTCCCATCGATTATGGAGCAAAGCTTAGTAAAACTGCTGGAAAATTGCTCACTGATTCTAGTCAATATAGAAGAATTGTGGGCAAGCTTTTATATCTAGCAAATACTAGGCCTGATATAAGCTATGCCATTGGGAAGCTAAGCCAGTTTTTGGACTGCGCCACTACTGAGCATTTGAAGGCGGCACATAGAGTGCTGCGTTATGTAAAAGGTTCCCCTGCTGCAGGCCTCTTCTTCTCTGCAGAATCTGATTTGCAACTTACTGGTTTCTCTGACTCTGACTGGGCTGGTTGTGTTGACTCTCGAAGATCCATCTCGGCATATTGTTTTTATTTGGGACCATCATTGGTTACTTGGAAGAGTAAGAAACAGCTTACAGTTGCAGCCTCCTCCTCAGAAGCAGAGTATAGAGCTTTAGCTCTGGCCACCAGAGAAGCCCAATGGCTGAGCTATGTTCTTCAAGATCTTGGTGTTCCAATCACAAAGCCTATTAATTTATACTGTGATAGCAATTCAGCTATTTACATTGCAACTAATCCTGTGTTTCATGAACGTACCAAGCATATCGAAGCTGATTGCCATATCGTCCGTGACAAATTGCAAGAAAAGTTGATTCATCTTCTTCCCATTTCCACCAATAATCAAGCTGCCGATATTCTCACTAAACCTCTTGCTCCTGGGCCTTTCAATGCAGGTTATTCTAAGCTTGGATTGTTGGATCTCTTTTCTCCCAATGCTCCAAGCTTACGGGAGGGTGTTACTTGATATTTATTCTATTAGTTAGAATTTGTTAATTTTAGCTATTATTTCTCTTTGTATAGAAAATTGTTAGTAGTAGGTTTGATTGCACATGTTGAGCTGTATAGTTAGTTAGAGCAGCTATAGCATTCTGTTAGAAGTAGTATTTGTATAAATAGCAAATTATAGCTTTGTATTCTTTGAGTCTCATCATTATAAAAGTTCAATTCTCAATTCCTTCTTGACTTCTCTGTTCTTGTTCTTCTCCATGCTCACATGTAAATTTAACAATAAGTAATACAAAGTTGAAACAAGGTAAAGGTGCTTTCAATTATAATAAGTGTAAAATAGCATAAATTCCATATTTGATTAGAATAGAATTAAAAATATACAAGTGTGTCATCTTCTTATTTTAATTAGCAATTGAGGTATTTTTTTATATTTTTCTTTTACTCATAATCTTATATATTGGATACTTATTTTATTTTTTGAAAATATGATAGTCATAAAATTTATACAATAATATAAATGAATTGATAGTATAATATTTAAATCCTAACTAATATTATTGCATAATCCATCACTTGTTCCATTCATTTTTTCTTTCATGATAGTTATATTCTATCCTATTTATGTAACCATGAATAATTTATATAATAATTTTAGTAAATAAAAATCAGTTTGTGATAATAAATATTACATACATCATTGACTAAAACTAACTATATATATATATATATATATATATATATATATATATATATATATATATATATATATATATATAATCAAATCATAAATTGGTTAGAAAAATACAATTCATAAATATAAAAATTTAAAAATATGATTGATTATCCAATCACATTGATGATATCAAGTTAAACTTTTAGATAATCATTAATCATTAAAAGAAGAACCCTATTGGGCTTAATTTAAAGTATTAAAATGATAAATTATTTTATAGTATTATAATCAAACTATTAAAATAATTAAACTTAACCTAATAGAATAATCAAATATATAATAAACAAATAATTTAAATATTTTTTATAGTACTATAATAAAGATTTTAATGAAAATCAAATGATATTTTTATACACAGTAACTAATTTTTTTTTATATAAATTGTGTTACAAAATCACTAATTCAAAAACTTAAGTTAATGGGAGAATGCAACATTCTTCCTCAATCAATAGCCTCTTTTTAGGTTTATACTCGGACATAGAACTCTGATGTCATGTTATGAAACTACTCATCCCAACAGCTTAAGTTAATGGGAGAAGGCAACATTAATGGATATATCTCCAACGAATAGCATGATTATTGACTTATTGTTGTGAGACTCGTTCAAACACAAAAAAAAAATATAAAAATAAAAATAACACTATTTAGTGCAGCTCAGCTTTCAATCATATAAAAGACTTGTTAAAGAAAAAATCAGTTGCATGCTTACATGCACTGTCCTGCCTTCATGTTCATGTGTGTTTCATTGATCAAATCTAGATCTTGTATTTTTTTTATTATTATATCTAAATGGTTAAAGTCATTAAAATATCATATTTCAAGAAAGATACCGGCATATGTGAACATCTTCGGTTACTAATACATGTATGTATAAATTTGATTCAATATAACAATAGTACTTAATATTTATTGTTACCTGGCATGAAGGCTGAGGCGTGGAACATCAGGTCCATAAAGTGTGGAAGACTTGATGAGTTTAAGGTTAGCAGTCAAAGATGTTTTAGCTGAGAGAGCATTGTTATTGACACTAGATATGGTGTAGCCATAACCAACAACTCCTCCTCCTCCTTCACCTTCTCTGTGTGATGCAACATAAGAACTTGATGAGAAAAAGATGAGGAAAGTGCAGATTTGGAGAAGAGAGGCTTTGTTCTTTTTCATTGTGTTGAACGGTTTTGGATAGAAAATGATGGCCTATCAATTTATATGCATTCATCTTGGAAGCTACGGAGGATTGTGGGGCCTATCAATTTGACTGGCAGTGGCAGATAGTAAGACAATTATTTGTTCCAACACTCACTCAACCAAGTTCAGATGTCCAGCTCTAGAATAAAATATTCTCAACATGTGACAAATTCTAAGAGATAAAAATTTCAGATTTTATGTGCAGAAAAAAAAAATGTTGGGAGCCACTCAGATAAAGACGTCTAAAACGTTTTTTTTAAGATTTTTTACAATAATTAAAATTTAACATATATAATCGATTAAATCGTGTTATTTTTGTAAAAATTAGGCTAGACAAATTGATTTGACCGAAAAAATAGTGAATCAAATCTTGAACTGATCTAAATTAATATTATTTTTTATAGAAAATAACTACAATACCCTATTATAGAAAATGACTAAAATACTTTTATTATATATATATTAATTTTGAAAATTTTAAATTTTAGTCCTTTATTTTTTTATCATAGGGTTAGAATTTAGAATTTTAAAAATTAATATATATATATATATATATATAATAAGAGTATTTTAATCATTTTCTATAATAAGGGTATTGTAATTATTTTTTATAAAAAAATATTAATTTAGACCAATTCAAGATTTGATTCACTATTTTTTCGGTCAAATCAATTTGTCTAGCCTAATTTTGACAAAAAATAATACGATTTAGTCGATTTTATGTGTTAAATTTTAATTATTGAAAAACATCTTTAAAAAAAGACGTTTTAAGCATCTTTATCTAGATGGCTCTCAAAAAAATATTATGTATAAAAATGTTAAGTTCTTTTAAGTTTTATAATTAATATTAAAGAGAAATTAATTACAGTTATGCCAATGCATTCCTTGAATGCTTCTAATGTTGAAGGAAAACATGGTAGTTTAGTCTTTTTCTTGATACTTTAATGATTGCATAATGCATTACCACATGTAAAAAATTGGTCCACATACTCATTATTACCAGTTAAAAATAAATAAATAAATAAAAATATTAATCAATAGGAGATGAATAGAAGTGGAAAAGGGAAAAGTTGATATTCACGAGAATGGAATGTGTTTTCTTGGTTTAGTGTCTTAGCTTCAATGCCACTTGGTGAGAATTGGACTACAATCATTAGAGATTATGGCTAGAAAATTATAGGAATTTTAATATGACAATTTATATTTAAGTGTCTTAAAAAAATAAAAAGTAAACTCATTAATATTTTGATAAGAGTAAGAAGATTATAAAAGTTTTATCAAAATCCATAATTTAAAATTGGTTAAATTTTAAAAAGAATAACCAAAGTTTGTGACTAAAATATATCACAATTATGTTATCATATATTGGCATGCTTATCAAGTAGTAAAATAAGGTGCTAACATGCTAATACTATGCTAAAATTGGTATATTCAAGTCTATAAATAGACATTATATGTAATAGTAGTATTATTCAAGTATGAGGAATATGAATCTAGATTGAGAATTTTCACTTTTTTTCTATTTGGAAAAATAATAGAAAATAGATATATATTATTATTAGTATAGAGTAGGTTATTCTTCTTCTTAATATATTATTATGTTATTATTGAGAGAAAATTATTTTAAAGTTATAGTGTATTGTTATTTAAGTGTTTATCTGAGCGAGTGATTTTCAGACAAATTATGAATTAATAGTCAAATTAGTCTTAAAAGATAAGATATTTTTTAAATTTGTCCTCGAAAATTTTTTTCAATCAAATTAGTCCTTCAAAGATTACAAATTAATTATATCTATCTTTCAGTTACTCTACTCACAATTTTCGTTAACGATTGATGATGTGAAATGTTAACCAATAGCATACATGACACATGTTCAATTAGACGTTGACTAAATATGTTTATGAAAATCTATCAATTTAATCACTAGGTCATATTAGGAATATGACTTGTAATTGAAAAAATGACTAAATTAATAAATTTTCATAAACATATTTGGTCAAATATCCAATTAGACATATAAGATATATATGTTATCAATTAACATTTTATAACATCAATCTTTAAAAAAAATTATTAATAAAATGACTGAAGGATAAATACGATTAATTTACTATCTTTGAAGGATCAATTAAATTAAAAAAAAATTTCAAAAATAAATTTAAAAAATATCTTATCTTTCAAAAATTAATTTAACTATTAAGCCAGACCAGTGAATGTTATACTTACAACGAGTGAAAGGTAAATAACTATGTTATCATTGGTTAAAAGGTAAAAACACATCAACGCAGACACAAAAATAAATAAGAGAAACACTTTTTCATCCCAACATTAAAAGGGCAATTGGTGTACAAGCATTTCGCATTAAAAAATCGCATTCAAAAAATGTAACATAAGCAACTTAAACAGATAAATAATAAGAAAAGTGTTAGGAGGTTAACAACTTTTGTTATTTGTAATTATTAAGTAGTTATTAATGATGTTTTTAATAATATGAAATTTTATTAAATAATATAGAATTATTCATTTTTTTTGTTAATTACATCCTGGTCAGAATTTAATAAAATTTTTGAGAAACATTTCAAATGCACTAAGAGTACTGATGCACCAGTTATATTAACCGTCGATCTGAATTATGAAAAATATATATAATATATATTAATTGAAATCCAACAGTTAAAACAACTGGTGCACTGGTGCTCCCGATGAACTTAAAATGTTTCCAAATTTCTGTCCTCTAAACTTTTTCAAATAATAATTGGGGAGTGTTAGATAAACAATAGTTAATAATTATATTAAGGAAAAGTTTAGGGGCCAGTAATTTTATTGCATTTTGCCCAGCATGTAACCAGCAGAAAAAGGTGAGCCATTGGATGAAATTTCATACGAATCTCATACTATCAAATCATCATTGATGGCTAATTGATGGCTACCAATTACAAATATTGCTGCCCTAGCATTGTTCTTATATTAATAATTGAGTGAAATATAGGGTACAGATGTTGTTTTAAAGATGTGCTTACGTGGCAAAATCTAAACCACACATTCTAAAACCACACTTTTCCCTTAAAACCGTAACTCTTCACAAAGAAAAGCGTCACCTAATGGAAAAAAGTAAATTAGAAGATTTAAGAGAAGAAATAATTAAGTTATCAAAATTAATAGATCAAAAATTAATGATTTTAACCAATGTTAATTGTAATGACACTGAATTCTTAAAATCAATACAAAATGATTTTTCTCAAAATCTTTATTTTACAATAAGTTTTATTGAAGGACTTCAAAAACCTGAAAAAACTTATTTTTCACACGGAATTTCTAAAAAATGCTACCATGGAAATGATTCCCCACATCTTTATCATATTTTTAACCCACAATTAAATTCTATAGTAGATATGCTTGAAGAAATATTAGTATCCATAAAATTTCAAAGAAATAAGGAAAATTCCAAAGAAGAAAATTTTCAAAATATAATCAACATAACAGACTTAAAAGTAAAATCACCATTGAAATTATGAATATTGAAGAAAAATTAGAAGAAGTTACAATGCTTTTTAAACAATTAAAAATGGTTCAAGAAAATAATATTATGGAACATGGTTTTCAAATAGAAGAAGAATTAGTAAATTCTGAAAATATAGAAAATGAAGAACACATTTTAGATTATTCAAGTGACGAAGAACCAGCTATTCCAATACAAGTAAAAAATGAAGCTGGAACATCTAAGGATAATCAATCTCAATTTAAATGGGAAACAGATTTTGATAATTATGCTTTTAAAAAAGGGTTTATAAATAAAGATTCAAAATATACAAAAATACCATCAAAATACGTTCCTAAAATCCAGGAAATGGAAGGGGAAAGAATGCTCGATTTAGATTGCAAAAAGAATGAAAAAGAAATTTTCGAAAACTGGTTGAATTCCTTCTTATTAGAAGCCTTTACTAATCCAAAACTTAGTGAATTGTCTGGAAGAGACATTTGGAATTACATAGGGTTTCATACTAAAGGAACTATAAGAGATTATATGACATCAATAGAAAACCAAATAATAGAAGAATTAGAAACAAAGACAACAGCTTATGATAAGATATTATATATAATGATGATTCTATATAAAGAATTTTTTGGAAAGAATATTATAGATCATAGACAAGAAGTCTATAATAAAGAATATCAAGAAGCAAAAAACCATTTAACTAATATTCAGATATATGATTTATGTAATATGGAGTCTTATATATGTGAATATAGAATACATTATTACAAATTAAAAGAAGAAGATAAAAATCATTATCTTAGTATGTACATAACAAAGCTTCCATATCCTGCTAATGAATTTATAATGGGAAGATTTATAAGAGAAATAAATAGAGGAACAATTGAAAATAAATTTGGTAGAGCAACCTCTGCAATAAGAGAGGAAATAAAAGAACGTTGTATGCAAGAAGCAACTCAAAAAAGATTTGCAAATATAATCAGAATTTGCTGTCAGGATAATGAAGAGATACCTCAAAAATATGGTCTTAATAAAAATTTTCAAAGAAAAAGAAAATATCAATTTAGAAAAAGAAAATACTATCCAAACTGGAGAAAAAAGAGATATTTTAATAAAAAGAAAATAACAATAAAAATAAAAGACAAAGAAATAACTATTGCCCGAATAAAAAAGAAAATTGTAAATGTTGGTATTGCCAAGAAGAAGGACACTACGCAAATGAATGCCCAAAAAAGAAGGATAAAAAGGATCTTACTAAACAAATAGAAATTGCTAAGTCTTGTTTCATGGAACCATTAGAAGAATCTGATGATAACTTAGACTATATTTTTGAATATGTCTCGGAAACAGACTCAGAGACTGAGTAATAATGCTACATTTATTACTATAAAAATAACAGAAAAGTTTATAAATGCTTTCATAGATTCTGGGGCAACACAATGCTTTGCTAGTTCAAATATAAAACTTGATTAGAAAAAATTAAAGAAACCATTAAGAGTTAGAATAGCTGACAAATCAATATATAAAATTGACCAAAAAGCAGAGATGGTTGAAATTTTTATTCAAAATTATAGGTTCATTGTTCCATCTATATATATGTTAGATTCTGGAATGGATTTTATCATAGAATATAACTTTTTAAAGTTATATCATCCATTCATTCAAGAATTAACATATATAGTTTTAAAAGCTCCACATGATTCTTCAATAAATCAAAAATCAAAACGTATAAAAATACCAACTACTACTATAGATAAGATCTTAAAATTTAAAATATTTTCTATATTAGAAACATGTTATTTAAATCTATACTTTCAGATAAATATTCCAAAAAATAATCTTGAAATAAAGATAGAAGAACTTTTGGATGAAATTTGTGCTGAAAATCCTTTAGATATTAAAAATACAAATAACGAATTAGTAAGCATTAAATTAAAAGATCCCACAAAAGAGATAAATGTTCCAAATAAAACTCCTTATTCCGCAAGAGATAGAGAAGAGTTCTCATTAGAATGTAAAGATCTTTTGGAAAAAGGAATTATAAGATTAAGTAAAAGTCCTCATGCGGCTCCAGCTTTTTACGTTGAAAACAATAATGAAATTAAAAGGGAAAAACGAAGAATGGTAATAAACTATAAGAAAATGAATGAAGCAACTATTGGTGATGCTCATAAACTTCAAAGAAAAGATTCTATTTTAGAAAAAATTAAAGGAGCAACTTGGTTTTCATCTCTTGATGCAAAATCAGGATATTGGCAGCTTCGTTTAGACGAAGAAACAAAGAAATTAACTGCTTTTACTTGCCCAACAAAAGAATCAACAAGTGTGTTGCTTTATGAATGGAATGTATTACCATTCGGATTAAAGCAAGCCCCAGGTATTTATCAAAGATTTATGGAAGAAAATCTAAAAGAATTAAATGAATTTGTTTTAGTATACATTGATGATATACTAATTTTTATAAAACAGGATAAAGAAGATCATCTTCAAAAATTATTAATAGTTTTAGAAAGATGTAAACAGAAAGGATTAGTTCTTAGCAAAAAGAAAGCAAGAATAGCAAAACAAGAAATAGAGTTTCTTGGATTAATTCTATCCACTCAAAGAAAGCTAAAACTCCAACCAAATGTTCTAGAAAAGGTAAATTTATTTCCTAACAGAATAGAAGATAGAAAATAATTACAAAGATTTTTAGGGTGTATAAATTATATTTCGGATCAAGGATTTTTAAAGAATATAACAGAATACACTAAAAGCTTATTTCCAAAAATAAGTATTAAAAAAGAATGGAAATGGGATGAAAAAGATAGTATACAAATTCAAAGAATTAAAGAATTATGTGAAAAACTTCCAGAACTTTATATTCCAGAAGAAAATGACTACTTAATAGTAGAAACAGATGCTTCAGACATAACCTGGTCAGGATGTCTAAAAGCTAAGAAAGCTATAAAAAGTTTGGAACAAGAAAAAGAATCACTAGATTCTAAATATCCCCCAAAGGAATTACTTTGCAGGTATATTTCAGAGACTTTTTCTCCAACAGAACAGAGATATACCACTCATGAAAAGGAAACTCTAGCAGCAATTAAATCTCTTAAGAAATGGAAAATTGATTTACTACCCAGAGAATTTACATTAAGGACAGATTCAAGTTACCTAACAAGTTTCATACGATATAACTTAAAAGTTGATTATAATCATGGACGATTGGTAAGATGGCAATTATTTTTGTTACAATATCCAATAAAAAATGAATATATTAAGGGTGACAAAAATGTTATTGCAGATACATTAACAAGAGAATGGAGTTTGTCTACAACGCATTAGATCAAGAAATTCAAAAATACGAACAAGAACTCGAAAAATGCAAGCATTGTCAGCAAATAAGGACACAGATCCAATCCCTCAACAAGGCCATCGAAGCAATGAAATCAACACAACAACCAAAACCATCAGAGTTCAGCCAGCTAAGCGTGGTGGACAAATCAGGTGAAGAAAAAATTCCAGAAAATAAAACAATTGCTGAAATTATCAAAAAATCCACCCAAGATAAAAATATTATGTAATTTATAATGGCCCCATGAAAGGAGTATATGATGCCTGGGAAAAAGCAGCACCATTTACATATCAATCAAGGATAATTCATAAAGCAGGGTTTTTAACACTGGAAGAAGCAAAAGAATCCTTCAGGGAATATGAAGCTCTTCATCTAGAGCAAACCCTAAAAAGAGCATATAAAGCTCCAATTCAAACCCAGAGAACAGGGATAATAAGAAACATTCCTACAAGGGCTGAAATCAAGGAAAAGAAAAGGGTCTGTAGATCAAATCTCAGAGAAACCCTTAACATAGTCCTGAATTGGACTGAAGAAAAAAGGGCAATCTTGGGATATTATCCTATTGCCAAAGAACAGCTAACAAACCTGGTTATATTTCCAGATGCTTCCCCATCTGACACCTATCAGTTTTTCCAGTATGGATTAATTGATACAATTTTAATTTTTAATGATTTGAAAATTATTAGTGAGTTTCCTGCAGGATTCGTTGATGCAGTAAAGAGATTTAAAAATATGATTGACAACGTAAATCCAAGGGATATATCCCTAAAATTTACGAACAGTCAACCTATTTTTAATGAAGAAGAAGAATGCTTGGTTCCAGCACACCAAGTAATATTCATGTCCGTCTTCCCAGGAAATTTTCAACCAATTGATCAGATACAAGATTTAACAATTTACAGTCATGAAGGAAGGCTAGCCAGTACATTAGCAAGAGTTTTTGAAAGAACTCAAAAAATAACAAAGGAATCTCACACAAGGATTAATTATAAAAGTAGAAATACTCTGCTTGTGTCCAGTAAAAGAAATGAAATTGAAGAAAGAGAGATGAGACTCTTAGTGGAATTTGAATCAGCATTCTACAACTTATCTGGACTCTTAGAAAAGCTCTCCGAAGGGATAAAGAGGAATCTCTGCTATTTGATAAAAGACAGAGAATACCACAAGTGCCAGCTATGTGTCTCAGAGTTATCTGAAGAAAGCAATAATGAAACGGAATCAACCCACATGATAAAGGAAGAAGATAACGCATCTGAAGGTCACATGATGAAAGAGGAGGACAGCACATCTGAAGCATCTCTCAACATTATTGCATAGTGACGTAAGCACTTAGGTCATAGAGCACCAACAATGTAGCTGGTGCAAGATAGCAAACAATGACGTAAGCAATGACGTCATAAGAAGGGTAAGGATGGGAATTGTCCATCAAACCCAACTATTATAAATAGGTTGCTTAGGCAATTGCAGAAGAATCAGACAATAGAAAGCAGGAAGCTAAGAGTATTCATATGCTAGGAGAGCAAGGAGGAAGCTGCCAAGGCGATTCTATAGTCTGAAGAAGAATTCCCTTAGGAAAAACCAATTCTAAACTCCCCTCTGGAGTTAGTATCTACAATCTCCCCTCTGGAGATAAAAACATCTTATGTAAATATTCTAAATAAAGGAAGTTTTTTCTCCAAAAAGGTACGCCTTTATCCTAATCTCATAGTTATGAATTATTTAGAAAGTTTAAAATTAACAGAAGAATCTGATTATTATAGATTATCTGCCTTATTAGATAATGAAAAACAGGCTGTTCTAAAAACAGAATTAAATCTCAAATCAAATGAAAATTTTAATAAACAAAATCTTTTAACAGAAGTTTTTAATAGAAAAAATATAATATACTATGGAAAAATTCAACTTGAAGCCCATATAAAGATAAAATCCGCCAATGGAGAACTTGAAATAGCTTTGATAAATGATGAAGAATTGAGTAAACAGATTGAGAAAATTAAGGATCAACAAAAAAGATCGAAAATTGGATGGATTCATATTAGTACTATACAAGTCTTAATCAAATCTACATATATGAAAGGAATTAATTCACCAATAAGCTTAGCAATCTGTGACAAAAAAATTACTGATGACCCAATAGATCAAATAATTGGAATTGTTCATGGAAACTTGGCAAACGTAAATGTTAAATTCAATGCCCATCTTGGATATGCTATACTTTTATCAACTGAAAATCTTGGAAGATCTATAAGTTTGGCTTATAAATTTCACAGAAAGAATCTAATGGAACAAGACGATGAACCATTTTCAATTACATATGCAATAAATTATGCTTTAACAAATAGCCATCATAGTATAATATTTAAAAACAGAGAAAGAATTTATGTCGATGAATTATTTCAGAAAATTGTAAAGACAGAAATACCAAAATATAAAGCTATTGAAAACCCAGTTCTTTTACTAAAAGAACCATCAGGAAAATTAGTTTCATCGAATTTTCAAATAAGAGAATCCAAAATTAATAGCCCGTTAAGTTTATCTAAGTTAAAGATTAAAGAAGAAAATTCTGAAATAAAAGAATTAACAAAAAAGGTCAAAAAATTAAATGAAACCCTAAACACTAAGTTATGACAATAAATAAAGAAAAAATATATGTAACCTATCAAGACAAGAAACAAGAGCTCTTTGAAAGAGAAAATCGGTTGAATTATTTACAGTTTTCTAAAATAAATCAAAGAGCATTTAAAGCTCTAAAAATAATCTATGACAAATTGAAAGGAGAAGTTGAAGAGTTAGAAAAATTAATAGAATCTCTAGAAAATAGTGATGAATCGATGATAGAATTTGCAGAAATTCTAAAATAAATAATGAAGTATACAAAGATTGAAAGACCAGAAAACAAAATAAAAAGAAAAAGGGCGAAAAAATTAAAAAGTAAAATAAAAGAGTATAAAAGGGAATTAAATAATCTTCAGTTCGAAATTAATGACCTTATAATAAAAATGATAGAAATAAGAACAAATATAAACAAGTTGGAGCTAAACTTAAAAAATTTATAAATGCCTGGAAAACCATATTATGACTTAAAAGAATTAAAGCTGTTAAAAGAAAAAATGGAGAATGAAGTTAAAAAATTAAAAAGATATTTAGAAACAACAGAAAGTGTAGAAATAAAAGAAGTTTTTGAGGATTTGAAAAAATATATTAAAGAAAAAGACAAACAGATAAAAGATTTTATATACAATAATCTATGCAAAAAAGAATATTATAAATTAAAACAAGATTGAAAAACTATAAAAATAAAATCAGAATTAGTAATAGTAGAAATGGTCAATATTTTTTATTATGAAATTATAAACTATAAAGTACCACCAACCAAATCTATACAAATTATAAACTTATTCGAAACAAAATATGAAATAGAAATTTTGAAAAAGAAATTACATCTAAAAATTGGTATCAGAGCTAAGTTAACGATTAAGGATAACACTTTCTCTTTAAGCAACACTTTTAGTGATACACTTTTAAAATCAACAAATAACCATAAAAGACAAAAATCTTCACAATTACATCTGTATATTAGATGCCCCTAATAATTGATTTCGACTTGACCGGTAACCTTAAGGTTATGACAACTCAAATGTTTCTTTTTTTCAACTCAATATTGATGTACATAAAACGACTGTGCCCCACAATCATAAATTCATAACTCAATTTCACATCACACAACCAGTGCATTAATTATTTTTGGTACAGAACTTGACTAATGAATTCAGGCAACAAGAAATGGATCTAAATATATAATTCTTACTTTCAAAAACCAAGCTTAATACTAACAAAAATAACAAAGTATAAAGTAATGATTTTTCACTCTCCATTCTAACACTTCCCATGTAACTGATCACAGGGACGCTCTGTTCATTCCTAAAGAAATTGTTGGGATCAACCTTAGTCTTAATTTGAACCAACCTATTGAAATTATCCTTAAAATACTCATAACCATAAACCCTACCTTGATAGTAACTGTTTTTACCATGGTAGTTTATACCCAAATCAAGATCCTTGTAATTGAAATAAGCTTGTCTAGGATTCTTGGACACAAAAGCAGCCATGTACCTATGAAGTTCTCTAATCATGTTTATGTACTGATCTTCAACCTCTTTTCCTTTTTGATTCCAATTTGCATGGTACTGAATCTTCCAAAGATTCCCAGCTCTATGAGGTATAGGTGTTGCATTTGAAGGAATCTCAGCCATTCTTCCACCATAAGGGTTGAAGTACATTGCACCATTCTCCAACTCAATCATCTTCTTCCAAATCCCTTCCCAACCCGCTTTCGAAATCGGTTTTCGAACATAATCAGATTTCCTCTTGAGGTGTTTGAGTGTATACTGTGGAGTTCTTTCAAGCAAGATCTCAACTGGAGTTGTGGAAATGTCCATGTTGTCCCAAAACAACACAGATTTGAGCCATGATGTTTCAATACAATCTTGTTGCCTTAAACCCATTTGAGGAAATGTCTCATTCATGAGAGACACAAGGCTTTTTGAGTCACCAAGGAACATTGCTACAAAGGTAGCCCTTATTGTCTTCGTCAAAGTTTCAGCACCATTTGCAACTTCCAAAATCAGTCTAATGAAAAGATTAGGATCAGTATTTGGTGCAAAATATTGCCAATTATAAACTAGTTCTGTTGCATTTTGCTCCAAGGTCCTTGGAACTTGGAAAACGGTAACTGTCTCCGGAACTCTAACAAGCTTGATTTTGTAGGAAAGGACAACACCAAAGCTAGCACCACCACCACCTCTAATAGCCCAAAAGAGATCTTCACCCATGGAATCTCTATCAAGCAATCTACCTGCATCAAGAATTTTTCAGACAGTATATAAATCTATGTGGTTTTTTAAATATATACTATGTACTTTATTTAAAGTTTAAACTAACAAAATTATTTAGAGTTTAATTTTGATGAGTACCTTGAACATCAAGTATTTGTGCATCAAGAACATTGTCCACTGAAAGGCCATATTTTCTCATCATATTGCCATAGCCACCACCACTTAGGTGTCCTCCAACACCAACATTGGGACCCACCCCTGCTGGGAAGCCATGAATTTTACTCTTGTGAACAATATTATAGTAGAGCTCACCAAGTGTTGCACCAACCTGGACCCAAGCTGTTTCAGTTTCTATGTCAATCTCAATGGATCTCAGATTGAACATGTCCAAGATGAAGAATGGAACATGGTTATGAGTCACATAAGAAACACCCTCGTAATCATGGCCTCCGCTACGAATCTTCATCAGCATGTTGTGTTTCTGAGCACAAAGGATGGATGCTCGTACATGGGATACATGCAAAGCAGTGATTATAAGGAGTGGTTTCTTTGTTGTGGAGGTGTTGAAACGAAGGTTTCTAATGTAGGATTGCAACACTGAAGAGAACGAAGCATTGTTTGGTGTGAAGATTGATTCTGTTATGGGGTGAGAAGAAGAAGAATCAGAAGTAGTGTTTATAAGGCAGTGAATGAAAGTAGTGTTGAACTCTGCTGCTGAATATGTAGCAGAAGAGCAAGGAAGTGATGAAAGGAGCACAAGAGTAGAAAGAAACCATAGCATTGGTTTTGGAGAAAAGATTGGTTCCATTTTGTTTTGTACTTTAGGTTGTAATAAATCTTATATCGAAGTTTTGAAATTATTTGATAAGCTATGAACGTTTATCACGTGGATTCATATAACACCCAAAACATTGAAACATTTGAAATGCTTTGAACCAATCAATTATTTACATTAGATTTTTGGCACTTTATGGCAAGAGCCAATGTTATATTTCCACAATCAATCTTCCCCCAAACAAACCAATTAAAAAACTACAAATTAATTGATCATTATTCTTGAGTAACCACCATTATCCAAAATCATCTCATATGGGACAACAGGGATGCTCTGTTCGTTCCTAAAGAAGTTGGCAGGATCAACCATGGTCTTGATTTGAACCAACCTATTAAAGTTATCATTGAAATACTGATAACCATAAACCATGCCTTCAACATAGCTGCTCTTACCATAATGGTTAATGCCCAAATCAAAATCCTTGTAATTGTAGTAAGCCCCTCTTGGATTCATAGACACAAAAGGAGTCATATGCTTATGAAGTTTCCTTGCCAAGTTCATGTAGTAATCAGCAACATCTTTCCCTGGCTCAAACCAATTTGCTATGTATTCAACCATCCACAGGGTCCCACCCCTATAAGGAAAAGGTGTTGCATTTGATGGAATCTCATTCATTCTTCCACCATAAGGACTGAAATATACTTTAGTATCCTTCAATTCAATCATCTTCTCCCAAATCCCTTCTAAACCCACTTTGGAAATTGGTTTGTTTACATAATCTGATTTCATCTTAAAGTAATCAGATGGTAGGTCTCTATGAAGCAAAACCTCAAGAGGCGTTGAAGGGTTGATATCACTCCAATAAATCACTGTGGATTGAAGCCAAGTTGTTTCAATGCAATCTTGTTGCTTCAAACCCAATTGAGGGAAATTCACATTCATAAGAGAGACAAGGCTTTTGGAATCACCAAGGAATAAGGACAAGAAGTTAGCCCTCACTGTCTTTGTTACATTTTGTGTGCTATTTACAACATCCATGATAAGCCTAATGAAGAGGTTATTGTCAATGTTTGGTGCAACATGTTGCCATGTATAAATTATATCTGTGGCATTTTGCTCTAGTGTTTTTTTAACATGAAAAACAGTCACTATTTCTGGAACTCTAACAAGCTTGATTTTGTAGGCAATGACAACACAAAAGCTAGCACCACCACCACCTCTAATAGCCCAAAAGAGATCTTCACCCATGGATTCTCTATCAAGCAATCTACCTGCATTTAGATTCAAATTAGTAGATTAAGTGATAAATTAGAATAAAGCTAAATACAACATTACAAATTTTATACATATCAATATATCATGAATAAAATCTACATATATTTTATAAGTGTAAGACAACTTTTATTTGGTGAGCTAATTTTTTAGGTTTAGTTAAGCTATTGACATTTGAAAGGACAAGAGTACCTTGAACATCAACTACTTGTGCATCAATAACATGGTCCACAGCAAGACCAAACTTTCTCAACATGTTGCCATAGCCTCCCCCACCTAAGTGTCCTCCAACGCCAACAGTGGGACAAACTCCAGCTGGAAAGCCATGGGTTTTACTTTTCTCGCCTGTAAGTGTTGCATCGGTATAAAATATCTCACAACTTATGGTACATAAATAACGACAATTTAATTTTTTCTAAAAAGAAAGTAAGTAAAATATTGACTTAATACTCAAAATGCCCCTAAAATTTGACCTCTGATTTAATTTAGCCCCCAAAGTCTCAATTGACTCAGCAAAGCAGTTAGATGACGTGGCGAAATGTTTGAAGGTATAAATTTAATCCCTAAAAATTTGCACCCCCTATAATATGTCCTATAATATGTTTAAAAATGTTACATATGGGAGTTGGACCTTAAGCATGTGCTAAAGGTTTCTAGCCACTAAACCAAATTTATAAATTTGTAAACTATACTCATTTATTTTTATAAAACGTATTTCTCAATTTGTGTTATTTGAATACTTGTGTTATTTGAATACTCATGGGATAATTTGTGTTATTTGATGATTATGTTGTGTATGAGATACTTGTGTTATTTATAAAATGCTTGTGTCATTATAATGTTTTTTTTTTGTCAATCCGCGGGTAGGATCGGATACCTGCGGGTTGAGTGCGGGTAGGGTTAGGATTGGGTATTTCTCAACCTGCGGGTAGAATAGAGTTGAGGGTTGGTTAAAAACTCAACCCGCGGGTAGGGTTAGGGTTGAGTTCAAACCCTACCCTATCCTACCCATTGCCACCCCTAATTTTTATAGATCAATGCAATTTCAAAGATCAATGCAATTTTTCAAAAATATACAAAAGTTGTTCGGTTGTTCTATACCACATCTCATAAATTTCACCGCATAGATTATTGTGTCTATTAGATTTAAAATAATCAAAAAGTAACAAGAACGTATTGAATGACACACATCATGACTCTACCATTAAAATTGCATAATTTTCCAATGAAAAATCAATTACAAATAAACAAACTAACCAGAACTGCGCAGCTAGAATGTCAAATTAAAAGTTAATATTTTACAACAAATAATAGAATCAATTCTCAATTAAAATAGGATATGAAGGAGTAAGCTTGTCATTTTAAAATGAAATATGAAGAATCAATAATTGCGTTACAAAAAATTATAGAATTTAGTTGTTCATCACCATATACATACAAAAAAATTAAATCCTAGCATACAAAAACTCTACCACCATCAACAATCGTAATCAAGCAAAGTCCCCCAAAATTTCACTGATGAAATAGAACGGAAAAAATGAACAAACTTTATACAACATTTTGTAAAAAACAAAGCATCGTATGTTGAGAGCAACGATTTTGTTACTAACCTGTTTTTGAAGAGATGAGAAGGCAATTAGTCTTCACAATGGGGGTGAAACACGTAAAAAAAGTTTCAAGCTTTAGTTACAGTGACACCAATAATTTTTCTCTGAGGGTACGTATACGAGGAGAGGAGGAGGAAGAAGGAGGGTCAATTGGGGGTTTTATTTTCAAGTAGTTAATGTTTGAATTTTTGCATTAACTCCTTTCTCATGTCAAACAATGTCGTTTCTAAATAATTTGGGTGCTAAGAGTTAAACGACGTCGTTCTTATAGTGCCAAGTGTCAACCAAATTTGTCAGGTCAGCTCTCCGGTGACGAAAAACAACAAAAAGGCCAAATTGAGGCGCGAGTCAAATTTTCAAGGTACAATTAGAATTAATTAAAACCTTAAGGGCTAAATTGAATTGGGGTCAAATTACAGGAGTTATTTTGAGTATTAACTCGTAAAATATTAGTATAGAATATAGAGTACAGACAATATGTATTGAAAAAAATTAATGTGGTTTCTCTATGGCAAATAAATAACGATAATTGTATATTAAAAGAAAAAAAGATATTGAGAAAATTGTTAAATTCGTCCCTCGTTCTTTAAATTAGTTCTCAAAAATTTTTTTTAATCAAATTCATCCTTTACAGATTTTAAATAATTTGCTTTAGTCCTTTTGTTATTTTTTTTTTTTGTTGACGGAACCAACATTTGTTAATGTGGCACAGTAAGTAATACTACAACACATATATAAGAGTCTTAATTAACTATTATTATGATAAGTTTATGAAATTAGATCAAATTAAAACTTAATTGAGGGTAGAACTTGAGATATTAAAGTCTCTTAATTTGGAGTTGATTTGATCTAATTTCATAAAGAATAAACTACTAAAAATACACTCGAATAATTTTATCACGAACAAAAATACACCCAAATTTTAATGTCGACAAAAATACCCTCAAGTAATTTAATAGCGCGACAAAAATGCCAAAAAATATTATTTTTGTAAGTGACAAATGACTTTTGTATTTAACAAACTATTTATACATTTAATCCAAAATTTTATAGAAATATTTATATAACTATTTAAAAATACACACACAAAAAATTTGATCTCTATATTTTTATTTTATTTTTTAAAAATATTATTAGTTGTTGACAAAAAAATCACAAAATATATATTTAGCAAAAAATCTCCAAACTTGAAGAATAAAAATATTTTATTTGTTTAATTATACTTGCAAAAAAATTACATCAAAATTTAATTTCTAAAATATTTTCTGAGAATACATATTTAATATTGGGTATTTTCGTCACATTTTTAAAATTATTTGAGGGCCTTTTTATTGATAACAAAATTCAAGTGCATTTTTGTTAACGAAAAAATTATTCGAGTACATTTTTTGTGATTTACCCTTTTATAAACTTATCATGTTAGCCACTAATTAGGACTATTATGCGTATATTGTGGTATTATTTAATGTGTTACATCAACAAATTTTAATGGTGTTAACACTAAAGGCCTAATAAAACTAAAATTTTTGAAAGACAAATTTAATTAAAAAAAATTTTCAAAAATTAATTTAAAAAATGATCGATCTTTTTAAGATTAATTTGATCATTTATTAATAAGATATCGGTAAGAAAATATCACAAAAGTATATTGAATAATGTTATTATTATTATATCAGCAATACTAGGAAACCAACTCTATATAAGCCAAGAATCAGCCAACTAGTAAATCAGAGGCACCGGTGACTTTAACCGGATGTTGCTACTGATAGGCACACGGGTGTTTCTTTTTCTTGTAAATTGGATGGTTTTGGATATGATTTCTATGTTTCATGTGTTACGCATTAATAAAACATAATTAATTATATGGAACCAACTAATAAATGATCAAAGTATCTGTTCCGTGATTCTCTCCTATTACTAACGTATCTTCCCTCATATTTTGAACGTGGTCAACAATAATTAAATTATAAATTAATAAAACTAATTATAATTAATTATGTTATTCCATTCTTGGCCGATTATTAGTTGGTTTCATATACTTTTTCTTATTATATAACCAAAGCATCTTGCACACGCACATGTAATTTACTATTTTTATGAGTAACATTATAATGACAAAATGTATTGAATAATGTTATTATTATTATTATATAACCAAAGCATCTTGCACGCACATGTAATTTACTATTTTTATGAGTAACATTATAATGACAAAAGCATATTGAATAATGTTATATTGACGTTGTTATCATGTTAATTGTTAATTAAAATTACTATGCGTATACTATTACATTAATAAATTTTGACGCTGTTATCCATGAAAGTGACAAAAGAGTAATGATTTACTATTTTATTACAAAAGTATATTGAATAAATGTTATCATTATTATATAAACAAAGCATGTTGCACGCACATGCGTAATTTACTATTTTTATGAGTAACATTATAATGATTTTATTGTGAAAACTAATATATAAATACTTTTGATTTATAAATTTGTTAGACCTCTAGAATTTGTTATTTTAATATCTAACACAACCCTCTCGATTGAGAGTTTTCTTAGGCTTAATAGTAGACAATGTCCAAATCTATTTTTCCAGTGTTAAATTTTATTTTTATTTTTAACAAATGGCCTCAAAAACATCTGTATATACACATAAATAGTTTAATACTTAGTTAATTATTTGAAAAGTAAAATAAATTGCATAATTGTTTCTCACCAATTGTGTAGTAGAGTTCACCAAGTGTTGCACCAGATTGGACCCAAGCTGTTTCAGTTTCAGTATGAACGTCAATGGATCTGAGGTTGAACATGTCAAGAATGAAGAATGGGCTCTCTGCCACGTAAGACACTCCTTCATAATCATGGCCGCCGCTACGAATCTTCATAAGCATGTGGTGCCTCTGAGCGCAAACAACGGCTGCTTGCACGTGAGATGCATGCAATGCAGTGATTATAAGGAATGGTTTCCTTGTCGTGGAGGTGTTGAAACGAAGGTTCCTAATGTTCGATTGCAACACATAAGAGAATGATGGATTGTTCGGTGTGAAGATTGATTCTGTTATGGGGTGAGAAGAAGAATGGTTTACAAGGCAGTGAATGAAAGTTTTGTGAGCAGAAGAAAAAGAAAACGGAAGTGATGGTGAAAGAAGCAATAAAATAGTTGCTGTGAGCAGTTCCATTTTTCTTCTCTTCGTTCTTATTTGGCACGACAATTATTATCAAGTACTTATTATGGTGTCTATATATAGTTGCTTAATCTATTAAAAAAATAAAATTAATATTTAATAATTATTATAAAAAACAAGTTCGGTAAATTGGACATCAAATTTAAAAGCACCTATAAATTTTGCCTTATTGCTATTATTATTGAAGGCTAGATGTACAGATCAAGTAGACAATGGTTTGTCAAAATAAAATTAATTAAAAATTTAAAATAAAAAATGACTTATAATTTAACTAAAAAAATTTAGATTCAAATCATAAAAATAATAAAAAAATATTTATAAAATATATAATTTAAAATATTTTTAAAAAATACTCAGCAATATATCTTATTACATATATTTCAAGTGGGGCATGAAATCATGTGATTTAATAATTTTAATTTAAGTATTAACCATCTACCTCAATTATAAATTAATTTTATGATTGAAATTAAGGATAAACCACACAAAATATACTTGAATAATTTTAATTTGTTATTGATAAAAATATATTCGAATTTTGTTATCGACAAAAATACCTTTAAATAATTTTAAAACGCGACGAAAAAATCTAACATTAAATATATATTCTGAAAAAATATTTCAGAGATTAAATTTTGATGCAATTTTTTGCGAGTATGATTAGAAAAATGAGATATTTTTATTCTTAAAATTTAGTGTTTTCGTTAAGCATATATTTTTTTGTGATTTTTTAGGTTAACAACCAACAATACATTTTAAAAATCACAAAAAAATATATACTTAGCGAAAAATCACCGATTTTTAACAATAATAATATCTTATTTTTTTAATTATATTTACAAAAAATCGCATTAAAATTCAATCTCTAAAATTTTTTTTAATATATATTTAATGGTGAATATTTTTGTCACGCTTTTAAATTATTTGATGGTATTTATTTCAATAATAAAATTCAAATGCATTTTTTTAGCGATAAAATTATTAGACATTTTTGATAATTTACTCTTGAAATTAATGGCTAAATTTATTAAAATACCTCATTTTATAGTACACTTAAACGTTTTTTCATTTTATCTTAGCGGTTTGTTATGGTACTTAATTTTTTAATTATTTTATACATAAATAAAAAATAGGATTCACTGTGGCTTCTCTTATTTTTTAAATAATTTAGACACTAATATGTTAGATACTGTCAAATGTTTTCTTATCTTACTATCATACTGTTTATTATTAAAAGTAAAGTTATATATCTAAATTTTTTTAATTAAATTTAATTAAATTAATTTAATATATTAAAAATTAGTTATAATTAGTATTATTTTAAATTTTATTATTTAATTTAATTAAATTTAATTTATAAAATTTAAATGTATATAATATTATTCTATTCTTAAATGCTGTTGTGTCGTGTGTAAAGAACATTGATAACAGCCAAGGTGAATCATCACCTTATAAAATGGATCCGTTGTTAAAAAGATCTTCTTTACTCATCTATGGACTATGGTTGCACAGGGGTGTACATGATTCAAGATTCGAAAATCTGATTCGGACCTGAATATTTGGGGTTAATTTGATGCGATTTTATTGGATTTAAGATTGTATAAGAATTTTAAAAATAATTTCGGTCATTATTTAGAATTAAATTTAGGTTAAGATAAATTCGATTTTACTTGACTCATGTGCATTCTAGAAGGAGTAAAAAAGATATATATGTTTTAAATTAATTTTAATATTCTGTTATATTAATTATAAATTTATTGTTTTATTTTTTTTATCATATTTGTTGAATTAAGAAATAGATTAAAAAAGTATAAAATTAGAATTTATGGACCAATTTAAGTATGATTATCAGCTTTTCTGTAACAAGTTTTTTTTTTAATGAATAAATGTATTATAATTTTTTGACATAAAATTTATTAAGATTTGAAGTTTATTTCTATCGAAATTTAGTTTTAGTATGATTTAAAAGTAGTGTAATTTTATTAGGTTTAAAATCGAATAAAAATTTTAAAATTAAATTCAATTATTATATAAAATTAAATTCGAATCAAGACGAATCCAATTTCACCCGACTCATGTACACCGCTAATGATGCGTTGCAACTTAACTTGCAACTTTCAACATTTAGTATGCATGTGCTGAAAATATGGTACACAAAAAAGTATTCAAGAAACGTGGGCTAATTTAATTCGAACAAACGTGCACTTTTTTATTTTTAATACTGGGGTGAGAAGTGGTGTATAACAACGATATGGGACTGCATGGTGCATAACCGGAGTGTGACGGCCAGGATCGAAGAAATCGGACGGTCTGTTTTGAGGAGTTGAAATCGGATGGTCCGATTTTAGGCTGGGCAGGTACGCAAATCGGACCGTCCGATTTGCGCTCCCCAACCACGTGTCGCGCATGCACGTTGGTCCAGCAAAGATGATCAAATCCCAACCACCCGAGCTCCCTTAAGCCAGTTTCACTTTCCCTTTCTCATTTCACTTTCACTTTGTTCCATTTCTCTTCTCCCATATACCTCACTCCCAAGCCACGGTAGTTCACTCCATTGTTGAAGGTTTGAGCTCAAAAAAATTAGACCACACAGAAAGTATGCCTAAAAGAAGAAAAGTAAAAGATGTGAATCGTCCAGAACTCTATATTGCTAATTATCTTGATCATTCTAATTATGTAAGTTTTTAATCCAAAATTTTTTATTTTAGTCAAAATAATAATTATAATGTTAGAGATTAGTAATAGTTTATTATAATGATAATATTAGGAATTAGTGGAGTAATAATATTTAGATACTTGAGTTCAATTAAAATGATATTAGAGATTATTGGGTATTAATATTGGATGTATGATAAATAAATAGAATAAGTAATATTAATATTAATTATTATAACGCTTATTGTAATAATAATTATTACTGCTAGTAGCGTTTAATTTAACTATCAGTAGAATAGAATACATATAGTAGTGCTAATGTGCTGTACGTGTGAATATAAATAAGTTAAGTAGTTTTAATTGTTAGTAATAAATAATTTTTTTGTAGTTACTTAATATTGTATTAGTAGTCGTTCGTAAATAAATATTATGAATTAAAAATTATTGAATTAATTATTTATGTTATAAGTTTAATATAAATAATTAATGAAAGGTTAGTGATTGATTTATTATTGTATGTTTGCTGTTAGAATAGAATAAAATAGAATAGTTAGTTATTTGAGTATTAGTAGATAATATATTAGTTATTTGTATAAAGTATTGTATTGTATTGTTGTTATTAATATATTTATTGATTCTTATGTGTGGCTGATTATTTGATAATGAAAATTCGATTCTTTTAAGTTTAATTTGTTAATTTATTAATATTATTGTTTTTGTTTAGGGATCTAGAATGTTGCAATGTGACCACTACATGCCGCCGGATCGGTACAATTTAATAGTGGAGGGTTTTTACGGGACACCGGCTTTTATTATGTTTCACAGATTGGAGTTGTCCAATGTCAGGCGGCATTGGTTAATGCTCTAATTGAGAGATGGCGCCCCGAGACTCACAGCTTCCATTTTTCGGTTAGTGAGTGTGCTGTGACACTGGAGGATGTGGCGTTAATTTATGGTCTTTCGACGAATGATTTGCCAGTTACGGGACCGACACTGAGTAGTTATGAGGCGTTAGAGGCTGAATGCTTGGATCAGTTTGGTGTTGCACCTAGGCAGGCAGACTGTAGGGGAAGTTTCATCAAGTTGACGTGGTTTCGAGCATTGAAGGATCGGTTAGTGTTGGTTGATGATATCCAGATTCATAGGTACGTAAAGTGCCACATAATGTTATTGTTTGGAACCGTTATGTTTGGAGATAAGTCTGGAGCAGGGGTGCACTGGAAGTTTCTCCCATTACTCCGTAACTTTGCCGGGATAATACAGTTCAGTTGGGGTTCGGCATGCCTGGCACACCTGTACAGAGCTTTGTGTAGGGCAACTCGTGTCGACTGTAAGGAGATTGATGGTCCGTTGACACTCTTGCTTGCCTGGGATTGGATCCGCCTACCGTTCCTTGCGCCGATTCCTAGCAATCCTCGAATCTTTCCGATTGCAAATAGGTAAATTTAATTACTAAACGCTTTATAATAGTGTATCTTAAATTGAGTTGATAAATGTATATTAACGAATTGCATGATGTTAGGTGGCATAACTGGGAACGTGAGAATTGGTCTTACAGATTGAGGAAACTTGAGCACCTTAGGGGAAACCTGGATGCTCTGCAAGAAGGACAGGTCTGTTGTAATAAATACGTAGTTGTTTTCAATTAGCCGTGTTATTATTCATTGTGTAATCCTCGGTTACTTGCATAATGTGTGCAATTTGTTTGGGAGCCTTATGCAATAGGTCGGACCGATCTAGACGTGAGTCCTGCTGACATCCGTCAGCATTCGGCTATTTGGAGTGCCACAGTTCCGCTTATATCTTTTGAATGTATTGAGTGGCATGCATCTGATAGGCTGAGGAGGCAATTTGGCTTGACTCAAGGCGTTCCTCAACAAGAGCGTGACCTAGGTGAAGCACACGGCCAAGTTCTAACAAGTCCGAAGAATCAAGATTGGTCTGGAACCCACTCAGTCTGGGTTATGCATTGGATGAACCGGTATAGTCATATTCTTGTTCAAGACACGGTGCCATCACAGCATCAGTCAGATATCTACTTGCATTGGTACCGACGTACATATGGTGACCACTTGCATCTGCCACAGCTCGGACCGGAAGAGAATCAGCACGGTGATCCTATGATTAATCAGGAGAATCAACAAGAACAACCACCGCCCCCTCACAGACACATGCACAACAAGAGCCTGAGCAGTTCAGTCCATACATCCCTGATACGCATTCTGCGGATTACTTGAGTATTCCAGTTCACCAGCAGTACTGGAATGTCCCGCACCAAGAATCAGGTGAACATGGTTCATTTAGCCAGTTGCTTGGATTCATGGCTCCTGTGTCAGGTTACTCATACCCAGCATACGGAAACATTCCCACCGACCAGATGGCCCAACCGAGTGGGATTGCTCCAGGTAGATTTTCATTGGATGCGAGACCTCGACAGATCACTTCGTCTGGTACTTCCGGAGGTAGGATTTTTGTTGACTCAAGTATGAGTGATGATGCCACGAGGGATCATACAGAGTGGAAATTCATGCCGTGTTCCGATGAATCTCATTCTAGAGAGCTACCAACCAGTTGATGAGGACAATGATGACTATCTGGTTGACCATCCAGATGGGGATGAGGATGAGGATGAGGATGATAATGAGGACGACGATGAAGATGAGGAGGATGGTGAGGATGAAGATGATGGGGGTGATGGTCTGGATGATGGTTCAGTGCCTACTGCAGGTAAAAGAATTTGTTACCTGATTGGATTTGGTTATTGATTATATGAGTTGATTAGTTGACTTGATTAGTTGGTGGTTGAATTTATTGATTTGATTAGTTGTTTATCGGATTAGTTGTATATTGATTATTTGAGTTGATAAGTTGACTTGGTTGTGGTCGAATTTATTGATTTGATTAGTTGTTACTTTGTATATTGATTAACTGAGTTGGTTAGGTACACCCACTGGTGAAAAAGGAAAAGGATACAACCTTAGAGATGACCCCCCTCGTCGGAGCGCCAATCGATATACCCCATCCGCTTTTAAAAAGGTTGCAAAGAAATGCAAGAAATTAGTCAAATATGTAAAATGGGCAATGAGAAAATGATGTTGGAGTTATTCACGTCTTGGATTTAGTTATTTGTATTGTATGACTTATGTATCTATCAGGTGTTGGACTTATGCATTTAGTGGACTTGTTTAAGTACAATATGTTGGACTCATTTATGGTTCATGTCTTGGATTTAGTTATTTGTATCGTATTTATTATGTATCTATCGTATTTACTTATGCATTGTACCTCCTTATCTCCCAGCAGAACTTTCTGGACATTTTGGTCACCCTGATCAGCCAATCACATCCTGCACCATACTGGGTGCATTTAGCATAGAATGTCGTCGGTTCTGACTCATACACCCGATAATCTACACCTCTGCGGATTGTATAATCTTTCATCGCATTAATTACTGCCTCCCTAGAACTGAACTCCATTCCCACAGTAAATTCGCCATCTGGCATAAGGGGAAGCTCTGCTGCAATCACATCACAAATTTTAGAGTTGTCAGAAGTAATAATCTAATAAACTAATAATCACAGAACGATGTCGTTGGTCCGGCTGAACCGGTCGGCCTGGCTGAACTGGTCGGCCCGGCTGAACCCGTCGTTCCGGTTGAACCCGTCGGTCTGGTTGAACTGGTCAGTTATCCTGAACAGGTTGGTCCGGCTGAACCGGTCAGTCCGACTGAACCGCCAGGTCCGGCTGACTTACTAAACAGAAGACTAACTTATTACATGCTATATTTGGCCTATTTACCGTTGTCTCTACTGTTTCTCATAAACTCAAACCTCATGCTCAAATCATACTATAACAAATCTTAATTTAAATTGATGGCTCACCTGCATTTACATATTGAGGAAACTCCGACTCATGCATAGCCTCCAAATCCAACGATCGCATGAAACTTGGCTCCACAAAAGGCTGCTGGTTTGCTAGTGCATTTGCCACATCCGCCACATCTGCCACCATAGCCTCGTCAGCTTGATCTTCGTCTACACCCGGATCAACATCCTCGTAGTTACTTTCGAACTCTTCTTCACTATCACTGTTGTAATCTTCCAATTCAATGTCTCGGTCCACTGCAGATTGCTCGAACTCGACATACAGTTCGATGAACGATATTCGCGACCGACTTTCAAGATACACTGAAAACATTTCTTGCATGCTCGCTTCGTCGGTCACGTATTTCGTTTGAAATTGCACGAACCCATCAAAGACAGGTACAGGATATCTGTACAGAACACACGATACTCTGCTAGATATTTGAGAATCTATCTTCTCAGAAATGACACCTTTTAATTCTTCAAATGAAAGTGTGAACGGAATAATAATATCCAACGGATTTTCACACACAAACTTTACTCCTTCTGATGTTTGTAATAAAATTTGGCCATGGTAATACACTTTTAATCTTACTCTATCATCCATGATAATAGAGAAGAGTAGATATACAAACTAAAAGAAGAGATCCGGAGATAAGAAGTTTAGATACTTGTAACACCGGAGAAGAAGAAAATGAAATGAGCTGCTCAGCTGCTCAGCCTGAGAAGGAACATATACATATACATATATATATATATATATATATATATATATATATATATATATCACATTCAAATCGGACCATCCGACCGCTTGCATCCTCTTTCGAAATTTTTTTATCAAGAAAATCGGACAGTCCGATTACTAAGAAGCCCGCCCAAAAATTTTGAAACCCAGAAATCGCTGGATTCGATTTGGTGCTCTTTTTGAATGAGGCCTAAAATCGGTCGGTCCGATTTTCTTGGGCCAAAAAAACTAAAATCTCCCCACGCATGAAATCGCACGGTCCGATTACCATGCACGCGACCTCACCACGCATAAATCGGACGGTCCGATTTGTTCCCCTGACCCCTGATCGAAATCGGACCGTCCGATTTCAGTCTGTCAACTAACCGCCGTCATAACTCTGTTAAACACCTTCCATGTCCATAACCGGGCGTTACACCAAACGCTGCATCATATGTTAAAAAATCAGCCACAAACGTGGGCTAATTTAATTCGAACATTTTTTTTATCAAAATTTGCAGGTGGAAGCCATAATTTGTTATTTATTTATTTATTTATTATTGTTAAAATATAATAAATATATTATTATAAATAATTCTACCACATTCTTAAAACTTATTAATTTATGGTTTTATATATAATTTAGGAGTATTATAGATCAACAAATATTATATTATATAATTAAATTAGATTGGTCTAGTGATTAATTTACTAGTTCGCTTAAATAACTGTTTGGGTTTAAATCTCAATTTATTAATTACTAGTAAACTCTTAAATAGATCTCAATACTGTGATGAATTAGTTCTTAGCCTGCCGAGCTAAAAAATACCATTGAAAACAAAAAATATTATATTATACTAATATTTGGTTAGTAATAATATGTATTTATATTTACAAAAATTTTAATTTTACACATAACATACATAATTTATATTTATATTTATTAAAATTTATACACATAAATTAATATAATTTATATTGAGTTAATAATTAAAATAGTCTTTGAAAGATATTTCTATTTCCATTTCGTCCCCGAAAGAATAAATTAATCGAATTCATCCCCAAAAGATAATCAACTTGGTCACGTTCATCCTTCCATTAGTTTTTTGACACTACCGTAACGGTTTGCTAACCTAAAAACGTGAAGTGACAGCACAACTTACTAAATGACATTGTTTTACCCTTAGAACAGTCTGAGATTCTTCTTTACTCTCACTTGCACTCTCTGTTTTCCTAACCCATGACTTACCATCACGAAGACAAAGAAGATCACTATATCATCTGCAACCATTAGAGTAGTCATAGAGCATTGTTAGTGTGTCTGTTCTGGAACTTGGAATGTGCTTAGATCAACAACACAACAAGCGCCTCTCAAACTTCCATTAACCCTGTTCTAATTCTTATAAAAACTTTTCAATTTGATAAACCAAAGATTTTCATGGATGCTTGGTCAAACACAGCAATGGATCATGAAATTAATGGTGCCAACAATAAGAATTCTGTTTCATCAATTGAAAAGTTGTCCCTCTCTTCTCTTGATTTATCAATGGGAAGTGGATATATGGATGAAGAAGTGGGGTTAAGCAGAACCAGAAGAGAACAAGACAAGCAATAATAATAAATCTGGCTTCTCGAATTGGCTCACACCACCCCCTTGGGTAGCTTCAATTCGAATTCGTCATCTTCGGCCAGGACAATAGTGTCATCTCTCTATCTGGGGTATTTCACAAGACACTTGCCTCATCGTTCTTCCTTCTTCGCATGGAGGAGCTCGAAGCATAGCTACTGTGTGAGTGCGATAGCAGAAGTGAAGCAGAGATGGGAAGCCAACTTCGGAGGTCACACTGGCGTCATCGGCGGCAGAAGCGGAGTCAGCAGAAGTAACAGAGGTGTCAGCAGCAACAGCACGAGCAGAGGCGTCGGTAGCGGGAATAGAGACATGGGTGGAGGCAACAAAAGTAGAGTCATCGACGGCGACAGAACTAACTGTAACCGAAGCAGTGGCGGCAAAGCCGTTGCCATGGAGGATTCGCACAGTATTCTACCATGAAGGAGCAGGAGAAGACAATCAGTGAGGGAGTTTTAGTAGGGAATCGGGTTTGTAGTGATTAGGGTTCGTTTTTTCGGGTTTGGACTTGCTTAGTTTCAGGCTTTAACCAAACAAAAAAAAAATGTAACCACGTCATTCTCTGTGAGTACTGTTAGTAAAGAAAATAACGGAAGGACGAACGTGACTAAGTTGATTATCTTTTGGAGACGAATTCGATTAATTTATTCTTTTGAGAACGAAAATGGAGATCGAGGTATTTTTTAAAAATTATTTTAACTATTAACTTAATTTATATTTATATTTAATAGAATTTATATATATAAATTAATATAATTTATTTATTAAAAATAATTTGATATTTATGATGGTTAAATGTTGATCAAAATTAATAAAAAATATTAATCTCAGGACTTTCTGTATATAATTTTCATTCTTCTTGCTCAGATATTCAAGTGGTGTGTTTAATTCTATTATTGTTATAATTAAGGAATGGTTTAATTTTCTTATATGAAGGTGTTGAAACTTGAAACGAAGGTATGTAATAACGTAAAATTGCAGCAGTAGTGCAGAGAATGCTTTAAAAAAAATTTTTTTGTTGTTTACGATATTTTTTAATTTGATAGGTTAAAAATTAATTGATTGTAGATAAATTTATAACCAAGTTGGGTTGGTCTAGTGGTTAGCTCACTAGTCCGCTTAAGCAAGTGTCGGGGGTTCGAATCCCGCCTTGTGCATGCAGCAACCCATTGGCCAGCGGCAAACCCTTAAATGGAGCTCAGTACCGCGACGGATTAGTCCTTGACCTGCCGGGTTGGGGGATACCGTGGGAAACCAAAAAAAAAAAAATTGATTGTAGATTTGAGTTTTATTTAAAGAATTTGTTGCTATCCAATAGATTGCTGTATGAATAAGATGAGATTCAAATTCCCGATACTTATTTAAGCGAACGAGTGAGTTGATCATTTGACCAACCTAAACTGACAAAAATTTTATTTAATTTATTGTCAAATGTCAATTGAGTGAGTATATAATATTACGTTGAAAATTCTTAGAATTTTTTAATCTCAATATCATCTACGTTAAATCATTAAAAAATAAATATTTGAATGTAGAAGTTATCTTAATTCGTGAGCATGATTGAAAGAGTTTAGTTCTTTGATCTTTTTCAACCAAAGTCTTCTGTATTTCTAATAGGACTAAATCACAAATCTTTAATAGAAAAAGAGCTATGGAGACCGCTTTAATATACTAGGGACCAAAATCCTGAAGTCATTATTTGTATTTGAGTATGGTACCCATTAAATGATTAAACCCTAAAACCTAAATATAATAGTATCTCTAATTTTATTCTTATTTAATTCCAAATCAAAGGTAATAATAACTTATTTCATTAGAATTTATAACAATAAATGAGATTACCGTTATAAAAGTTATTTAATGTGAAATAACATAATTTGTGATTATAATTAATATATATATATATATATATATATATATATATTTCTGAGATAATAACATCTAATAAACTTTATGCGTACATCTGAATGTTATTTTTCTTATTATTTTAACAATCTGGTCCATCTCATATATTAGTTATAGAATTACCACAGATTTTATCACATTAGTATCACGATGAAATCACGATAATCACCATACTAATATACTCAACGACATAAACTAAATTTGGATGAGAAACTTCATAAATTACATGCAAAAATGATCTCATACATATTTATTTTTAACTGGTCCAATTTTAATAAATTTTATGAAATCACGAGTCAACGTGAAAACAAAAACTAAATACTTTATTTTTTCAGAAATATTTATTTTTATAAATTATTTAAACCATATGAGCATCTAAAAGTACACTCCCACTGAAATAATATATCATAAAATGATAGAACACCTATATAAATAGTATCCATATAAAAGATTTTGAGTGTTTGTTTCTTATAAACCAAATATGCATGTATTTATGGAGTTTGTGCTAACTTGTTCACAATATATTTAAATACTCTAAACTCTTGTTTAACAAAAAATTTAAAATATTAGACTACTAACATATTATCACAAAATAACTCAAGTGGTCTTTTAAATTTATTTTCATAATTTATGAAAAGTATTTGTAATCACCAAAATAAATGCCTTCAAAAAGTATTTTATATTCAAATGCTTTAGTATAAAGAATAACAAGTATCTTTTCAACACCTTTTTAAAAAACTCTTTCAATAAACATATGAATATACCTACAATGGATCAAAATTTTTTTAACATCTAACAAGTCAGAATCTAACTATCAAATAATCTCTAACTTTAATTTCTGGTTTCATATGTATGAACATATAATGTTTTACTCTAACAAAATTTATTTGTCTAGTATTTAATGATTCATTATTAACTGATTCAAATATCTGCCAAAAATACTAATAAAGTATACAATAATTATAAGCATACAAATTCGTTATCCATTAGATTTCTGACGAAGGATAATAAACTTTATGTACTTTTGAGTTTTATAACCTTTTTGAGGTATTTAATGAGACTATATCTGTCTCCTTTAAAATTTAGTATATAACTTTATTTATAATTTTGTATGTCGCTAATAACAGACAAGAATAGCAAAAATATATTTACTTCCATTAAATTTATATAAATCATCAACTGCATTTATCTCAAAAGGCCATATAAGATCATAATTAATTTGATGAAATATAAGTTACTAATAACACAAAGTCTCTTTTTCTTTTTAATTTCTAAAAATCTATTTAAAAATAGATTAACATCGACACATAAATTTAAAACAAAATGATATATTCACACAAGCTATATATCATATGAATAAAATTCATATAATGGTGGGTCCATCACAAATACATAGCACAACATTAATACTTAATTTTTGGACAAAAATATTAATTTGTAAGCTGTATTTTTAATCCAGCAATCAAACATTGATAATAAATCCTGTCAAATAATAATTCTATTATTGGACAAACTTATTGTTCACATAAAACCAAATAAATATCACATGTTTATTACCACAAATGCGCATATAATTTAGGCAAGTACAAAATTTTCTTTGAGTCAATTCGTACTTGCATAAACTACGCACACATAAATTCATTTAGTACAGCTTATCAAATATTCTCAACAAAACTATGTCAAACAATAAATCTATCTTTGAATCGACTCATTGTTCACATGACAACTTGAAAATTATACCTATTTATTAACACATATATTTTCTATCAATTGGCCAAACACCAACTTTTTTTTGGGTCGATTAGTGATTGCATAATTAAATAGAAAATAAGCACAATGTTAAATATTTATTATTTAGCCAAACAATAAATTTTCTCTGGACCGATTATTATTCGCATAAATAATAAACATCTGGTTATTCTTAACTAATTACCCAAATATATAAATATTATTAATATATATATATATATAATTCTATTAAATATAGATATTTCTTTGAACCAACTAATATTTGCATGAATTACATATTACTATATTTTTAATATTTTAAAATAAATTAATTTTCACAAAAAACTACTTTAATAGCATATTATTTAACCAATTATTTTAAAACTAAACTTTATAAAATAAATAGATATAATAATCTAAATTATTACTATTTTTCTTATATAACAAAAACTAAAATGCTTATATAGCATAAATAATGATAAATAAAATCATAAGACATAATATAACAATCATATAATATTATACGCGACCTCCTTAATTATACATATATTTACATATGAAGAGCTATTAATTTCATTGTGTAACAAAATTGAACTCACAATGAACTAAAAAAAAAAAAATTCAAACAAAATAAATATATGTACACAAATTTAATTATGAATTAAAATTCATGCTATATCATATATTCATATTTGCAGTAACATTTATGTCACGAACAACCATTTAAACAAAAGGAGAAACTACTCGTAATTAAACACACACGGTACATAAGCTTATTGATTGATTCATATTTATTATGAGGATTCATAATAAAAAAAAGTATTAATAGACTAATATAAAAAAATATTGGTAAATTTTAATAAATACAGAATATTATAATATATAAATAAATATTTTAAATAATAATAAAATTTTTATTTTTAAATAATTAAATATAAAATATATAAATACAAAAAATATAAGTATTTTTTATTCGTTAAGATTTATTATCATGTAAGATTTTTTATTAAAATAATATTTTAAATTATAATATAAAAATATAAAATAATTAAAATTTTATTTTATATTATTTGACAAAAAATTAGATTATTATATTCAAAATTTATTAACTAACTATTTTTGTTAAAGATATTATTATATAATATAATTTTTCATCAAAATAGTTTAAAAATATAATTTATTTAAAATATTATATATAATACATAAAAATATTAATTTTTTCATTTTTTAATTTTTTTAAAAAATATAATAAATAATATAATTTTAAATATATGCCTATCATATTATATATTTATTTATATTAGTAAGAATTAAACTATTCAAACTTACAGAATAAAAATATTAAAATTATATACAAAATCAAATTATTACAGAAATATAATCACATAAATATACTATTTTTTTATACCTTCTCCCAAAATAATATATACACTAATACTATCTGAATTAAAATTCAAATCAATTATTATATGTAATTACATCCGTATATATGAATTTGTCTAAAAAAAATTAGAAAAATAAATTATATTATTTATTTAGTTTTTCCAAAAAAAAATCTGAACAAATAAAAAAGTTAATATTTTCATGTATTATATATAATTTTTTAAATAAATTATATTTTTAAAAATATTTTGATAAAAAATTATATTATATAATAATATATTTAACTTAGTAATTAGTAATATATTTTAAATATAATAATTTAATTATTTGTCAAATAATATAAAATAAAATTTAATTATTTTATATTTTTATATTATAATTTAAAATATTATTTTAATATTATAAAAATTTTCTGGCTTAATAATTAATGTTGATGGATAAAAAGTACTTATATTTTTTGTATTTATCTGTTTTATAGTTTTAGAACCAAAAACTTGTACTTTTGTATAATAAAATAGATTATAATCTTCTTGATATATATATATATATATATATATATATATATATATATATATATATATATATATATATATATATATATAATTTTTTATATATTAAATAATTATAATAATATAATAATATTAAAATCAAATAACAAATTAAATTTGTTATATTAAAACTAAAAAATTATATATTTTACTCTTGGGTTTAACAAAATATATTTTTTATAAGTTATATATATATATATAATTTGGTCGAGATAGAGAATAAAAAATTTAACTAGAAAAATAAAAAAATATTTAGAAATAATATAAAATAAAAAAATGATCTTATTATAATATATATAATTATAAATATTATAAATATTATATATATGACACTATAAATGTTAAATTTAAAAAATAATTTTAAATTATTATCTACTTAATATTACCACAAAATAAATATGAATAAGAAATATAAATAATAAATATGAATAAGAAATATGAATAAGAAAAATTATAAGATAGATCCATGATGTAACACCCTACCACACAAAGCTTTACGCTTAAGTCGTAAAACATAGGTGGTGTGGTATTACGACCTCTAAAATAAAAATATGTACATATGATAGCAGAAAGATTATAGTATGCTAGGAGTCTTGAAGAATAGAGGGAGTAAAAAATCGCGAAATAAAAGCGAAACGCTCAAGAAATAAGTTAACTTGCGTGTTAAGAAAGACTATAGCTGTTAAGTGTAAAGTAATCCAAAACAGGAACAGAGGGTCAAAGATACAAAATAACAAGCTCCTGACTCAGCCTGCGAAGCCAAGACTGGCCGGAGAGTATATACACATACAGATACATATATACATATCCAAAACTCCAATGTACATAAAAAAATCCTGTCTCTCCATAAACCTCTAAGAGGATCAAAAGAATAAGTTATGCGGAGAGAAAGCTAAGTACATATATATACATCATAGCATAGCAAAATAACCAGTAACCACTTCGCTTCAAGAGTTCAGACGCCTAACGAGATGCCTCTCAACCTGCATCTGAAAAACAACAACATAGTATGGAATGAGAACTCGAGATTCTCAGTATGGTAAATGTGCCACACACATAAGATATAAGGTCCTGGGAATGCCAGAGGCAATCCTAGAACACCGACACTCACTTTACAGAGCTTAAAGTATTAAACAGAAGCCATAAAATGTGATTTTCTAAGAGTATCTAAACCTAACTTAACTCAACCTTAAATCTAAGTCCCATACTTCCATTCCTCCATTCCTCCATCTCCGTCAGCATTTCACAGACAGATAAACAGATAAAGACAAGTACAAGAAGGTTACAAATACTGCAGGTAACAGATATACATTTAGCATGACAAGTACATTTAGGCACACTCAGTTAATGCACAGCAAGTAATTCAAGTAGAATGCATATGGTGCATGCCTGTCCTATGGCTGATGAGGCTCATCTGTCGGTTATCCAGCCAACCCAACAAGTCTGAAAATACTTAAATGTGAATGTCCCCCGATGTGCATCCCCAAGAGTCTATGCATAGCGTTTTCTCAAATAATCGATATTGCTCAATGGAGGTTACATTCCTGGGAATTTATATAGTGCCCGGTCACACTTATGTCGTAGGGTCAACAGAGTATCGAGTTTTTAACCTGGTACACGTGGTGGCAAGCCATGACACTTTATCTAGGGAACCTCGTATCTCAGATCATTAAATCATTCAAGCCAAATTTCATACATAATCTTTCATCAGAATATCCAGTCAAGTGTCACATACGACTTATCCATAACATCTCATAATCAATTCATCACTTTTCAACTTTACTTCACCTTCAAGCTATCCTCTTTTCCTAACTTCATCTGAGTACCAGGTTTAACACTATTATTTATGACCAATTGAATTAAAATAAGGGGTTTAGAAGTTTAAAATACCGTTTAAAACATTAAAAATCAAGTTTGCTGACATAGGGTCCACGCGTGCGCGTGGTTCACGCGTAAGCGTGGAAATACATAAGTGCAGCTCGCGCACGCACATTCTCTTGTCACGCGTACACATAAAGCTACTCGCATCGCGCAACCAAAATTTACATTCCACGTGCACGCGTGAACGTACGTCCTTTTTAAAACCAGCAGTTGATCATCAGAGAGCTGCAAACATTGAAAATTTCAGCAGCATAACCACATATTTATCATCCAAACTTCCGATGGACATAACTCAATCCCTTCCATTCTTCGAACGATATAAACATCACGAACCAAATTTTCATTTTAAAACAAGTTGGGAACTAATTGAAGATCCAGAAGCCAAATTATGCCTCGCCAAAATTCAGCTAAAAACCAACCTTTACAAAAACATTCAAACCTCAATTTTCAATCAAACTCCATTCCATTCCTTGTTAAATATGTCAAATCTAACACCATATATCAATAACACAACCCAACGCAACATTACTCTATTTATCAACCACCAAGTATATATATATATATATATATATATATATATATATATATATATACTTCAATCAATAAGCATATAACCTGTAAAATCATCAACCTATCCTTCAATCAATAAGCATATAACCTGTAAAATCATCAACCTAGCCATATCTCATTATTCATATCTCATTAAAAAGTCCACATAATAACCATCTCTATTATACAATCAAGCCACATCATAGATATCAAGTATACTTAGCATTATACCATTCCATACGATTCAGCTTATCTTATGGTCATCTAGTCTAAGTTTTCACAGAACATTATATATTAAATGCAAGAAATTTAAACCATATTTTGGCCGATTTTCACGTAATGACCAAAGCAATTTATTCAAAATCAAGGCAACCCCTCAAAACTCAACAAACTCTAAACTCAGCTTTCTTCGAGTTCCAATATTCACAATTCCAAGCTCCAATTATTTATTTTCGACCTAATACACATTTATAACACATATATATCAAATTTAATATTCAAAGCTCAAATTCTATGAAATTAAAATAGAATTATTGTATCCTCACTTTACCCAAAATTTATATAAGCAAGAGTGAACATTTTCCTCAAGTTAATTAGATCCTAAAACATCAGAAATCAAAGAAATTCAACATTCCCACTCAAAATTCAAAAATTAGGAGAAGATAAGGCTGAGAGTGATTAAACAAGTTACCTATAAAATTGTTCCGATAGAAATGTAGAACTCGACGCGGTAATGCGTGGCCGCAAACAGTGCGGCGATCGGAGCTCGGACGGAAAAGTTACGGGGGATTGAAGTTCACTGTATGGGTTCGGTGTTTTCTCTTTTCCCTGGATGCATTTCACGTTGCTCGAGCTGAACGAGGAAGAGAAAGAAGCTTGGCTTCATTTAATAGGTTGGTCCAGTTGGACCGACGGCCCGATTTCGGCCCAGTTCAACTGGTTCATCCCATTCGATCCAATCTTGGATCGATTTCTTTGAAATTAGTGTCAAAATTCTTGTTTTGATGAGTTCTATCCTAATTTGATATAATATTCGCATTTCTAATCTTCCTTATTAAAAACTAATTTATTGACTAATTATCTACTAATTTAACTGGGGTTTACACATGAAGTGGCATATATATTAGAGAATTTAAAGAATAAAAGAATATATACCAATTCTATATCAGTCACTATTACATACACACATATGATACATATACGTAGTTGATACATATTATTTATTCAGTTTTTCTAAAAAAATTGGAAAAAATAATATTTTCATTATTATATGTAATATTTTAAATAAACTATATTTTGACAAATATTTGATAAAAAAATTATATTATACAATAATATTTTTAACAAAAGTAGTTAGTTAATAAGTATTGAATATAATAAACTAATTATTTATCAAGTAATATAAAGTAAAATTTAATTATTTTATATTTTTATGTTGCAGTTTAAAATATCATTTTAATATAATTTTTTAATATTATAGAAAAATTTTTGCATTATAATTAATTTTAATGAATAAAAAATATTTATATTTTTTGTATTTATATATTTTATATTTTTAATTATATATGCTTGGTTAGATTAGGTCTTACTAATATAAGTAAATATATAATGTGATAGGCATGTATTTAGAATTATATTATTTAGGAAAAAAGATAGATAGGTCCCTGACTTTTCAAACTTTTGACAAATACATCTCTGATAAAATTTAAATACAAAAAAGTCCCTGACTTTAACAAACGGAAGACAATTTAGTCCTTCTGTCTATTTGCCTCTCATACACCTAATGGAACTGGCTGGCGTGGCTGAAACGGTGTACAGGTGTCCGTTACGGTGCCACGTTGGAAGGGGAAAAAAGTTCGAAGGACAAATAGGTCCTTGAGAATTTTTTTTTCATTATACTTCTATTATGCTTCTATTTCTATTATGAGAATTTAGTTTATAAAATTAGGCTAATTTTTTTTGTATGGAAAAAATATTGGTGTTTTTGTTAAAAATGGGAGAATGTGGTGTAATTATAGATGGGTGGATTTTTTTTTGTGGAAAATCAACACGTGGGGGGCGTGGTGAACACGTGGCATCATTCTGACCAACACGTGGGGAGCGTGTTGAACACGTGGCAGCATCTTAGCCAACACGTGGGGGCGTGTTGAATAATTTCCACGATACTGTAATACACTTCAAATGTCAATATTCAACCAAAACACCAATTTTCTTTCCATATTAAAAATAATTTCTGATAAAATTATGCTTGTATTTTGAAATCTAGTTAACTTGTTTTATTCTACAATTTAAATTATTTGTATTAAAATTGTAGAAATTGGGCTTATTATGTTTCTACTCTTTTTTCTTAAATTGCATTAGTTTAGTTTTAGTGCATTTGTGTATTATATTAAAATTTGTTAAATTGCATTACTTCAGTTTTCATCATACTAGTGGCATTAGTTAGCATCAGTTTATTTATGCATCAAGTTAGCATTAGTTCATTTGTGCATCATTCATGTATTAAGTTAGCATTAGTGCATTTGTGTATTATATTAGAACTAGTATTTTTATGCATAATAACATTACGAGAATATTTTTTTTAAATTATAGTTCACTTTGTTCTAACAGTATAAATTATGCATGACACAAAAGATTTATAAAATCAAACTACTTTTACAAAAAAGTCGTAAGTTGACAAAAGTTTTTGACTAAGAAGACCAAGATATCTGCAGATAAAAAATTAAATAATAAAATTTTTAGTTATTATTTTTATATGAAAAAGTCTAATTTTTTAATAGTAATTAATTTTAACATTCGTTATCTAAAATTTAAAATAATTTAATGTGTATAATTTTACATTTAAAATATTTTAATTGTAAAAAAATATCGAATGACATATTTTGATTTATCAAATTACTAATATAAAATATAATTATATATAAAGTAAAAATAGTAGAGAGAAATATAAAAATGGAGAGAGGTAGATGAGAGAATTTAAGAAATGAGTTTATTAATTTTGAAAAAAAAATTTTCAATGACCTATTTGTCTTTCGAACTTTATTTGTAAAATGACGTCAAGGACTTATTTGTCCTTCGAACTTTTTTCCCCTTCCAACGTGGTACCGTAACAGACATCTGGACACCGTTTCAGCCACGTCAGCCAGTTTCGTTAGGTGTATGAGAGGCAAATAGATGGAAGGACTAAATTGTCCTTCGTTTGTTAAAGTCAGGGACTTTTTTGTATTTAAATTTTGTCAGGGATGTATTTGTCAAAAGTTTGAAAAGTCAGGGACTAATTTGTCTTTTTCCCTATTATTTATTCTATTTTTTAAAAAAATAGAAAAAATAAAAAATTAATATTTTTATGTATTATATATAATAGTTTAAATAAATTATATTATATAATAATATCTTTAATAAAAGTAGTTAGTTAATAAATTTTAAATATAATAATCTACTTATTTGTAAAATAATAAAAAATAAAATTTTAATTATTTTATATCTTTATATTACAGTTTAAAATATTATTTTAATATAATTTTTTAATATTATAAAATTTTTTGTATAATAATTAATCTTAATGAATAAAAAATACTCATATATTTTATATTTAAAAATAAAAAATTTTGTTGTCATTTAAAATATTGTGTATTAAAGTATTGTCATTTTAAGTATTTATTTATATACTAAAATATTCTGTATTTATCAAAATTTATCAATTTTTTTTTATATTAACCTTTAATTTTTATTTAATAAAATCTAATAATTTATATAAATATAGCATATCCGATAAACACATAATTATAGTATTTTTTTAGACATACTTATAATATTATATAATTCATTATCAAATTATTATCTCAATAAACCCTTTTGCAAAGGCCTTTCAATCCATATCAATAATAATATTCTTTTATTATTATTATTCTTATTATAATATAGCAATTTAAATTGTCCTGTACATCAAGGAATTGATTCTCGATCCATGAGCCTATAAGACAGGAAATGCCAAAAGTTTTTTTTTCCAAACTCTCAACATTGAATTCAAATATAATAATAATAACCAAAATTTTGAATTCTTTATTAACGAATCAATATAAATGCTATACTCACATTGGTTAATTTGGACAAAATATATTTGAAAAGAAAAAATTCTATAAATTTAATTTGAGTCTAATTTCATAAATTTAATCAAGATTCAATTATAAATAAATAAATTTATATTTTTTAATGATTCAATCGTAAATATCTCTGATATCATTTGTTGAAAATTATTAAAATTTTTTAACCCTAAAATCATTCATATTAAATCATTTAAAAAAATACTTGAATACAAAAACGTATCTTAACTCATGAGCATTGAAAGAATTTAGTTTTTTTTTATCTTTCTCAACCAAGTCTTCTGTATCTCTAATAGGGTTGAATCATAACTCTTTGATGCAAAAAAAAAAAAAACTACGGAGGCCGCTTTAGTATATTCGGGACCAAAATTCTGAAGTCACTATTTATATTTAAGTGTGACATCCATTAAACCCTAAAACCCAAATACAATAGTATTTCTAGTTTTATTCTCATTTAATTTCATATCAAAAGTAATAATAACTTATTTTATTAGCATTTATAATAATAAATGAAGTCACCATTATATAAGTCATTTATAAAATAACTTAATTTGTGATTAATATATATATTGTTCATAAATAAATTAGAATTTCCTAACATATTGAAGTCCCAATAGAAAATGGAAAATAATATTACATGTGGGCAAATCACCTAAAGAAATAGAATGAGTTTTAATATTACGTGAATATCCTAAAATGAAAAGTTATTTGTGAGAGTCCTTATTTTATGTAAATCGAATTGATTAAAGTTAATTTTAAGTCTTCCTATATAAATCGAATTGAGTGAATTCAATTTACCATAAACCATAGTAAATCGAATTAAGGGCTTCGAAGTAGGGTCATCCATGTAAATTTAAACTAATAACTTCGATTTAATAGTGATGTCACGTTGGGGAGTTGCATAGCTAGGTAAATCGAATGAGATTGTTTCGATTTATTAGAAATTGGTGAAACCATATAAACCGAGTATAAAGGATTTGATTTACCATTGAAGATAACCATATTTAAATCGAATTCTATTAATTCGATTTAGTGTATTAGTCCAACCATATATATATGAACAGAACATTAATTTTTTATTAGAGTGACACTTACAATGACTAGTGAGAATAGTATTTTAGTAACGATTAAGAAAAAAACGCAAGAGAGAATAAAATTCACTGATAAAGATTTGTTGAGTGTCCTTATCAATCCTTCGACAAGTTTTGTTGAGTTTTAGAGAACTATAATCCAAAATCTAGGATGGCAAGGCATGAAACAAGTGGAAAAATTATTTTATAGAATTTTGATTTATATTGTTTGAGATGATGTGAAGTACGACCCTTTTGTAATAAACGGTGACGAAGATTTGCAAGTTTTGTTTTACTGTCGTCGTCATTTTCCTGAGATGATGACCTATGAGCTATTGGCTAAACTTGGAGATGTGATTTGTAGTTTAGGAGGATCAAATCAGAATCCTCAATTTATAACAATGTCAGGAGCCTCAAGTTCGATACATGTTGGTTCCTTGTCATTTGTGCATGTCATTGCACCTGAGCCTGGGTTAGTGGTATCTTCATCGTTCGCAGCTAATCTAAACTATGTTGATGATGGAGAAATAGGTGACAATCGATCTTTCCGTCAACTTGCTATTGTGATAGTTACCGGGTACTCCTGTCATGATCCCGGCTTCAGGGAAGAGTGGACAGCTAGATGCCGTCGAAGATATATTGCGGGATGACAATGATGTGGAATCCGTCATGATTGACAATGATAGCGATGACGATCTATGGAGGAGTATTCCAGTCCGGGATGCATGATGGAGCATCGAGTTTGAGAAGTCAACAATACTCTCCGCACATTTCGATTTTAGACTTGGAGGCCATGACACAATAGAAATCTCCGGATTCAGAATCCGAATTTAGGACAAGAGATACATCAAACACAAGATACAACAATATGGACAACTCCGTCCAAACGATATATACAATTCGGGTCGTCCTCCATATTTGGAGTTTTTAAGATTTTTTCAAAGAATTTGTATTTCTAGTGGAGTGGAGAATTGTAAATGTAATTCGCATCTAACAAATTCGAATTATTTTATATAGCTTGCCAACACTAAATCGAAATAAGTAGCATTGATTTACCTTGGACAACACCTTATTTAAACCGAAACAATTGGCTTTGATTTATCATGAGCTAACAAAACTATTAAATCAAAATACTCTCATTCGATTTACCTAACCATGCAACTCCCCAATTGAAACTATTAGTTTTGATTTATTATGGGTGGTCCTAATTCGAAGCTACTTAATTCGATTTACTATAATTTGTGCTTATTTGAGCGCCATTATTTTGATGAATTTTTTTTTAATAAAAAATATCTTTTTCTTTTATTTTTTAGTGTACTTGTTTTAGGACATTTTCATAATATTAAAACTCATCTCATTTCTTTAGGTGATTTGTCTTGAAAAATAAATAGCATTTAGTGCCAATTAAAATCTATTAACTTGTCGCCAAGATCTTTTTGCATATTTTTTATTTTGAGATTTTATTTTTAAGAAATTAATTTTTAATAAATAATTATTTAATTAATTAGTAGATGATGAACAAAAGGTTAAAAAAATTTATAAAAAAAAAATTGTTCACTGAAAAAGTAATAATCTTTTTAAATAATAATTAATTAATATTTTTTATTATTTTTATTGACAAATAATTTTCATTTTATTATTTTTCTTTTTAGCAAAAAGACAAGATCTAATAAAATATAAAAGTACATCGAATTAGGGATACTTCAGCATCAGCATGCCTGCCAATTGCCAAAAGATGTGCAACTGCAACCACTCAATTGTTATCACTGAACTGTACTCTTGGAATCACTCACCAATAAAAACCGAACAATAATTGGTGTGAACCTCAACCATTAAGTGGATATTATATTTTTTAATAATTGAGATGTTGTATTACATGTATGGCTCATAAATTCAATTATTAAGATATGACCAATGATTAGAGATAAGGTAATATGTAAAGAGAGAGACTCCGGTATTTAAATTTTTTTTAAAGATGTTTATTTTTAACTAAAATTTAATATATATAATTAATTAAATTATATTATTTTTGTTAAAATTAATTAAATAAATTAATTTGGCCAAAAAATTGACAAACCAAACCTTAAAACTAATTTAAATTAATATTTTTTTTATAAAAAATAACTACAATAACTTAATTATAAAAAATAAATAAAATATTTTTATTATATATATATATTTTTTTAATTTTAAAAATTCTAAATTCTAACTTTATAATGACACAAAGAAAAAAATGGTTAAAATTTAAGATTCTTAATATATATATATATATAAAAGAATATTTTAGTTATTTTTTATAATAGAAATATTGTAATTATTTTTTATAGAAAATATTAATTTAGACCGGTTCAAAGTATAGTTCATCGATTTTTTCGTCAAATCAATTTATCTAATCTAATTTTGATAAAAATAACATAGTTTAATCAATTATATGTATTGAATTTTAATTATTTAAAAATATTTTTAAAAAAAAATATTTTAAACATCTTTATCTAAATAGCTCTTATATATAAAATAGTTGAACAGAGTGAGCCCATTTTTCTTTAACTAAGCGATAGAAGTTTGTTCATTACCTTAGGTATAAAGTTTTAAAATTCTGAGTCAATTATTTTAATTATTTAACAATGTGTTTATAAGCAAGCAAAATATTATTCATTATAATTAGAGTGAATATTCGACTCCTAATTATTTGTTCGTAGAATATGTTATATTCTAATTATTTTTAAACTTCATCCAAATTTTCATTTATCAATAAAAATGGATAAATCAATCCTTATAATTGGACGACCATTAATTATCTATCTAATGTATCAAGTTAAGTGTAATGTGTCAATTATAAATGTCATGTGACAATTTTAAATAATTGCAGAGATTAAAAAATTCCTGTCCATTTCTTCTTTTTTTTTTTTTTCTTCTTCTTATTTTTCTACTTCATAGTCATTATCAATCATTATCAATAGCTACCCACAAACAATAACTTAAAACCGAAAATATAACAAATACAAATTATTATTGTAATTTAAAATATTTGTGTGTTCTATATCTCTACTATGCCCCAAAATAGTATGAGACATGATGCTTCCAAGACCTTCATGGTCTTAACGTGGATATCACAGTTTCCATACAAACTAAACCATTTAGCTGAGGTTTTTTAGTTATTTAATAACAAATGACTTTTAAATAATTCATCCACAAAAAATTCAATAAATTAATTCTCTTTATTTTGAGTATGGCGGTGAGACACAAACTCAAAAAATAAAAATGAATTTAAAGTAAAAGATCTGATTTTTCTACCATTCGTATGGGACTTTTATGATATTGTTTATGAAAGAAATATACTACCCACAAACAATAGGCGAACCTTATGCCTCCGGTGGTACTACAGGTGGTAATGGATAGGTGGTAATGGATAGAGTAGAATAAGGTTTAGATTCAATTTTAACTCTATTTGTGGGTTGAAATTTTTATATAAATTCAATTTTATCCTACTCGCGGGTTAAGAATATTCTAACTCTAATTCTACCCGTTTTTAATCTGCGGATTACCAAAAAGATACAATATTATTATATAACTTGATAATAATTTAAAATAAAATTGACTTTTGTATAAAAGAAAACGTATTAAATTATTAATTAATGATATTCTTTTGGTGGCTAATGATTTTTTGCGTTTAGTAAGAGGTTTTTGCTTCAATATCCACTAGAAACATATTTTTATATAAGTATATAATATATACATATATAAGATGCGGATTGGTTGGATAGGATTGAGACTCAACCCACACCCTATCCGTCCGCACAAGAACTCTACCCGCACCCTATCGTACCCGCTGCGAATCAGGTTAGCAACCCCACCCGACCGAGTTAGATCGAGTTGGGTGCTCGTGGGTAGGGTACATATTACCACCCCTAGGTGGTACCCGACCCTTTAGCTTCGTGATATCAACCTCACAGCCAGGAACTTGCCAACAAACCGTCGAGGGTGAGCCACACGCGGAAAAAAGTGGTGCGCACGCGCTTCTTGCTAAGGAGATCGTCATTCTCAAGTTGAGCATCGATCTCGGGGCACGTGCATAGAACCCGGCCTGCGAAGAGGAGAAGGAATATTGTGTGGATCAGGAGGAGCTGGAGGATCGAAATCCAACGGTTGAGATGATTGATGAGGGTTAAGGGGTAGAAGAATTTGGTCATCGTCGAAGTTGAAATCTAGAAGATAAGGTCCCAAATTGAAGAAGAATCGTCCATGTTGTTTAAAGGGGAGGGAGAGAAGGGAGGGCTCCATTGATAAAGGAACTGAACCTTAATTAAATTGTTGAGAGTGAAGAAGTGATTTTGGTTTGCGGAGAAGGTAATATATGGTGGTGGCGATTGGGTTTGGTTTGTGTTTATTTTATTCTCTGTTCTAAGTCATTGTTTGTGAGTAGCCATTGATAATGACTTTGAAGTAGAGAAAGAAAAAGAGGAGGAGGAAGAAGAAGAGATAGACAGGAACTTTTTAGTCCTTGCAACCATTTAGAATTGACATGTAGCACTGACAATTGACACGTCGAACTTAACCTAATATATCAGACGGGCAATCGGTTGCCATTCTATTGTAGAGGTCGATTTGTCCATTTTCATTGATGAATGGGGGTCTGAATGAGATTTAAGGATGATCGTCAAAGTACGACATGTTCCATAAACAAATGGTTAGGGACTGAAAAAGGTATTCACTCTTATAATTAATAGTAAATTATTCTTTTAGACGAGCATTCACGCAATCAAAATAAAAAAGTTATTTTTACTAACGTAATATTATGTAATAATCGTCTAATCACATACATTCTTTTAGATGAGTATTCATGCAATCAAAATAAAAAATAGTTATTTTTACTAACATAACATTACGTAATTAAATACACGTGTAAAATTATTTTACATTTAATGCATTAAAATTAAATTCTATTTTTATTACTATAACAAACAAATTCAAGTTCAAAGAAAAAAAAAGGAAAAGACTTGGTGTGGTTTTTGTTTCTCAAACCAATCTAGCAACTAACATACCTATAATAAAAGTTTAATTACTCTATTGAATATTGATTCCTATAGTTTAATCAAATTTTTAATTAGGTCCTTATACTTGTTTTCTTTTCAATTTAGTCCTTATATTGCTTTTAATTTTGTAATTACATTCTTTTTATGTTAAAAATGTTAAAATTAATATAATATTTTTACTAAAATACATATAGTCGAATATTTAATTAAGTTTTTAATTATAAATACCTTCAATTTGCAAAATAATATTCAGTTAACTCTAATATTTTTTACACTAAAAAGAACTTAATTACAAAATTAAAATAATATAAGAATCTAATTAAAAAAAATATAAAGAACTAATTAAAAATTTTATAAAATTATAAGACCAACAGATTCATCAAATCTATAATAAAAAACTACAAATCAATGAATAATTTTGAGTAAGCATCATTGAATAATATCACCTCATAAGGTAGAGTAGGGATGCTCTGTTCATTCCTAAAGAAGTTGGAAGGATCAACCTTGTTCTTAATTTGAACCAACCTATTGAAGTTATCCACGAAATACTCATAACCATAAACCCTACCTTCAACATAGCTGTTCTCACCATTATGGTTAATTCCCAAATCAAGATCCTTGTAATTGAAGAAAGCCTCTCTAGGGTTCTTGGACACAAAAGGAGTCATGTACTTGTGAAGTTTCCTGGTCAAGTCTATGTAGTAATCAGCAACATCTTTCCCTTCCTTGTTCCAATTTGCTTGGTACTGAAGCTTCCATAGATTCCCTTTCCTATGAGGGAAAGCAGTTTCAAATGATGGAATCTCATCCATTCTTCCACCATAAGGATGGCCATAAAGGATTGTGTCCTCAAACTCAATCATCAACTTCCATAGCCCTTCCAAGCCCTCTTTGGGAATTGGTACCTTTATGTAATCAGATTTTCTTTTCAATGAGTGAAGTGATTGTGGCATTCTATCAAGCAAGATCTCAACAGGTGTTGAAATCTTGATATCAGTCCAGAACAGAACTGATTCAATCCATGTTGTTTCAATGCAATCTTGTTGCCTTAAACCCATTTGAGGAAATGCCTCACTCATGAGAGAAACAAGGCTTTTTGAGTCACCAAGGAACAATGAAGTAAAACTAGCCCTCACAGTTTTTCTTCCCTTTTGTGTTCCATTTACCACATCAAGAACAACCCTGATGAAAAGATTGGAATCAGTATACGGTGCAAAATGTTGCCAATCGTAAACTATATCAGTTGCATTTTGCTCCAATGTTCTCTCAACTTGGAAAACAGTGACTTTCTCAGGAACTCTAACTAGCTTTAGTTTGAAAGCAAGAATCACACAAAAGCTAGCACCACCACCACCTCTAATAGCCCAAAAGAGATCTTCACCCATGGATTCTCTATCAAGAACTCTACCTTGAGCATCGACTATTTGTGCATCAATAACATGGTCAATTGAAAGACCATATTTTCTCATTAGGCTTCCATAGCCACCACCACTTATGTGTCCTCCAGCACCAACAGTGGGACATGTACCTGCAGGGAAAGCATGAATTTTGCTCTTCTGAGCAATACTATGGTAGATCTCACCAAGTGTTGCACCAGCTTGGACCCAAGCTGTTTCAGTTTCTATGTCAATCTCAATGGCTCTGAGGTTGAACATGTCTAGGAGGAAGAATGGCTCCTCTGCCACATAAGACACCCCTTCATAATCATGGCCGCCACTGCGGATTTTCATCAGCTTGTTGTGCTTTTGTGCACAAACAATGGTTGATTGCACATGAGATACATGTGATGCGGTGATTATAAGGAATGGTTTTCTTGTTGTGGTGGTGTTGAAACGAAGGTTTCTAATGTACGATTGCAACACTGAAGAGAATAAAGCATTGTTTGGTGTGAAGATTGATGAAGTTATGGGGTGAGAAAGGTCAGAATAATGGTTTACAAGGCAATGAAGGAAAGTGTTGTGAGCTGAATTTGCTGCTGATAATGAAGGTGAGCATAGTAGGGAAAGTAACACAAGAACAAAAGGGTTTAAGAGTGATAGGTAATAATGAATTTTGTTATGAGTGTAAATTATTCTCATTTTTGGCATATCTTAGTGTATTTCTTGCTCTGTGTTTCTAACCAAAGATAAGTGAGCTTATTGATCATAAACATGTCATCATATCAGAATTTATAAGATAGGCTATTCATGTTTGAAGGATTCATTTGGTAACTTGCAACTCTATCATACCACTCGATTTGTTGTCTTGTATTTGAAATTAAGTAACTAATCATTGCAATTTTTTTATTCATAATATTTGTCATTTCACATTTTGAATACATTGAAAATTTAGTACCTAGATACGTGTAATTATGTTATGCTTAAGTATATTGACTTTTCAACTTTCAATTTTTCTTCCTATTCATGATTATTATCTTCTTTTAAGATGGAAACAACAAAAAGAAGCAGATATATCGTTAGAAAAAAAAGACTGCTTGCTCATTTTTTTCAGATAAAGCATTTTTCATTAGGATAATTAAGGTTGTTCTAGACATTATTTTGAATCATTCCAAAATTCTTTGCATTTTTTAATTGGAAAAAATATGTTTCACTTCTGTTTTAGAAAAGAAATTTATGCTATGAGAGTTAGAATTGTGCATACCAGTTGATACAGAATTACAGATACTACATTACTACTACATGCTTTTTATCATTCCATCCTAGACTTGTTTCTTTTCTTTTCTTTTCTTCTTTTTTCACTTAGAAGATTTTATATTTATGATGATTTGTAAGGCAATCTCTTCTTTAGTTTACTTCATTTTGAGGAAGAAGAAAATGGAGAAGTAAGAGAGCTTTTCTGTTTTTTTTAGTATTCTTTTTCCTAGATTTATATATATATATTTTGTATTGTGATACTAGTTTTACATTTTTTTTTTGAACCTTTTCTCTCAGAACTAAGGATATTCATTTTTTGTTCTAATCCAATCATATTGGGGGAGCCTCATTTCTACTATTAACCCAAATTATCCTACTTGTAGTTTTCTTTTTATAAATAAATATCTATATTTGATTAAAAAACTTTTATGATTACAGGAATTTTAAAATAAAAAGAATAGTTTATAATAAGTATCTTGTTATCTAAATATTAGCTATGGGTATAACCCAATAAGAGTTTATAAATAAGTACGTATATGTATTACAGTATTAGTATTACTATTTATAAACATTAGTGAAAGCTAGCGGTTGAAAACTCTGCTTTTGAAAAATGCCTCTTAATTTGAACATGTGCATAATTGCATATAAAATTATAGAAAAATAATGTATATGAAGTTAACATGTCTTTGCTAGTATCCATGGCTTACTTTTACTGATGAATTGAAGTATTGAACCCACATAGTCCATTGCTGAGTCACGACTTCGTGTTCTTCTTATCCATAATATGAAAAATACTCGTACCATTATAAATTTTACTTAATTTAATATACTTAGTCTTGTTAACACACTTTAAGGATATTTGACAAACGAAAAGTATAACATAGAAATTTAAATTAACTATTATACATCTTTTATATTTTTTTATGTATTAATTATGTTAAAAGAATCAAATTTTATTACCTTTTTCCTTAATGAATATCTGTAATATATTCTTTAATTATTCATTTTTTTCTATAATTGGTATATATTTTACAAATATCTACAATTTTATATCTTTGATTTTTCATATGTTAGAGAATCATTAGAATCAATTTAGATCAATTAGTATCATCTATATTTATATAGTATATTTGTATATTAATTATAGGATTCTATGCCTTTATTACTCTGATTCATTTAGCATCTATAAATATCCATTATATATTGTACCTTTCATCACACTGAATAATACACTCTTCATGTTAATCTCTCAGTCTCTTGTTTCTAACATGGTATCAAAAACTTAAGTTTTTTTTTCAATGAAATTCTGTTCATAACCCAAATTATTCTACTTGTATTTTTTTTATAAATAAATATCTATATTTGATTAAAAAACTTTATGATTACAAGAATTTTAAAATAAAAAGAATAGTTTATAATAAGTATCTTGTTATCTAAATATTATTAAAATAATTTGTTCTTGGAATGGTAGGGAATTAATGGGTGATGGAAAATTGAACATGGTCAAAAATCTCAAGAAAAAATTTAAGTTAAATACGTCGAGTTTGTTTGAGATTAAGTGGCGGGTAATGACCAAATTTGATGTAATAAGAATTCGAGAGAATTCGGGAGAATGATGCTGCGGGATGAGAATATGTTGAGTCGAAGGGTGCTTCAAGTGGTTTACCGTTAATTTGGGATGAAATAATGTTTAAAATGAGTTGTTGTCATAAAGAGGAGTTTCGGTTGTGTGTTGAAGGGGTCTTACTAAAAATAATTTCAATTATACTTTCTATGGTGTATGGAGTTCATACAAGAGAAGAGAAATTTGTTGTGTGGGAGAAATTGAGTTATATCGCAGAGTTATGTCAGTTTTTTGGGAGACTTTAACGAGATTGTGCAGGTGGAGGGAAAAAAGAATGCTGTCAGATTAACAGAATTTTAGTAAAAATTGATAAAAGAAGATATACAACTAGTGGACTTTCGCTTATCTTACAATTGAATTGACAGAGTTTTAATAAGATTAAAATGGTTGAAGATGTTTTCACGGATACAAAATTAGGAGTACAAAATCAAGAGTACACTTTAAGAAGGAGGAGCACAAAAAATAATTGATCAATTTTTTTGTAATTTTTTTTAACTTTTTTATTTATTTATTATTGTTCTTGCTACTCCACTTATTATGTTGAACTCTCTTACTCAAATAAAAAAAAAGGCTATGGGTATAAGAGTTTATAAATAAGTACGTATATGTATTACAGTATTAGTATTACTATTTACTAACGTACAACTCACGCTATGCACGGGCCAAATATTAATTTATTATAAAAATTTATTATTATATATTTATTAATATTAATAATTATTATTTTTAATATAAAAATTTATTATACAATATATAAAATATTTTATTTTTTGTTTTTTAAAGACTAAATAAAAATAATTTATATTATAATTATATAAAGAACATTTACCAATTAAAGAATATTTAATTATATTATTAAATCTCTAGTATATGGTCTGTATTGTATACAAATTTTGTATTTAATCTATTTTATTGTATTTATGTATAGTTTTTTAACAAAAACATTAATATATATTTATTAAAAGACTTAATTTGTTTAATATACAAAAAAATTATGTAATTAATCTCTTTTATTGTATTGATTTTTAAGTTAGTTATTACACCCTATTGGCCCACGCTTAGAACGTGTCATGTTGATTCTGTAATATATTTAAATGGTGATTTGTTATCTTTTTAATTTGTACGGGCAGCTTAATTAGTTGAAATAGAGTACGCTTTTTAATCCTTTATTCACTAATTTCAAACATTGAATGTTGCATGCAAAATTGTCATTATACATGAATTTATCTATTACTGTTGATTGTATTTTGATGGCAAAATTCTTAATGTTCCTAAAATTCGCAATATACTTCCTCTTTTTACACAGGCTATTTGATATTGAATTTATTCTATTATTTCATACACTATTTTCATTATATACAAACAAATATTATCGTTGTTTGACATTTATATTTGCATTTCTACAATTTTTTTTCACTAACTTTCTCTTTAATATGGCATAGTTTAATTACTATTTTGTCTTTGGTGAATAGCTGCAAAATACAAAATATAATTCTGTGTCTAATTTTTAATCTGAATCGTTTTTATTTTAACTAAATATGTTACTAATGTTCTTAATTAATTTTTATTTTCCTGGTTTTTTTCTAAGAAGGTGAAATAGAAATTAAAAATAAAAAAAATCAATTCCAATTTGATTTGTACTTAAAACTTGACATAAATAATCTCACTTTCAAAAATAAGATTGCTATTATAGAACTATTTTTTTTATAACTTGTACTATTGAAGGAGTTTTTATAACTATTTTAAATAAAGAACATATTATTAATGTTTAAATAAAGAAAAGCCATCAATATAAATAGTAGTTATTTTTACTAATATATTAGATACACGTGTAAAATAATTTTTTATTGATAATGCATCAAAATTAAATTTTAAAGAAAATGGATTATAAATTTATCAATATTGAAAAAGTTCATATAAACTATTTTAAATTTGTGTTTATATCTTTATTACTCTTATTTATAACTTTTATCCAATAAAAGAAAAATAAATATACATGAGAGAATTTTCAACAACTTATACATGATGTTTCACAAATATAATCATGCATGATACCACTCTCAAGCCTCAATCAATTTGTATATTTTTAAAATATATAATTTTTATGAGCCAACTATCTTATAGAATTTAAATTGTATTGGAGTTGTTATTAATGAATATTTTTAACATAACTAAGTGGTAATTTTTTTTTACAATGATATAGAAGTGAACTTAAAAAAAAAAAATATACTTTACTCAAATTCTTCACTTTTCTTATTCCTTGTTAGTTTCTTTATTTTTCTTTTCTCTTTTATTTTCTTCTCTATTTGATATTTCAATGTTTTTTATTTTTCTTCTTTTATTTTTTTGCATATACATATACCAAAAGATCAAAGGTCTTTTATGTTGAGTTTTGAGCCTTTGACCTCTTCGTAAATTCTTCCTAAATTCATAGAATTACATGCTTGAATAAATGGTATAGTAAAATTTTCTAAACCAACTATTGGTCAATTATCTTTGCGATCAATATAAAATAATAGCTATTGCTTTTTTTTAATAGAATTATGATTTTGCTCCCAAAGAGGAATAACATCATATTTAAAGCCTGGATAACCATTAAAAGAAAGTATATAAACAAAGTAAAATCAAAGCCAAAACTCACTGTTACATAGATCGATAGATATCATACTTGTAAAATATGATAAACTGTACCCAGTAGGTTCAACAAAAATATGTGAAAAATAAAAGCGAGAGTTGATTATGATCTAACTTAATTTGACCCTTAATAAACAAATTTGATCTAACTTAATTAAGCCTGAAGTTTACTTGAATACTATACTACATAATTATAACTAATTTGATCCTGAATAAATTTTGACTTTCTCCTCTTGACACACACAATTCTTAAACACTAATCTTTAATTAAAAAAGATTTGAGAGTCAGCTTACAATGTACTCATTATAAAAGATTGATAACTTATAACTGATAAATTTTTGGTTGATTACTTTAAAACACCTTTTGTGATGTTTCTTTTGCTTTTTTCACTTTAATAATTGCCCAGCTCAGAATATCAACATCAATAATATCTTTAACATGAGAAGAGATCTCTAATCTTTCAGAAGTTGAAGCATGATAAATCTTATCAGCTACCACAAAAAGGCTATAGAAGAGAAAGGAGGAGATGATTATCCCTAAGATATAGATGGACGTGAATAAATAAAATAATAACAAAGCAACAGTACCACCTGAACACCCTCAACCCCTCCTCTAACGAGTGGTTATATACTTTAGTTGGCAAATTAAAAAAAAAATAAAACAACTGCAAAATCAATGCAATTATTCACCAAGATATTTAAGGAATGAAAAAAAAAAAAAGACGAGATCCAAGTAGCTTTTACAAATATCTCAAAAAAAAAATTAATTGAGAAAAAATAGTAAATTGGGTGTCACTCTTTTTTTCTAATTAATTTCAATAAGCATTAATTTCTTTATTCAGATTAAGTTTTAATTTTTGTTTACAAATTTCTTACTTTCATCCTTACTAAGTGTAACTTAAAGGAAAACAATAAGAACATATATGATATACAACATGGCATACATATATATAATACTAACTATTATAGTGGTGTTAGAAGTCGGACCAGCAGCGAGGACTTCTGTTTTATGTTTTATATTTTATTTTTCTCCCACAAAATTCTATTTGTCGACTTCTTTCCATTCTATTTTGTCCATCCCATTCATGCTTATAGAATGCTGCTCCTTATTTTATTTTAAAACTAATGAAGGTCCTCCCCTACTTTGATTTAAACTAATTTAAGTCAATAAATTAAATTCTAAGATTTGTTTTATTTAAATTTTGTGTTTTTTATTTTAAATCAAGAAAATGCACAAATTGATTGTTTTGTTATCAAAAAATCATATAGTTGTTACGTGATATTTAACAATTAATTAATTAACATGGAATAATTTAATATTTTATTTTATTATTTGTTTTTAATCTTACAAATTAAAATTGATTAGATTAGGTAAGCACAAAAAAAATATACTAAAACATTACAATATAACAAATTATATAATTGGAGACCAAATTAAATTAATAAAACTAATATCCTCTCCATTAGTAATTAATATTAAATTTAAGAGAAAGACTTTTGAGGTGCACCAACCAATGAGAGAGAAAGAGTCATTTAAAGCATACCAACCAATCAGAAGGCATTTAGGTGCAATTAAAAAAATAGTATGTTTCTTTTCCAAAAAAGAGTATGAGTAATTCAAATTCTCAGCGCCAACAACCATTTTTGCCCCAAAATAAGCTAAACCCGATTTATCTGAACTTGTGTGCTGCAGCTATTGTTTGGTATCCAGTTCAACAATGAAAAGAGGGGGGGCTAAAGTATTAATCAAGTATCATAATAAGTATTTCACATATCAAAAATCTCAGACCTTGGCTAAGTTTAATTGCAAGTTGCAATGTGCTCTCCTTATTCTGTTAACTAACGCTTGTTTAAATGACAATGTATTTGTTGTATGATAAGGTGAGTATTAAAGTGCTGATTAACACCTTGTTGGTGCTGAAAAATTTTCATCCTTTGGATATTACTTCTAAAGTGCCCAGCCTAAAGTTTCATCCAGCATGAACAGATCAAGAAAATGGAGCGTCTATATTGAAAGCTCTTTCTGCAGTTATGCTTTCAACCCAAGGGTATTCTATTATATGCTTTGTGATTTAGTTTATTGTAGTAGACAATGTTGTACCATATGGTTATCTATTCTTTATTTTGATATTAGAAAAACTTTTTTGTTTGTTAATTGATGCCTTTGCCTGAGATATTTCTCTCAAACAATTTCGAACTTTAGTTTCAAAAGAACCATGCTTTGCAATGAATGGTTACTTCTTTCATAACTGCAAAATGCTTTGTGGTGTGTAAATGATGTGTGATATATTTATATGCTTATGTTGTTTTATATTCTGTCTATAAGAAACAAAGAATATTATGGCATGTATTTATTCTAGAAATGTGTTTCTTCATCTGATTTCAGATATAAATTTAAAACCAATCATGAGGATTGGGTCAAATCCATCAAATCCAAATTAGGCCATGATGTTTTTGAGCGTATTATTGGTGTTATTGTTGCTATTAATAGTTTAATGCTACTCATGATAATATAAAAACCTTGTATAAAGTCCGGACTGAGATGCGAGCTGCATTTCAAAGTCTACTAAAGGTACTATAAAATGTGTATTTATTCTTTATTTATATCCATTGTGCTCTGTATTTAGTGTTATCAATATTGAAGGTTTTAGTGATGTTAATGTTGATTCTATCATAGGAGAAAATAAAATAATGTAGTAAGCTGTTCTTATTATTTAATTTTTTGAATAAGTGGCATTCCTTGTCATGAAATTTCATTATTTATGCCAAAATTACTTAGATCTCTGATTTTTACAACGAAATAACCAAAAATTTTTGGCAAGTCTACTTTCCATCCCATCCAATTAAACACATCCTGATTTTGGTTAGTTGTCCCTCAGGATGATGGAATACTTGTTATTCCTTCTATAGCTAATGGTCCATTAAAGCTTAATACAAAGTAAGGGTTGTCTTCTGAGTTTCATGTTAGAACTTCTGCATTGTCGAGCATTGCTAGCGTGTCTGGATGTTGTCAAGTAATTTACTATCTTTAGGTGCTAGAGATGATCTTGTTCCTTTTCTTAGTTTCATTTGTTCTGAAATGTTGCTTGAGCTGCTTGCTTACTTTTATATTGTTCGTTACAGGTTACAGTTCCATTAGGTTCTCATAATGGTGGCTGTGTTTCTGTTTCATTCATCTCATTCCATGGGGCTGATAAATTTCTGCTTGATACGATGTTGGATATGTATTGCACTCTTCAAGAGCAAGTTAGTGTTGCCTCCTATTCTTTGCCATTACCAGATACCAATGGCAACATTGAAACTTATGAGCTTCTAGAGGAGAAGGTTTGTTCTATCTTGCTACTTTAAGAGCAGCAGCTTGCATTATATGTGCAAGGTGGATAATATGATATAAGCTGATAAAAGGCGTATTCTTCAGAGAAATGCAGCCTTTAAAGGAAGCCAGAGGAATAAGGCACTATCTTACTACACTGAAGTTATCAAACTGAATGGCATGAATGCGACTTACTACTGTATCCGAGCGGCTGCTTACTTAAAGTTAGCCTGGTATGAGGTTTCTTCTATTTGCCAATTGGTATGTTGTCCATTTCTTTATTTAAACAGTTTCACATGAAATTATGCAGTTTTCAGCAAGCATAAGACGACTGCAATAATGCAATTTTGATTTATAAGACTATGAGAAGATAAGCATGTTACAGTAGCATTTTTTACAACACTTATTTTAAGTGATCACCCCAAAACATAAGTAAAGAAATATAATAAAAAGCAAAAAATTAGATTAGAAAAAATAGAGTGAAAAAAAAAATAAAACCAAGAAAAAAGATACTCTTGGCACATTGCAAAAACCATATTTTTAAATGACCATGTGGTTCTTCTTTGGCTTTCTTAGTTTCAAGTTCAACTTGGTGGAATTTTCTGAAAGAAAAGAGACTGTTTGAATTTAGAAGGTGAGCATTTTATATCTCATGTTATCCCAGTATTTTTGGGTTTAATTAGTGTATTCTCTTTTTGAATTTAGCTGAGAATTCAGAAGTCTTTTGGTGTAGCTGAATTTCATCTTAATGTGCGAAACACTTCATCAATCTCGCAAAACCTGAATTATATTTTTTAATTCTTTTTGGGAGCTTAATCTATTCATATGTAACCAGGTTTCCTGTAAAATCCCCTTGGTTTCTTACATAGACAGGCTGAAATATTTAAACTTTGGTAACTGCCAGTTATTTTTTATTCTCATATGAATAAGAATTTCCTAATTTCTATGTATGATTTTTGGTTCAATTTCCAACTCTTTTTATTTTTTAATCAGTGCAAATGAATGGTCCAATTAGATTAGCTCGTTCGTAGGTAAGTAATGGGTTTTCTTCTTTTATCCAAGTTCCTCTATTTTCAAGTGGTGTTTAGTTGAAGATGTAACTATTTTTAACTTAATTTTTGTACCATTCCCTTTGAATTTAGCATTTAGAGTCTTAGGTGGAATAGTTCAAAGCTTGTGTGTATTTTAGTAAGCCTCGCTTATTTGCCAGGCATCTCAATCATGGATTTATTGATGTTTTCGTTGTGGTAACTGATGATCTAGGTATCAACTATGTGTACTACCTATAAGAGCCAATTCACGAATTTTTCAAATTTCTCTTGTACACTTTATTGCTAAAGAACCAGATAAACAAATCTCAAAAGGACTGAAAATACGAGTATTTTGATTGATTCAACAGTGCTGTGATTTATTTTAGGTTTAGTTAACCATTTCTTTTGTGAAATATATATGGAGCCTAGTATGAATTAGTAAATAATAATTCTAATTCAGTTTTTTTGGTAATCGATTTGTGACAATTGTAGTACAACAAACAATGAATACGGGTTTGTCCGTCGTTTATTCATGCTTACCTTTTTTGTTTTTAAAGACTTTTATAAACCTAGACTTGGCTGGTATTGTTAGAATAATTCATGTGCACATATCCTATTTGTGTATCACCTACTTGGTTATCTATCCTAATTTTTAATTATATTACTCTGGTAAAGGGGTATCCGGTTCATGCTCATGGATTCTGATCCACTGTATATCAAAAATTCTGTATCACTTCATTATGCATAAAATAAGTAAATATAGTATTAATGATATCACTGAATAAATTTATATATGTATGCAACCTATTAAGTACAAATGTTTTAAAAAAATCTACACTACAACTCTCTCTACACTTTTGTCAAATAGGACAGTCTTCTAATCATAAAAATATATTTTTTGGCATACACTAACAACTCAATATTATACGAACATGTTTGTGATGCTTGATAAGATAATGTGTATGTGCTTCTCACCTTATAATTTCTTTGTTCCATTACGCACTGCAGGTTTTGTGACCGTCATAGCTTATGCAATATGGTTATGGCAATAGATTTATGGGTTCCAGATTATGTTGTTAATGGGTGTATTGGTAGGAATTTTTAAATTAATTTATGCCAATTAACTGAATAACAATGATTTCCTTAACTAAAGGTGCTTTAATGACCAATTCTTGTTGCATTAGATTGTGTATTTTCAAATTTTTAAATATGCAAAAAGGACTATATAATGAAATTGTCAAATTTATGCCAATAGCCGTACTTGAATGAAGCTAATCCTTTTGCATCCAAGGTCTCCTATATATGCTGCATGTTAGACTTCTATTAGGCTTAAGTACACTTGTTTAAGCCAAATTTCTAAAAACTTTTTTAAAAATAACATTATCCGTTTCGGTACAGTTATCCTCGTCATGACATAAAAGTATCTTAAGACCTCCCTTGTGTGTCATTCTAGATGCTGCAACATAAAGCTGATCGTAGGTGAAAACATGTTTTTTGAGAAGTAATCCAACATTCGCTAATAATTGCCCTTGGCTCTTGTTTATAGTCATCGCATATGATACCATTATAGAAAACTGTCTTCGTTGGAATTTAAATGGTATTCGATGATCGGAAGGACTTAGAGTCATCCTAGGAATAAAGACTTTCTGAGTTTTGTTCTTTCCGGCACTACCACATGCTTCTATTATGTATTTTCCAAACTTAGTGACAACCAAACGTGTTCCATTGCACAATCCTGTCGAGTGGTCAATGTTCCTTAAAAGCATGATACGAGTTCCGACCTTTAATGTCAGCTCATGATTGAATACTCCTGAGCATCTAATTGTATTTAGGAATTCAGGTGTGTGAATGGACGCCAATAAGTCGTTGTTAGACTCAGTCGGGCATGCCTTGTCTGAGCTATAGTATGTCTGAGCTTCAGTAGGGTTTAAGCTCATCATGAATTAGTTTATCTCATCAACTATTTGCAATGTTGGTGCAAGTATTACTCGATCTTCAATGTTTTCATCAGCATTGGTGCCATCAAAAAGTTTTGGATAAGTAACCTTGCAAATTGCCTCAATGGGATCATCCCAGTATTTAACTAGTATGTCATCTGGGATTAGAATCTTCTGACATTGTTCTGTTGGAGTTCCATGACTACCATCGCCAATACCAAGTATCCAATCGGCAAACTCTTTTAATTCAGACGACCTTGTGTTGGAATCACCTGATCTCAATCTCATATTTTTTATCAATGTCAAGAGCTTGCAATCATTCCAGATGTAAGATGAGTTTATAGTGGCGTTAACAATCTCTTGCCGAGTCCCTTTAGGGATCACCGGCAATATTTGTCGAAAGTCTCCTCCCCCCCCCCCAAAAACAAATGTCTTCCCACCAAATGGCTGGTGAAGACTGTTTGGATTCTTGAATCTTAAGATGTCACGCATTGTTCTATCAAGAGCTTCAATACAGAATATATTTACCATAGGAGCCTCATCCCAAATGATAAGCTTTGTCTTTATCAACAGTTCGGCCAATGCACTTCCTTGTCTTATATTGCATGTTGAGAATTCATCTAGATTGAGTGGGATTGAAAAATGTGAATGTACTGTCCTACCTCCGGGTAATAAAAGAGATGCAATACCACTCGATGCAACAGTAAGTACAACCTGTGATTTAGATCTCAATGCAGCTGCTAAAGTCCTCCAAACAAATATTTTGCCAGTTTCACCATACCCATACAAAAAGAATACTCCACCCTTCTCATTTTCGGCAGCATCCATGACTATCTTATAAACAAAATATTGCTCGTCGATTAGTTGTTACAAATAGGTGGCATGGTCTAAAGCTAGCTGTCTTTTATCATAGCGGAGCTCATCAGAAATTAACCTGTGCATTTCATCAGCAGGTAATTGACTATATAAAATATTTCATTTCGAATATGTGTTTTGCAAAAAAAGGCTATTAGAAATTATACTCTATTTTCTAACTATTGCAAATGAAGAGGAAAAAATAAATAGACTAAACTAACTATTTAAAAGCTAATATTCTAATATTTAATGGATTTTTATTAAATTATGAGATGGCCGTGTAAAAATTCATTGAAAATTTCAAATTCGTTATAATAGAAGTTAGATTGACAAATTTACTTATGAAGATAATGTATATGTATTTTATATAATTAGTTTTGAAAACCATGCTAATAAGTTCTTTGAAGAATTGAAGATTGACGGTTTAGAAGTTATAGTAAACTCTTGTTGTAAGTATAGTTACTAAACCAAGCAATCAACCTTTCTTACAAACGTTTTGGTTGTCACAAGTAACAAACCCCTTTAAAAATTGATAACTGAGTATTTAAACCTCGGGTCGTCTTCTCAAGGAATTGCAGGGAGGTATGTTCTTATTATTGGTTATGAAGATTTGTAAATCGGGGTTTTGAAGATGAGGAACAAGTAATTTAAATGGCAGATAAAATAAATAATTAACTATAAAATAAACTTTTGGCAATATATGAAAATTCGGAAGTCCTATCCTAGTTACTCCTATAAGAATAGAAGTTAATCCCACTTAGTTAACCTTTGCGTAAGCAAGGGAAAGTCAAGTGAACTAATTGGTTGGATTTCCCAAGTTTTAGCCAAATCCTAAGGAAAGACTAGAGTTAGTGGAATTCCAGTTAATTAGCCGACATAACAATCAATCCTGAATAGTTGATAACTCAAGAGCTTCTAGTTAATCAATTAAAGCCAATAATATAGAATCTACTTAAATGAAAATAATTTGGATAGAGCCCAAGCATCAATAACATAAATTAGAGAAAATAATCATAAGTCTGAAATACCTCAAATAATATTAATTAAGAAAATCATAACATGAATGTCATTAAGCCAAATTGGCAACATATATAATTAAAAATAAGAGAAGTCAAAATAAAGGAATATTAAACCTGGAGCTCAGAAGAATTGCAAGTTAAAATAATAATAAATCCTAAATCCTTTAAGAGGAATCCTAATCCTAAATCCTAAGAGAGAGGAGAGAACCTCTCTCTCTAAAAACTATATCTAAAACCTAAAATTGTGAATTCTGAAAACCTGATGAGTCTCTGCATGTTCCCTGACTTTAATCTGTGTTTCTGGGCCGAAAACTGGGTTGAAATCCGGCCCAGAATCTTTGCCAGCGACTTTTGTAATTCTGCAGATCGCGCATGTCACGCGAACGCGTCATTCACGCGGACGCGTCATTCGACGTTTTTCTTTCCATGCGGGCGCGTCGTCCATGCCTCCGCGTCGCTTCTGCTTTTCCAATCCGCGCGTCCGCATCACTCATGCGGCCGCGTCACTGCGAATTCCTTTCTTCCGCGCGGTCGCGTTGCTGACGCGTACGCGTCACTTCCTGCTGGTCATCTCCTCAATTTCTTATGTTCCTTCCATTTTTGTAAGCTTCCTTCCCAATCTCTCACTCATTCATGCCCTATAAAGCCTGAAACACTTAACACACAGATCAAGGCATCGAATGGTAATAAGAGAGGATTAAGATTAGCTAAATTAAGACCAAAGAAGCATGTTTCCAATCATGTAATAATTTTAGGATGGAAATATAAATGCATGCTAATTATATGAATAAGTGGGTAAAGACCATGATAAAACCACACAATTAAACACATTGTAAACCATAAAATAGTGGTTTATCAACCTCCCCACACTTAAACATTAGCATGTCCTCATGCTTAGTTGAAGGAGGTAGAATAAATGAGTAGGAACATGTAAAACTCATGCAATGCAATGCAACCTATGAATGTGAATGCAACTACATGCAAAGATGATTCTACCTACTTGGTGAAAAAGTAAATAAATCTTTCAAGAACAAATATGAACTGGATTTCACTAATTCAAATCACAAAATACAATATGAATAACTTGCAAGAAGAAGATAGTTCATGAAAGCAGGGAACATAGAATTGAACGATGAACCCTTACTGGTAGTGTATATCACTCTAACTCTCAAGTGTCTAGGGTCGATTCTCTCAATTCTCTACTAATCTTGCTTTCTATAGCTTGCTCTTCATCTAATCAACAAAAATCTAATGCACCAATACACAAATCAAGAGGTCTTTTAAGGGTTGTAATGGGGTTAGGGTCAAGGTAGGATTGTATTTGGCCAAGTGGACTAAAATCTGAATCCTTAATTAACATAAACTTTCCACCTATCTTAAGACAATTCATTTAATTAAAATACAAAATCTAACTTCCCATTAACTGTGTTTTCCATATATTCATGCATCCTAATTTTGAGTTTAGTACATATGCATTGATACCAACACTTACTTTGGGGCATTTTGTCCCCTTTTATTAATTGCTCTTTTCTTTTTCTTTTTTCACTTGTTTTTTTTATTATTATTATTTTTCTCAATGCATATGATTAAAGTATTGAATGCAATAACATGTGCTCAACCATTGTTTTGCACATTTTCACTAAAATATACAACACCCAATTATTCAAACCAAATATTTTCAAACCCAACTTCCTCACACTTAAATCATGAGCACTTTTACTAGTCTAAGCTAACCAAGAATTCAAATTAAGGACATTATTGTTTTCCGCTTAGAGTTAGTAATGTGATAAAGTAAAGAACAAATGGGTATATTAGGCTCAAATTGGTTTGCAAAGGATAATGAAAGGGGTAAGGCCATATGGGTATGTAAGCTTAGTGAAACAAATGCCTCAATCATATCAGTGCATGCATACATCAAACAATGGGAATATAGAATTAAGCAAGACAAAGATCACAATTTTAGAGAGAAAAACACACACCAAAAATAAAATATTGGTTGATAAAATGCAACCAATCAAATAGGCTCAAAATCTCACTGGTTTTGTGTGTTCGAGCTCTAAACTATGTTCCAAAATAATATTTCTTCAAACAAGTTTTTCAAAAAGTTTTATTCAAAATTAGTGAAATACTATAAAAATTTCTTGAAAAAGAAAATATTACTTTAACCAAGTGGTAAAGTATGCACAAAAAATAAACATGCAATCAAACATGCAAATGCAACAATGAAAAACAAAAATTGGTGTTGAGAAGGGACTAACTAACCCGTGGAGATCGGTATCGACCTCCCCACACTTAAAGGTTGCACCGTCCTCGGTGCATGCAAAGATGTGCAGGTGGATGGGGGATGGTGGTTCCTCAGCTGGTGTTCGTTGTAGAGTCTTTCTCTTTACTCTTCCTGGTGGCCAGCCTGAAAAAGGGAGAAGAGAAGGGGACATAAAGTCAAAGGGATAGAGCAAAGAGGAGGGCGGTACGAGTGATAATTATGCCAAGTAAGGAAAATAGTGAATGAAAGACATGGTCGCGATTCCATGTGATCAGTTCATCAATGAAAATATAGCAAGGCATGGGGAGCATTGGATGCAAGATGTTTATTAGCATGCCGGCAAGGGCATGAGTAGCATAGATCAAGCATCAAAAGCCTTAATGTATTATTAGTCGTGAGAAACTAACAATAACGTTTGTATTAACAATTATATTTAATTAATAAAATAGTAAAGGGAATTTGTGAAAAGCAAGCATTGGATAGTAGAATAGAATAATGTAGAAAAGTGCATGATGCCATACGGACTTTTTCACAAACACATAGCATGCATAGTAAATAAGGTATGAAAAATATTAATTAGAACATGCAAGCACCCTTTAAAAATAATATATAATTGTCAAATAATTTCTCAACAATCCATAAAATAAATATCAACACCAAAAAATATGCATGAATGCAATGAATGAAAGTATGCAGATGAAGTAAGTAAAATAGAATGAAGGAAAAGAAGGATGAGAAGTTAAGGAAATGAAGAGAAAGGAAGGAAGAAAGGAGGAAGAAAGAAGATATTAGGATTAGAGAAGAAAAAATAAGATAATTGGCGCTGAGCTGGATAAGTTGTGCGGCGCAGGCGACGCGGACGCATAGTGTACGCGATTGCGTGGGGTGTGATGAATTCAAGTGACGCGGACGCGTGGGGCACACGGACGCGTGACTCGATTTGTGCTAGTGGCGCGAGAGTAGCCTCGCGCACGCACAACTCTCTGTTTGATATGCATATTGCCAAAATTTAGGGTGACACGGTCGCGTGGTTGACGCGATCGCGTGGATGACCATATTTCAATTCAGCTTGGTATTCCAAAAACGGCGCAGACGCGTAGGGCACGCGTACGCGTGGCAGGGCATGTGCTTCTAGCACGAGTCCAGCCCAATTCTAGCCCAACTGTCGGCCATATACCCTTTTTATGTCGATTTCAGGGCACGCGTTCGCATGGGTGACGCAGACGCGTGGGAGGCATTTTTTCCACATGATGTGGATGCGTCAACGACGCGGTCGCGTGGATCAATTTGTGCCTAAGGCACGCCTCCAGCCACGCTTTTGCGTGACTCTCTGTTCAATTTATTTTCTCCCTAATGCACATACGACGCAGACGCGTCGCGTGCGTAATTTTTTTGTGTGTGCAGTATGCAGAATACAAAATGCAATGAATGTCATGCAAAAATTGCAGGTTCAATAAAAATTCAAAAACAGACTAAAATTAAAACTAAAAAGAGAACGATCATACCATGGTGGGTTGTCTCCCACCCAACACTTTTAGTTAAAGTCCTTAAGTTGGACATTTGGCGAGCTCTTTGTCAAGGTGGCTTGTGCTTGAACTCATCCTGAAATCTCCACCAGTGCTTGGAGTGCCAGCATCCTCCGGGGTCCCAAACAAGGCACATAAAACCTTTGATCAGTTTCAAACAGATTTCCAGGGTCCCTGGGTGTTGAATGTTAGAATAGATTCCAGGATCCCAAACTCTAATTTTACACCAATCTTTGTCTTGATCTGCATTTTTCCAACCGGGTGGTGAGTAGTCTGAATTCTCACTGGTGTGACCAATCAACTTCCAAGATTCTTGCAATTGAGCTTAACACCAATTCCTGCACCTCCAATTGAAGTGTGAAACCTCAATGAATCTTGCATACCATCTCTGAGTGCGAGTCATTTCCCTTTTACTCTTAAAGCCGCAAAGAGCTCTAAGCTGGCCATCTGTTTCAAGCAGACCATATTCAAGTGGAAAAGTAAAGATAAAAGCTAAGGATTTTACCCACTTGAGGTTTGTATTGGGTGGTAGTGGCCTTGGGATAGGTGTTTTCAGTGGTTCTGCAAGCTTTACTCCCTTGTGGTCTTCAGTGAATTCCTCCGCTTCCTTGCAAATTTCTTCAACTTCACCCATGTCTTGATCAAAGTCATTGATATCTTCCTCATCACTTGAGTCATAAACAGGAGGTTGAGAAAAGTCAACCTCTGCATCATCTTCATATTCACTTGGGGAAGATTCTTCTGTCTCAAAGAATTCACTTGCGGATACAAGTTCATTACTAAGAGGACTTGACTTGTGATCATCATCATCAAGGAAACATGTGTCTTGGGTAATTCCGTCCAGTTCTTCATAAGATATTTGCATTGGGGGCTGCGCAACATCCTCTTGAGCATTAATTGTAACATCCTTGACGAAATTTTCCACAACTCTGGATTCAGGTGGCGGTTCGGCATCTCCTAAATCTTCAACCAACTCTTCTTCTTCTACCATGACAGCTTCCTCTAATTGTTCCAGTACGAAGTTATGCTCTATGTTGTCCATTGGAGCTTCTAGTGTCTTCTTTGTGTTGCGTTCTTCATTGGATTCTCCGCATAAAGCCATGGGAGTCTGTTGAAGGGCTGAACGTCTGGAAGATAATTGATTTCTTGCTTGATCCAGGTATTTAAGTATGAAATTGTATTCATCCTTGATGATTTCCTGTTCAACCATTTCTTCACCTTCAATTACAAAATCCTCCTTGTTGTCTTCTTTCACTAGTTCTTCAACCGCGTTGTCGACTTCAAGGGTCTCTACTACCTTCACCTTTAGTGCCTCCTCTAGCTCCTTATGAAGTATGGATTCACGAAGATGATCATCTCTCTCTTGTTCCATGTCAATAGTATCATTGGGATCATGTTGCTCTTAGATTGATGGATGTTGGTGCTCTTCCATGGATGGTGGTGATGGGATGGGTGGATCATTATGTGGTTGAGATGGAAGTGCAGTGGAGCTTGAGGATTGAATATTGGGTGTAGAGGGTTGGCCCAAGCGGGATATAAGTGCTTGAAGAGTAGAGGTGAGACTAATGATAGAGGCAAGTTTGCTTTCCACAGAGGTTTGGGGTAGATAGGAGGGTTCATTTGTTGGGAGAAAAGGTTCATAACGCGAAAGTGGTTCCTCTTGATAAGGATATGGAGATGGTGTATATGGGAGTGGTGGTTCTTGGGAGTAATTAGATTGGCGTTGGGGTGGATAAGGATCATGTGGTAGTGAATGGTGAAAAGAAGCTTGTGAGTGTGGTGGTTCGAAGTTGTGTCGAGAGGATGGTCTCTGAGCAGAGGGTGGGGCTTGTTGGTAGTTACAAGGTGGTCCACCAAATCTATTAGTTGGGCATGCATTGTAAAATGGTCTTTGTCCATGATATTTAGGAGGATGTTGTTGCCTAAAGGGTTGATCGGATCCTTGTGGCTCCATCCATCTTTGATTGCTTAGACCTTGATGCATAGTCCTGTTATAGCTTCCATTCCTTGCAACAAAATTAGAACTAAACTCAAAGCGAGAGGGGTGAGAATTCATAGTAGTTATCAGAAATAAGGGGAAAAAGAAAAAACAAATAAACAAGTAAAAGAAAAATATTTTGTTTTTTTTTTTTGAAAAATATTTACAATAACCAATAATAAGGCACACGTTTGCAATTCCCCGGCAACGGCGCCATTTTGAATTCTCTTCTGTATTTGCAAGTTTCCTTCCCAATCTCTCACTCATCCATGCCCTATAAAGCCTGAAACACTTAACACACAGATCAAGGCATCGAATGGTAATAAGAGATGATTAAGATTAGCTAAATTAAGACCAAAGAAGCATGTTTCCAATCATGTAATAATTTTAGGAAGGAAATATAAATGCATGCTAATTATATGAATAAGTGGATAAAGACCATGATAAAACCACACAATTAAACACATTATAAACCATAAAATAGTGGTTTATCATTCTTCATTAGAAAAAAAATAATATCAGAGATTTACAATTTATATTTATTATATAATCCAAATAAGTAACTACTTTTGTATCTTCATATGTAGAATGCTATTTTAAAAAAAATTAAAATTAATTAAATATTATTCAAATAAATTTTTTTGGTCATGTATTTTAACCTGTTTATTCCATCAGCATATAGTTGACTATTCAGTTCGCTTATATCTGAGACTGGCATCGGAGAGAAATCCTGCAAACTATTATTGTATGAGTTAAGTGTTCTCTCAATTTCTATCAACGTCAACTCCTTTAGTTCATCATCGGAAAGGAATAAATCTGTCAATAGAAAGACCAAATTTGTATGAATGAATCTTGAAGAATAACTTCAGTTACGTAACCAGAAAAAAAAATAAAACCAAATAATATTAAATTTTATCCTATTTGCTTAGATAAAGACAACTTATTGAGTACACTAATAACTATCTCTCTTATAAGATAAGATTGCATGTCCATTATGGAATCTTGGTTCTATTAATTGAATTGCTAATTATATCCTATAATACACCTAAGTCCAATTATGATTAGCATGGCTACTAAAAAACTTCTCATTTCTTAAATTTTTTATTATACACAATATACTTACATAGACTTACAAAATTTCTCGAAAAATCCTACAAACACATATGGCACTGTTAACAATGAATTTTCATTTAACATAAATATCAATATGTTACTGATATTGACATTCCATTCAGTTTAAGAATACAAAACCTTAGATTGCACAATAAATTACCTGGATTGTCAAGCAGCCTCCTCTGCCTATGAAGTATATCATCAGATAACAGATGTCATGTCTTCTGCCATACGTGTTCTGGTGTATCCATTGAATTTGAAAACAACAACGTTGCAAATAGCTTCCTCAAGTATGTACCCGATCCCCAGTGGCTTGCTTCCACTATTGCATCAATATATTCCTTGTCATCATCTAAGAGGCCACGTGCGTAACATGCATCTTTGAAAGTAGAATATAAAACACCATCTATAGTACGAATGTCCTCATAAGAAGTTGGCCCTCTTACGAAATTGAGCAATAGCCGCATATAATAACTTTCACCGGATCCTGGAGGTACATAGAAAATTCTTCTGATAACAGAGTGTGATTTTCTAGGCAACCAAACCCTCTATCTGGCTTCCATACGAATTTAGTTGGTAGTTCAGCATAGGTCAGTGCCCTTGCTTCGCATAATCCTTGTTTGCTTCAAACCATCCTAAAAACATAGATTCTTTCACTGATGCTTTTCGAACAACATCCTCCAGATTTTCGTGGTCTTTGAATATCACATTCTATTCATCAGGTAAGTAAAAACCTAATCTCACAACAGATGGATCTCTGTAATGGATGTTAAAACCAAAAATCCTCCATGCCGCTTCACATGGTGATATGTATCTACAATCGTAATACATACTCACCTCATCATATTCATCTAACTCAGCATCCGCTGTGACACGTCTATAGAAGGAAGCAGTTACGTGATCATGACCTTTGTTCACGTATTTGATCAAATACTTTATTGATCTTGATTGATTGCACCACTCCACATTTATATGTGCGCCATATCTCATAAGTAGTAGTCTGTTGTGTGGAACCACATAACGGCTATCAAGGTCAACCCCATACTTGTTGATAGTTCTTACATCTTCCTTACGCCTATATACTGGATACCCATTATGATCAATAGTTGTACAATCGACAAAACGCTTAGGGAAATGACGTACACATTTTTCATTCTCCATACACGGTGAATCTTTTCTCGTAAACCACATGGACCATGTATCATGTGCTTTTCCACTGCTTCAAAGTATTCAGGGTCTAATTCCTTATCTGGAATCTCAGCAGATATGATCTTGTCAATGTCTTCAGCTGTCGGAAACTTGTCATCCTTATGTAAGAACAATAGTATATGTGCGTGTGGTAGTCCCCGTTTTTGAAATTCGATTGTGTATACAACTGTGTCAACAAAAAGACATAGATAAGCTAAATCCAATACAATATTTAAACGCATGGACATTGAAATTTTAGACACAATATTTATAATAACAATTAATCGAATGTAATTTAATTTCGTCTCTAGACATACCTGCACAAACTCTGCCAAAAATTTTGTTTGCTCTAATATCTTTTATCATCAAATCCAGCTTTGCCTTGAATGTCCTGCATATTTGACGAATGAATTTTTGCCGGTATAGAAATTATCAAGTAATCAATCGTAGTATAGTCTAAACCGACGCAAAATCCATCATCAAACAAATCTACAATCTATAATCGAGAGTATTAGTCCCGAGTCGTTCTTCCCTAGGAATGCTACAAGGATGCATGTTATTGGTTAAGTGGTCTTTTGTGGCTTGAAGAGTGTGGCATAAAAGTACTAATAAAAGAAAACAACAATCAATCAATATTAAAAGCCTTGGCCAAGGTTGAACATTGGAAGTTCCATCACTATAGCTTCCTTCAATTGTGATAACAAAGGAGTGTTGCTTCACTTAGTCAACCCCTAATTATAGAGGAAAGTCAAGTAAAAGTAACTAACTTGAGTCACAAGTCCTAGTCTTACCCTAGGGAAGTCTAGCTTTAGTGCACTCCAAGTCAATTAGCAATCCTCAATTCTTAATCAACAATTGACATCCATTATTCAAGTGTCTCCAATGACTCAACCCCTAGGCCAAGTGAGGGGATACTACTCCATATCTAAAGTTGGCATTTTCTCAAACACTTGGAGAGCAAGAATGAAAGACATAGTAAAATGGAGAGAAGAGAATTAGAATCAAAGCAATTCAACACAAGAAATTAACAACAATCAACAATGAACAACAATGAAAATGAGATCTTCAATGAATCAATAAAATCCAAAACAACAAAGTTAAACCTAAGATCTATGAGATTTGAACAATTACAAACACTAATGAGATTAGAGAAGATGATCTACAACATGAACAAAGTAAATTGAGTGTTGTAATAGATCTCACCAACGAATGGTTGAGAATTGAGAAAATGAAGATGAATCCTAGAGAGAAGTTGGAGTTTCTCTCTCTACAAAATGTAACTAACTAAAAATATCTACCTAATGATCTAAAATTAGTCTATGGATGTGAATGTGTGTCAATGTGTGTCAATCCCCTTCAATCCTTGGCTCTTATATGCATTTTGGCGCCAAAGTTGGTTGCTGAAAACCTTCCAAAATCGCCAGGCACGTGTTACATTAATGAGGTCATATGCCACCATCGGCGCGTACGCGCACGGTACGCGTGCGCGTCCTTGGCCTGTTTCGCAATGTGCGCGCGAGCGCCTTGTGCGCGTGCGCGTGCATGGCCTGGATCAATTCTTTGGCTTTTTGTGCTTCTCTCTACTTGCATGCTTTCTTCCTTGCTTCCTTTGATCTCTTGGGCCACCTGTGAATGACGATGGTAATATAATACGTTTGCCACGCGATGAAGGTGTTGTTTCCCAGGACAAAACTGCTTCCTTTATACCCTTGTACATCTCACATCTGAGTTTCTCCTGATCAAGTCGTATATAATTTAAGCAAGATGATTCAATCATGGAGAACCCATCAACCAAGAATTGCTGGAATAGTCGTCTAGAATATAACAAAGGAGATCCATCAGCTAACCTTTCTTGTATCCTGAATGCAAAGAATTCTCTTAATGAAACCTCGTGTCGCCCTTTGCTACCACTTTGATTACCCTTGTTGAAAGGTATGTCTTCCTTGTAACTATCCTCTCCAAATGGAAATAACAATGGGTATTGTAATCCCAAATAAGCAGGATTGAGTTGATTAATCCTTTGTAACCTTCCACTTTGTGTCTCTACCACAATGTCCCTATCAGTTTTATTTATGTCAAAGTCACCCACAATCAATGCAGCTACCTCATCCGTGTTGGGCAGGTTGTATCGCCTACCATCCTTTTCCCTTTTATCCAAAAGCCTGAGCTTTATTGTATTATTAGACTCTCGTGTGAGCGAGTCTCTAACCATGCGAAATGCCTTCACCAATACATTGTTATCATCAAGCATCTGTTTCAATTCTCTAACAATATCTTCATGTATCTCTTTGTGATGTTCACCCTATTTACGACAACAGAATTTGTACAACCAGATTTTAATAGGATCATTGTTATTAAAAAACTCCCAACAGTAACTTCAAATCCTAAATCTATTCTATAAAAAAATAACCCTAAAATTTACCGAATAGCTGCCATGCGAGTTTCAATCTCATCCTGAGTATCAAATACATACAGTTGGGAAAATTTTGCAATGTTTCCCTCTGGAGGAATCAGATTACCCATTAGATGATAATTCTCTCCACAAAGAATAAATGTTGGTGGCCCTCTTGCTTGACTTCTGCCACGGTCTATTTTTGCACCCATTGATGTGAACTGAAACATGCTATTGTAAGCTTTGATGTTATCCCGAAAATGCTTGCTCTTAGGGGTATTATTGTACAACAAATCATACAACACTCTCGGGGCCTCTTGTAATTGTGGAAGTTGAACCTTTCCTCCTTTACAACATAATGTGAATTTTGGTTCTGTTGTGTTGTAACTTTTGTTTGACTTTTCAGCATACCAATATAGAGCATTGCAATGTTCACATTCATACATTGGCATATTCGATATTCACATACTCTGCATATTGACCAACAAAATATAAAAATAGGATTGAGATATTTTTTCTGCCTAAAACTTTCATTAAATAAGACTTTATGTTGAATTCAATTAAGTAAGCTCATACCCTTATTTGACCGTTCAGTAGAATTAATGTGTGTATTAGATCTGTGTGACACCTTATTGCCTGCATTGTGAAGTTAACTCTTGATAATCAATGGTGCAAAAAGTAACCTAATTAGTCGTAAATTGATTGACTTAACAACTAAGAAACTGAATGGTAAGAACCTAAGGTTCCAATAGTGGAAATAAAAAATTATGCAGTTTGTTTAGCAGATTTGTTAGAGTTATAAACCCGTAACTTCCAATAATGCTCCCCTCCACCAAATCATAACATACCACAATTTTGCTTGCAATAGTCTTTATCAGCTTACATAGGTCTTTGTCTTGGAGTCCTTACCGAGCCTAACATACAAAGTACCCAACATGATTTTTAATAAATTCATATATTTTGATTTGATTCTGTAAATAAGAGCCCACTTTAAGTAGTAATCCTTAAGAATAAAAATTATTTAAACTCTAATAATTTTCTTTTGTAGCCCATTTGCTCCACCTTTAGCAACCACTTTATTTTTTTTCCAACCATTTTGTAATTAATAGTAAACAATAGAGTAGGCCAAACTTTTATTAAAGAATTTTGTCACTTGCTAACGCAATTGCTAGATATCTTAGCTGAATAATCTTAAATTCTTAATTAATGGATGTAAGGGTGAATATAAATTCTTAATAATGCCCTAAACTAAAAATACTACATTACATACAAAGAGCTCAACATACCTTGCATGTGTTTGGAGATTTCAGGACTCTTTTTGGCGTCCATTAGTTGCCTTTTATACCTTCTAGCATATGTTGGCTAACCTATTCCAAGGATAATTGATAAGTACACATACACCATACTTAAATTGAAAAAAAACCATCTTTACATTTGATTTTAGGAAGAATAATCAAGTGTAATATAATACACTTATCAAGTTGAATATGGTTGTTGTCAAGAGTATTAGCAACTACATTAATCACTTGGAATAGATCAAAATTGTAAATTTATTTCACCAATAATTAAGAAATACAGAATAAATAAATAACGTACTTAAAAAGCCAAAAAGAAGTAAGTTATAAATTTCTATAATTCTCAAATTATGACTCCGAAAAAATATATATCTTTTTAGTTTTAATTATTGATATAAAATAAAAAGGATTTTTTTATTTTTTTATTAAGAAAATATATATTATTACTTATTTAGAAAAAAATATTTAAATATGACATATTTCATTTTTTGATGATCTAATTACGTTGATTGAGTTTTATCTATTAAAATTAATGGGGTGATTTTATAGTTAAATTATTGAGAGGGAAGGAGAAAAAGGTTTAGGTTTTAGCACAAAATCACTAACTACTATATCCTACTAAACAACACTTATTTCTTTATACTTTCTATGAATAGTTTAAATTAGTTCCATAGGATTTATTTTTACTCTTTATTCATATATTTTAATAGTTTATACACAAAAATTAAAGTAGGTAACTATGTATACACTTTTTTTTACAATTATGAAGTACGTTAGATATAATTGACAATTTTTTTTTCTTTTGGGGTTATAATAATTGATGGGTTGATGCATTTGTAACTTTTTGATAAATAGTTACTCACTAATCCCTATACACATATTACGTCTCTATTACAATTTGACATTTTCCTAATGTAATGCTAAGAAAGTAAGGAAATAACATTATTTTATTTTGCTTTAATATTTATATGTGTATTATGTATAACATTGAAAATTAAGTATTTGTTATAGCCAAAATTATCTAATTAGTGAAGCAGTAATTTTAAAAGTTAAAATACACAATTTTAATAAAAACTAAAATAAGTTTAAACTACTGCAAACTAATTATATATTTTCTATCAAATAATTTTTTAATAAAAATTAAATATTCTAGAGTATTAGCAACTCCATTAATCGCTTCAACTGTGAATAAATTAGTAATATGGATATGTCTCATTGTGAATTCTAAGTGGAGGGATGTTGATGCAATATTTTTTCAATCACTGTGCATATAACATATAACAACTGTCTTTCAATTTATTATATAATAATTCAAAAAGATTGTGATACCTTCCATCAAACTCACTTCTATGGTTTGTGTGGTGAATGTGCTTGCAGGCATAGTTCCTGCGAGCAAAAAATTAGAATTATGTAAAAATTTAGACACTTTCACTTCACCCGTATAGTAGACAGCATGATCTAAAGTTGTGTAGGGACATGGCTGAGTTGGTAGTTGTATTTATTATTCGTGATTGGTACCTTTTTGGATGCGTGAGACTATGGTTTACTTTTTTTAGCTAATATGAATGCTCTCTCAATCCTCGCGTTTCGTGCTGTCCTGTAGAGTTCATTTTGTGTTTAATATCAGAATATACGTCTAGCTATTTACTTCAATCTACATTAGTTTTGTTATTACTTGTTTACCTTTTAATGGTGGATTTAGTGGCCATTGGCTGACTGATGAAATCGGTATAGAAACATTTCTCTTAATCTAGTTTTCACTTCTTCCATCACATTGATCTTGATCTATAATACATCCATCAACTGTATATTCCATTAGATTTTTCTTGTCCTCTACATTGAAAGTGGTTTGTATAACTCCTAAATTGTTTACTATACCTTCAACAACCAAACATGTGCACTTTTAAAAGAAAAAAAACTACCTCTTAGGTTTATGTATGTCTAGATTCTTTTGCTAATATTTTCATCATATTGTGTGGACCCATATAAATTTGAGTGTATCAATTCATATTTAATTTTAGTATTAAACACAACTATAAGAATAAGCTGAGTCATTATTAATTAGATCACATGATAACACCTTATTTAATTACTCATATAATCATAAGATACTAATGACTTTGTAAATCTAATAATTCTTAGTTTCTAATAATTGGTTTTTGAAATTTTATACTTTATTTTTTTATACATATAAAATTTTACCATGCATTGGCTACACAATTTTACTGTCTTTTTATAGCATCAATAATCATTCAGCATCCAATCTATCACATCATTTTATCTTTATTCTTTTAAACCTTTGTTATAATTAAATTAATCTCATTATTTCTTTACATTACAATATTGCTCCAAGCCAAAATTAAATAAAATACTATTATATTTAATGATGAGAAGTTTCAATTCTTTAAACCAATTGGTTACCTGTGTATAAGTATTTACTTTATATTTGTGCTTTTCTAAATAGCATAACAACTCACCTTATTATATACTTATTTTTTTATATCTTTTAAAATTTTACCATGTGATATAATCACCCGTATTCTCCACTAATTTTTCTATGTGCTAACTAACCTCTCCTATAATCGAAGCTATCTTATTATTCTATTACATATAGTAAGAAGCTCACTATTTATATTGTTATTCAGAATCCAAGAATATTTTTTTTTTAACACATTGCATAATTTTTCTATGGCCATTACAAAACCAAAACACCTAATGATTTCCAATGAGTAATAGATGTATCAGCAACCAATAGTTGTTTATATATATAAAGACCCTTTAACCTAATAGGCTGGATGCCTTTGTAGTCCCAATTCATTGTTATCATAAATTGTATTATCTCTACTACAAGCTAAAAAATTGGTTATGAATTAGGATGTCAATTAATGAAATGGTAACTTCTGTACGAAAATTTTTTTGAGTCACATGAATAACCTATGATATCAATTATTTTTTATTTATTAACCAACTATAATAATAACTATCAGTCATATGCAACATATTTTGATGCTCTTTCTTAGAAAGAAGGAAATTTCTTTGGATACTCTACTACAGAGTATGGTATGTTTACCTTGTTAGGAAGCAACGCCCACACACTTCTTTTTCTTAGCTATCTTGGCTGCTCTTTCCATCCTAGCATGTTTTGAGTCATCTAATATCAAAATAACACTTCACAGTCCAACATACATAATTACAAAACTCTTCTGGTTCGAATTCTTTGTTTATGATAATTACCTCTTGATAAAGTCAACTGTAACAGCACATTAGACTCCAAGAACGGCGTGTCCTATGTTGTCTGAATGCTGGGTTTTTCATTTATTTCTATAGTTTTTGCAACATTAGTTGTTCTAAAACCACTGGTGAAGCTGTTATCCAAAAATCTACGTGGTTGCTCTTCAGCAATTCTTTGAATAGGTGGTACCAATCCTGTATTTTTTGTATTAGGTAGCTATAATTAGACCTATATTAGCCAAAATCATTGACCCCAACAACTTGCTAATATGCAAAATGTTCTTGAAACCTTCTATGATGGAAAGATTTATTTGGTTGATAAAAAGTATTTCTACACTTATATGAATTTATACGGTTCTTACCTAAGCGTGGAATGTCATTTGCTTCTTTCTGTTGAGTTATTTCATTAGCTAAAGAATCGAAACATTTTCTGTTTGTGAAGCTTAACCATTCGTTGCTACATAGTTCATTCACCATCCTCTTATCCTTGAAGTTACAACACCTTTCGTCACCTGCGTAATTAATAAGTGGAAGTTAAGAGTGGATAGTATAAACCGTTTTGACAATGTGAAGATCCCTTTTCACTCCTGTTAGAGAACCATTAGAGAATCATTGGAATCATTTTAGATCAGTTAGTATCGTTTATATTTATATGGCATATCTGTATATTAATTGTAGGATTCTATACATTTATTACTTTGATTCTTCTGGCACCTATATATATCCCTTGTACATTATACTTTTGATCAGACTGAATAATACACTTTTCAGATTACTCTCTCAGTCTCTTGTTTCTAACATGGTATCAAGAGTTTAGGTTATTTTTTTCAGAAACAATTGATTTCTACCTCTTTTATCTTGTTTCACTGGCAGTACTTTGTCCTCTGTTTTTGACATCTTTCTGACGCTTTGGTTCGTCACCGCCGCCACCTTCGTCTTCTACTCGTTGCAAGCTTTCCAACGCCGCTTAACTCGCCGCCTACCGCCGCCGGACGTGCCCTCACGCGCCACTGGAAGTCCGGTCACCGCTTCAGGTTCTCTCTCCCCAGACGCCATCCGGAACCGTTGGATCCACGCCCAGGATCAACGGTCCCAGACAGCGCCACGTGTCACCGCCAGCACCCACGCGGATCCGCCCAATTCGCGTCTGACCCGAGCCTGCCCGACCCGCGTTCTCTGACCTGCTGCCAGCTCCGTGCTCACGTCAGCGCTGATGCGTCCCCTTCCTCCTATCGCGTGTTGCCACGTGTCTTGGGCTGCTGACGAAGCAGCTGACGTGGCATCTGACGTGGCCGCTGATGTGTCAGACAGTGGGACCCTCCCTTAGGTTTTTTGGTGAGCTCTTTCCGATTTTGCCATCCGTTTCCTCATTTTCTGCTCAGAAATTACAGTTTTCTCTCCTCTCCTTGTTCTCTGTGATTACTATTATGGAAAAGTCAGATGTTTTTGCTGCCACAGACAGAAAGGGTACCTTCTGTCGCAACTGTAACCGTTTCGGGCACCCGTTCTCCAGCTGTCCCTCTGTTGAATGTCGCACATGCCACCAGAAAGGCCATATTAGCTACCATTGTGCACAACTGTTTTGCCATTATTGCAAACTCTCGGGACATTTGATTACTACATGTCCTACTCGCCCACCACGTCCCACGCCTGCTTCTACTGTTGAATCTACCACCACTGCTTCTCTCAACTCGTCTCCTGTCTCTCTATCTGATGTTGCGTCTCTTCTTCAACGTCTTCTCTCTCTTTCTGGTAATAACCCTGTTGCTCTTTCGACCCCTCCATGTACTTCTAAATGGTATTTTGACTCGGGATGCTTTAATCACATGTCTCCATTGCATAATCTCTTCTTGTCTCTGTCTACCACTACAAATGGACCTTCTGTCAATACTACAAATGGTTCCCTCTTGCACCCAACATACAAGGGTTCTATATCCCAGTCAACTCTTAATCTTCCTGATACTTATTATATTCCCAAATTAAACTTTAATCTTATTTCTGTTGGTCAACTTGTTGATCTGGGTTTTGAAGTCACTTTTTCTGTTTCTGGTTGTCGTGTATAGGATCCTCGGACGGGACAGATCATTGGGACTGGACGTAAGGTCGGAAGGTTGTTTGAACTCGAAAAACTTCATATTCCTCCTGTACCAAATCTCTGTGCTGCTTCTTCTCCCTCTACCCTTCACTTATGGCATCAACGTCTTGCCCACACCTCCTTAGGAAAACTGCGTCCTCTTGTGTCTCAGGGTATTTTAGGTCAGGTTCCAAATGAATCTTTTGATTGTATTTCTTGCCAAACTGCCAAACAACTTGCTTTATCTTTTCACAATAATTCATCTCTTGCTTGCTCTTCTTTTGATCTCATTCACTTTGATGTTTGGGGCCCGCTCCCACTGCCTCTATGGGCGGAGCTCGATACTTTGTCATTTTCATTGATGATTATTCTCGTTTTACTTGGGTTTATTTGATGACTAATCGCCATGAGTTACCTCAAATCTATATCAACTTTGCTACTATAATTAAAACTCAGTTTTCAAAGGTCATTAAGGTTTTCAGACGTGATAATGCTATGGAATACCGCGATTCCAAACTCTTAACCTTTCTTGCAAAACAGGGTACTTTGTATGAGTTTTCTTGTCTTGGTACGTCTCAACAAAATGGTAGAGCTGAACGCAAACACCGTCACATTCTTGACTCCGTCCGTGCAATGCTCCTTTCTTCTTCGTGTCCTGAGCGTACTTGGGGTGAAGCTGTTCTTACTGCTGTTTATGTTATTAATAGACTCCCTTCTTTTGTTCTTGGTAATGTTACTCCCTTTGAGCGTCTTTATCATACTTCCCCAGATTATAGTTCTCTTCGAGTTTTCGGTTGTGTATGTTTTGTTCTTCTTCAGCCTCACGAACATAGTAAACTTGAACCTCGGGCTCGTGTGTGTTGTTTCCTTGGTTATGGCACTGAACACAAGGGTTATCGTTGTCGGGATCCTCTCTATAAACATGTCCGTATATCTCGTCATGTTGTCTTCTGGGAGCATCACATGTTTTCTCGGTTCTCATCCTTTGAGTCAATTCCTACTACTCAGTCACCTTTGTTTACTAACCCCAATGTTGATCTTTTTTCTAGTGATGATTCTACAGATTCTATCTCGAGTGACTCCACAGCCTCCTATTCTTCCGCCTTCTCCATCTCCCAATGATTCCAGACCGGACAATGATCCTGCTCCTACTGTCATGCCTCCTCCTCCCGCTCGTTTTTCTAGGATAAGGAATCCACCTCCTCATCTTCTTGATTATCATTGTTTTTCTACTATCCTTCATCAACATGAACCTAAGTCATTCAGAAAAGCCTCTACAAATCCAAATTGGCAACAAGCAATGCAGGAAGAAATACAGGCACTTGAAAAGGCACACACTTGGGATTTGGTTGATCCTCCTTCTGCTCAAGAAGTTGTAGGCAGCAGATGGGTATACAAGATCAAGACTCGCTCTGATGGTTCTATTGACCGGTATAAGGCACGATTGGTTGCTCAGGGTTGTACGTAAGAGTATGGTATTGACTATGAAGAGACTTTTGCTCCTGTTGCTCGTCTCACATCTGTTCGCACTCTTCTTGCCATTGCTGCGGTCAAAAAATGGTCTCTCAGTCAGATGGATGTGAAGAATGCATTTCTTAATGGAGATTTGAAATAGCAGGTATATATGAAACCCCCTCCGGGTTATCCTTGTCCCTCTGGCAAAGTTTGTCTCCTTCGCAAAGCACTCTATGGGCTTAAGCAAGCTCCTCGTGAATGGTTTGACAAGTTCAACACTACCATATGCAGTCTTGGTTTCACTTGCAGTCCTCATGAGCATGCTCTCTTTATTCGTAAAAGTGAACGTGGAGTCGTTCTTCTACTTCTGTATGTTGATGACATGATCATTACTGGAGATGATGCTGATGATATCTCTGATCTCAAGGCATCCCTTCAGTGTACTTTTGAGATGAAAGATCTTGGTTCTCTCAACTATTTTCTTGGTCTATAAGTCATATCCACCGATGATGGCATCTATCTCTCTCAGGCTAAATATGCTTCAGATCTCCTTACTCGAGCCGAAATTACAGATAGTCGCACTGAGTCTACTCCTCTTGAGTCTAATGTGCGATTTACTCCTATGGATGACACTGTTTTGGATAATCCCACTCTCTATCGACAGTTAGTTGGAGGACTCGTCTACTTAACTGTCACCCGACCAGACATTGCCTATCCAGTTCATGTACTTAGCCAGTTCTTGTCATCTCCTCGGACTACTCACTATGCGGCAGTTCTTCGCATTCTTCACTACATCAAAGGCACTCTATTTCATGGCCTTTACTTTTCTGCCCATTCCTCTTTGTGCCTTCAGGCGTACTCCAATGCTGATTGGGCTGGTGATCCCACTGATCGTCGTTCTACTACTGGTTACTGTTTGTTTCTTGGTGATGCTCTCATTTCTTGGCGTGCTAAGAAGCAAACATTCACTGCTCGATCAAGTACAGAAGCTGAGTATCGTGCCCTCGCTGACACCGCTGCTAAGGTTATCTCCATTCGTTGGCTTCTCGAAGATTTGGGTGCTCCTCAGTCGTCCCCTACTGATATTTTTTGTGACAACCGCAGTGCTATTCAGATTGCCCATAATGATGTCTTTCATGAACGCACCAAGCACATTGAGATTGATTGTCACTTTGTTCGGCAATGTATCCTTAATGATGCTGTTCGTCTCATTGCTGTTGGTACACTAGATCAGACTGCTGATATCTTCACGAAAGCTCATCATCCGACTCGTTTCCGGACTTTGTTATCCAAACTCAAGATGGTATCCTTAGCTCCCACTTGAGTTTGAGGGGGGATGTTAGAGAATCATTGGAATCATTTTAGATCAGTTAGTATCGTTTATATTTATATGGCATATCTGTATATTAATTGTAGGATTCTATATTTTTATTACTTTGATTCTTCTGGAACTTATATATATCCCTTGTACATTGTACTTTTGATCAGACTAAATAATACACTTTTCAAATTACTCTCTCCGGCTCTTGTTTCTAACAACTCCAATTGTAAACCAAAGCCATAAAATCCTTATCCTTTTATTGTAATTTAACTATACATCTATAGACGACTCATTTAGGGAAGATACAAAATGAGTGTGAAAACTAAATAGCAAGCTGTCTGGTTTCAATAAGTTGTTTGTAAATTTACCTGGAATATTACTTCTTGTATTGGACTGGACATCTGAAAGTGGGTCCTTAGTGAGTTCGTAACTGGACCCTTTTCTTTTGAGGACAGGACATGGTTCTCTTTCTCGTCCAGCTTCGTTGCACCGTCCATCCTATCAACATTGAAAAGTGATAACTAAAATTTCTTCTGCTGTATTTTAAGTTTATCCAGACCATGAAATTACCTTTCGATGCCTGAATAGAGCTTTTTATGGCTCACAATTCTTGTGTGGTGAGCAATGCAGGCGAGAACAGACGAGATTTGGCTGAAATTATCATGAGATCCCCTTGCTTATGAATTTACTTATGTCTTGTAGCCAAGCTCCAATTTTTGTTGCGGGTTCCTCTTTGTCTTTCTTCTTTTCGATTTCAACTTGTTTGAATTTTTTGGAAGAAAAGAGACAGTTTCAATTTAGAATCTGCTGATTTTATATCTTATGTTATGCCAGTATTTTTGGGTTTAATTAGCGTATTCACTTTTTGCATTCAGCTGAAAATTCCAAAGTCTTTTGGTTAAATTAACATTTCAGCGTAATGTGCAAATCGCTTCATCAATCCCGAAATACCTGGATTCTTGTTTTTTAATTTTTATTTAGTTTTTCTTTGGGAGGTTGATCTATTCATATATTACGGGTTTTACATAAATTCCGTTGGTTGCTTACATAGATAGGCTGGAATATTTAAACTTTCGTAGCTGCCAGGTTTTTTTATTCTCATATGAATAGGAATTTCCTAATTTCTATGGTTGAATTTTGGTTCAAATTTCAACTCTTTATTTTTGAATTCAGTGCAAACGAATGGTCCAATTGGATTAGGTCGTTGGTAGGTAAGTAACGGGTTTCCTTCTTTTATCCCATTTCATCTATTTTCAAATGGTGTTTAGTTGAAGAAGTAACTATTTCTAGCTTAATTTTTGTACCAATCCCTTTGAATTTAGCAATTAGAGTCTTGGGTAGAACAATTCAACGGTTGTGTGTATTTTAGTTAGTCTCAATTATTTTCCAGGAATCTGAACTATGGATTTATTAATGTTTTCGTTGTGGTAACTGATATGTCCTAGCTGTGAAATAGATATGGAGCCTGGTATGAATTAGTAAACAGTAATTCTAATTCACGTTTGAAGTTGATTATTATATTTTTTGGTAAACGATTTGTGACAATTGGAAAATAGCACATCCTATAGTTTAATCATGAAACTGGTCCAAGGAAAACATTATATTTGCACATTTTAACCAGCACCCTATATTGAGATACAAAACAAGGGTGATAATGTACCTGAATAGAGGTGGAAGCAAGGATTCTATTTCAGCTACTATAGTACTCTGGGATGTTCAAGGATCTCTGCATGATTTTCCTATCATGACATACACTTGGGGCATATATTACCAAGTTGAGATTTAAGAACTTATGTGCATGACAGGGTTATGTGGAAAGATTAGCAACTTTAGAGTTGAATCCAAGTGAAATGGTTCACATTTACAATTGATGGCAAGGCATTGCATTTCCTAATTGCTGCTATCAATGGGATTGGGCATGCTCAGGTTTGTGACTGTACTCATAATCAAGATGAACAAAGGCGCGTTCAATCTCAGGTAAAAGCTCAAGCTTTTCTTGCAGCGATTCCCCAATGTCATGAGCCTCTTGCAAGGGCATATCAGAAGGCAGGACAATATCAACCTCAACAAAGTAGTGAGACCCAAAAGTGTAAGCACGCACAGTGTCAATGTGCCGCACGGCCTTGTGGTGGTTCCAGCAGAGGTATGTTAGTTTCTGAAGATACTCTGGAGCAGCTGATCTTCCAACCAGGGAATTCACGTTTTCCAGCACTGTCAATGACCATGTGCGGATAGTGTACAAAGCCAGCTGTAGTAGAAGAGTCAGCCATAACCATAAGTAAGGCAATTGAAAGTTATATGTTACAAGCTATTATATAGGCTGGCAAGTAAACATAAATAGTGATAATATGACATCGCTTCCATCACAATATGGTACTGCTCAAAAGGACTAATGATTGTTCTTTAAATCTTAGAAGTCAGAGTATGATATAAAAGGTATGCTTTATGCATCAAACCATCATAACATGCAATAATTCATGGAAGAGAGACTACAGAAATTACGAGGCTAATTTGACAGTTGCAGTCGTCTAACCAGGTCCCTTTTGCACAGGATATTGATATGCGTAAAAAGGAATAAATTGCAAAAATACAGGAGGACAGCAGAAGCTAATGCAGAGATGGTCACTGTTGTCAATGAATGTGAGGAATAAAAATATCATTTTTGTATATTTTTGGTTCATTAGCTTTTACTCCTAGGTATGAATCAGAACTTAACATAAATTCATGGAGAGTTTGGCAGAAGACTTGTGTGTCCTTTTCTATGGCTAACAAAATAACAGTTCAAACCAATAAACAAAGGGGGAATATTCACCTACAATGATAGCACCAACAGGATCCATCCAATCATCGACATAATTTGCCAAAAGTGCAGCAATGAGACCAATGACATTTGTGATCACATCAAAAAAGTGATCTTGGGCATAGGCTTTGACAATCTCATTAGTAAAGGAGCGGCAATAGATCATTAGGAGGAATTTGACCAACGTCACTGAAAGCATAATACCAACAATCCACTGCTCTTGTTCTCTGGTCAAGCTGAATGCATTTTCCTGGAGTTGTTATTATGCAATGGATTAGATTAGAGAAACAAGATATATTGTTATCCGTTTGCATGTCAACTTCATAACCAATGATCAACTTACATCTGATAATAGTGTCCGCATTGACTCCAAAATAATTTGCAATCCTAGTGTTGCCATAACAGAGGCAAAAACAAGAATCCCCTGCAACCAGTTTTCAATTCAATATTTAGTGGCAAGATGAAAACATGATTATCCGTTAGAGAATTATCGATGAAATTTTCTTTTATGCTTTATCCATCGAACATATGTACGCATTACACAATTACACAACAGAACCAAACTATATTGTAGTAATCTTTCTCAATATCTGATTTAATTATAAAGTAAATCCCAAGAGCCAAGAAGATAGGGAAACAGAAAAATACCAACTCTTTTTATGACAGGCAAGAACATAAGTTGATATTCAGACATTCTCAAAAAGAATATAAATTAGGAGAACTAACCAAAGGTTGCATTCTCTTTTTTCCTATAGGGTACTGATATGGGTTCGGTGTTTGCATGGAAAATGCAGTAAACCAGAGTATGAATCCAGACAGGAGATCAAGAAGCGAGTCCAAAGTGGATGCTATGATGGCCAAGGAACCACTTCTGATTGATGCATAGACTTTAGCAATAAAGAGAACCATGTTTGCTACATTTGATAGTCTGATGGCAAACGTCTCGCTTCTTGCTAGCTTTTCCTGCTCCTCCTGTACACAAAATTGGATATTCAGCCAAAGGCACTGATGTATTTGGAACGTTAAAATATTTTTCAATAGTGACTTATTTATATAACCACTTTTTACTCTAGTCGATTATATGGACATCAATTTGTTTGGAAAACTCAGCTGGAAACATAGAAAGCAGAATGAAATATAGACCTTTGACATCCCAGGAATAAAACCACGTTCTGCCAAGGCATCCATTTCATTAAAGCCCTCTAGCACTTCAACCTGTTGCTGATAGTAATCAGCAATGTCATCTTCTTGCCCTGAGGAATGAATACTTTTAGAAATATCATTTCAAATTTCAGTAGGTAAGAGTACGATACAGATACCATCATTCAAAATAAACTTGTTAGAAATATAATTAACCTCCTCTCAGAAAGAAATCCTCACATAAGAATTCATGGATGAAGAAAATTCAGTAGCACACTCAAAGCTCAAGTACAAATAAACTTAATTTAAAGGACCACAAAAATAATAAGAAAAAAGTCTCCATAAACCAGACAACACAGTAAGCAAGTCATATGAAAACAAGCAGACAGATTGTAAACTTGAAAAGCAAGGCCTTCCATAAATCTGCAGGAATCACAGAAGCAACAAAACTCCATTTAAAGACACAAGGCAAAGATCCAAAATCCAAATGCAAAACCTAATACACCAGTTTCATTTCATGCAACTTCTTCAAGTTAAAAACATGGAGCATGAAAGTGTACAATCCAATCACCGAAAGCTACTAACTTATTGTGCAAACGGAAAGAACCCCAAAACACCCAAATCTTCACAAGGACCTTCACTTTATACCCAGAGTCCCAGACCCTTAAGCCAAAACACAAAATTCCAATAAATACTATCAAACCAGGCCAAACAAACATAAATGCAACGACAAACTCTGAAATTTCACCTTGAACGAAATCCACCATCGGAAAGAGAAAAACTAACCCTAAATAGTATTAGTATACTCTTATAGCAAAAGAGAATACAAAAGAATATAAAACAGGGAGCTTAAATCCTTCTCGTACACACAGAAGCAGCAAAAACTCTAGAAGCACAAGCTCGCAATTAACTACAACCATTCGTAGAAAGCAAATTCCAGATTCGCACTCACAATAAATAAATTAACCACACCATATCATAACAAAAAGCAGATTCCAACAAAATATACTACAAAACCAATACCGAAAGAAAATCCAAAAAGGTTATAGACTTATAGCAAAATTTTTATATTTGTCAGTAAATCCTCAAATTCGCCCTCAAACTAGTAAAGTTTTGATCAAATTAGGATCTGACAAGTAGCGATGTGAGGTACTAATTTGAATCACTTACAAATTAAGGTACTAATTAGAATCATTACTCAATTTATCTTCATCTTATTTCTTCATTTGTTCCTTCTCTTTTTTTTTTTTTTCCATTTCGATTTTATAATTGTGTTGTACCTAGAACACCGTAGCAGTCATGGATTCCACGTGAGGGTTTCACTTGCTTGTCGGCGTGCGGCGACGACATCTGAAACCCTTCGAAGTTCAACCGCCATGAACGGTCGCCATTGTTCGAATCCGGCGACAGCAGCGACCTCTGCTCGTCGCTTTGCACCTCCAACGTCTCCACCATTGTCTCCGTTCACCACAAACCCCTAAAACGCCGTCGTTTATAACGTTCTCGCCGTCGTCGTTGTTAACTGAAAAATTAGATCAAGATTTTGAAAGAAGAAGAATCAACGGTTGTGATTGCATTGATGCATTTTAGAGAACGTTGTGGTTGTGGTTGGTGTTGATGCTATGATATACTTTCTTCTTTCTTCTCTCTTCTTTCTTCTTTGCTAGTAATAAAGATGCAGACACAATTGAAATAGTTTCGTTCGAAACGTGAGAGGGGGAATTGAAGGGCATGAAAAAGAAATGAGCTGAAGGAGTGAGTAGTAGCTGAAACTGAGAGAGTAAGAAACGCGCGATACGTATAGGTTTGGTTTATTTGGATTATGTTTCTATGATAAAAATAACAAATTAAATAATATATTAAAGTAAATGTAGTTACCAACAAAATATCAAAGTAAATGTAAATCACATTCACTGAATCTCAACGTTTTTTTTTCAAAAAAAAAATAGAATTCCCAATTTGTAAAGACTTTTATGATTGCTGTAAATAGAGTTGACAAAATATAGATTCTTTTAGCTGAAATAATGGAGCATGCAATACTTTTAATATAAAAATTATATATCTAGTATCTATCATTATTGGTAACTAATTATGTATACTTCCGTATTGATACTTTTTTTAAAGTGCATGAGTGTTGGTAAATATACTGACTCTCAAAAATGTTTATATACACTAAAAATTAATTTATGAAAAAAAATAATTATGTATTATATATACTGATTTGTATTTTTAAATTAAATAATAATTATTAAAATAATTAAATTTATTATATTAAAATAACTAATTATGTAATAGACAAATAATCAAATATATTTATAATAATATTGAAAGATTTTTATGGCTTAAATTCTTTACTCGACAATATTGAAAGATTTTTTTTTAAGAATTGGTGAAAGAATATTATGTTAAATGAAAAAAAAAAAGAACTTTCATTTTTAGTTTGATATGATGCACCTCCCTTTTTATTGGATATGACAAGGAATTTATTCATTTCTTAACGTAACAACATTTATGATGTAATATTTTATTTGACATGAATAAAATATTTGATAATCTTTTTTGTATTTTATTCTCGACAACTAGATAGTATCTTAAATATATGGATAAAATGTTTTCAAATCTTGGACCCAATCTCTAAATATTGCAAATAAGGGAAGCTCTAATAATATGTTGGAATTTTCTTTAGTCAAAATGTACAATTTGCCCATTTTTCTGAGCATTATATTTTAGAATCAACATCAAATTGTTAACAGAGATGGAGAACCAACTGGGTGGTAGAGAATATATATAATAAAAGAATATACCATTATCGAATGATATAATAAATAATAATTGTTTAATTTATTATGCAATGCATAATAAGGGAAGGTGCTGTATGGTGAGTGGGATTCTGGGGCAGACTATATATCTGTTTATCAATAAACTAAAGTCATATAAATAATTCTCTTTGACAATTATACAGGAAAATTATTTAAAAAATATAATATATATTGTATATTTATTAAAAGTAGAAATGTAACAGAAATATAAATGAAGCTGGGTTGTATATTTATTAAAAGTAGAAATGTAACAGAAATATAAATGAAGCTGGGTTGCGAAGTTGAAGATTTTGAACTGATCTGTTCTCTGTATCGCAGTCAAAGCCAGCACGCGCTCCAAACCATCTTCTTCCCCTGAAATTCCTCACTTCTCCACTCGGTCCCAGACCCCTTTATTACAAACCCGAAACCCAAACTCTATGGTTTCACCACTCATCTAACTTTTTATTTATTTATTTTATTATTATTATTTCCAGTTTCACTATGAGAATGTTCTTTTAACCAAATTATCCGTGATCATGGGGTTCACTTATCCCACTAATGGAAACCCTAATCGACGGACCATCGACCATGGAGGAGTTGGAGGAAGAGCTTCATCTGACGAGTTTGGGCGTGCGGTTTCTCGGATAGCCGTGGCACAGATTTGCGAATCTGCAGGGTTTAATGGCGTCAAGAATTCCGCCATCGAAGCACTTTCCGATGTCACAATTAGGTACCTTATTGACTTGGGAAAAATTGCTGAATTTTATGCTAACCTTGCTGGTAGATCGCAATGTAGTGTCTTTGATTTGATTCTAGGGTTAGAGGATTTAGAACAGGTCAAGGGTTTCATAGGTTCTGGTCAAAGTCAATGCCTTTTAGGTTCAGGAACTGTTAGGGATCTTATGAGGTTTGTGAATTGCGGTGATGAGGTTCCTTTTGCTCAGCCAATACCGAATTTTCCAGTGATTCGGCAGCGGAAAGTTATCCCTAGTTTCTTGCAAATGGGGGAGGCACCACCTTCTAAGCATATACCGCCTTGGTTGCCGGCATTGCCGGACCCTCACACTTATATTCACACGCCTATGTGGGATGAGAGGACTAGTGATCCCCGGGAAGACAAGGTTGAACAGGCCAGGCAACGTAGAAAGGCTGAGAGGTCGTTGTTGAGCTTGCAGAAGAGGTTGTTGTTGTGTAGTGGTTCAGTAGAAACACGCAATACGACTTCTAATGTGGTTGTGCCGAGTGGTGGTGGTGCTTCACTTAGACAAGGAGAAGGTGAAGGGGGTGATAAGAACCCTTACCTTAAGGCTCCTGTGGATAACAAAGATGTTTCTCCAGTTCCCTTGCCGGGGAAGCTTTCTGATGATGTTGATATGATTGCAAATCATGTTTCTGTGTTGGAGGCATTTGCTCCTGCAATTGAGATGATGAGGAGTAGTGGTGTTTTGTGCGAAGATGACGGGATGCAAGGGAGAACAGTTCTTCCAGCTGTGAGACCTACTGTTTATTTCAAGTTCAGGGCTGGAAAAAAGCTTATCCACGAGTCCTTGGATATGAGGAATCAGAAGAAGGATGCTTCACGAACAGCAGCCTTGGCTGGTAGAGAAGACGAGAGGGATGATAAGAAGAGGAGAGCTGAGCTTATTCTCAAACAATCTATGGAAAACCCACAAGAACTCACTCTGTTGTAGATTAGTTTATTGACTGGATTTGTTGGATGATGTAGGAATTGAGTTTGTAAAAATGAAGACCTTCAAGGGTTAACCCTTTTTTGTCTTAATTAAAACCTTTTTTTCTGTAGCTGTGACTTGTGTTCGAATTTTTATTTTTATTCTTTTATCTTTATTGATTTTTTTATCTATCTTTTATTAATATTATTTCATCTTCTATAAAAAATATCAATGTAATGGGATTGCATGGCTTCCCTCATTTTGAGGGAAAGGTTTCGGAAGTCTCTGCATTTCATCGAAAAGGTAAGACTACATTACTCTGTTTTATCTAAGATTTAGGGTATTGAACTGGTGTGATAAGATTATTCCTGTAAATTTAGGTTTTCTGTATTCACATATTCCCTCCGCTCCAAAATATCTATCACTTTGGAATTTTGGTTCATTGATTACTCAATGCATTTAGACATGAACTGTATCCAATACATTAAATATTAAATGTACCAAAAATTCCAAAGTATTAGATATTTTGGAATGGTTGGAGTATCAATTTTCCTGATTTTCATAATACTGGTTGATATCCTTATTATTGTAATATCTGAATACTGATGTTCAACAGTTAAGTGGTCTCATAGTCTGCTGCCTGAATACCAATAATTTGTCATTGAAAAATCTTTTTTCGTTGAGATTGTAGTTTGATTTACTGAGAATTCAACTTGAACCTTCTTTTAATGTTATCATCATCTGTTTTGATTGTACTGTTTTGCTGAAGTTTCAGAACAGCAATCCTCCTTTATTATCTGCTTAGCTTTGTTCTGTTAATTTGTTCAGCATCCAAGCCTGAGCTCATCCTATAAGTATGGAATTCCATGATATTCATTTGTTGATTTCTTTGGCATCAATTATTTCAGTTTATGCATATATATGCTTTAATGTTCTGACTGTTATATTGGTTTAACATATTATAATCACAATTTTTTAAGGTTTTGCTATTGTGTGTCCTAAGGGAACCCATTAAGATCTTTGTTAGTGGAATCCTTTGAAACTCAATACATTGATAACTTTAAAACCTTAATGATTGTCCTTTGGGCATGCATTGGGAAAATCTTCATTCTTTTTCCAAATGTTTATATAAGTTGATAGCTGAATTCATTATGGTGATGGTTTCTAGTGTTCCCAATCTGAAAGTGAGTGTCCTGTGCTAACTCTTGCAAAATGGTTGTCAGATGAGTTTGAAGAGAATATTCGGGGTAATGTGCCTTCTACTTTACTGCATTTAACATAGTTTGTAGCTTTGAATTGATTGAATTCACTTCTTGTTGTTTTCTAAATCTCTCAATGCTTTAAATGATTTATTTATCGTAAATTTTTGTTAAAAAGTGTTCTCCTGTTTTCTACTAATAATGAATGTTGTCTCTGTTTTCTTTTATAGATTTCATCCCGTGTTTGGTGTTGCTATGAGCTGCTGCTTCTAAATTAAATGGTTGTTTACGCTGACCCTTGTTGTGCTTGTACTATTTAACGATGTTTTTGGTCATAATTTGTTTCCTTTTGGTCCACCATGTATGCCGCATGTGTGTTTGATGATTGTTGTACAGAAAGGCGACAAGGGGACTATTGAATGAATTTTTGGCAGTGTGGAAGGAACTGGACAGAGATAAGGGAAAGAAGAGGGTGGGAATGCCACGAAAAAACCAACAGCTGTAATTTTGCGGGACTCTGATATTCTGTTGATACATGGCCGTTTTATCGGCGATGTTGCACCATTGTATGGAGAAAGGTCATATTTTTAATCCTTCTGGTGAGACTGATTTCTAATTATGAATAAATTAGTGAATGGTTCAAAACTGTTGCCTTTTAATAAGAGATTTTTGTCTTTATAGGACAAGTTAATTTATTTATTCATAGAAAAATGAAATTTTATTAGATTAGAAAAGAGGTAAGCCATCCATTCCTTGCTTATATACAAAAAGTATTGGTAAGAAATATGACATATAAGGCTTAGCTATTAAGAACGCTTGCCAATCCCTTTTATTATAAGATGGGTTTTGATAAATGAAATACTACACAGTTAACATTTAGAGCATTTCCCCCTGCATTTGATATTTGAGATAATTCTGTATATTATTGTCTCAGCTGAGTTCCCATTTGATTGTGTTATTATATTTACTGCTAGGTGTTTAGATTATATCATTATATTTTTTAGTTTCAAGTTATTAGCAGTTGAAGTATCTTTTTTCATTTTATTCTGGATACATTGTTTATTCTATTTAGTTTTTACTGCTAAGTGTGTGCTTGTCTAGGGTAAAAATGGAAAATTCCTCCCCATCCTGAACCGAAAGTGTTAGATTTGCTACTGTATTGGACAGTACAAATTAATTGATCTTATATTAAGTGTTTCTTATATTCGCAATAAGAACTTACTATTTAACAGTTAAAATTGATGTGTGTGTTGTAACTATTACCTTTGCATTAGCCACTATTATTTTTATCAATATGCCCTTCTGAGTGTAAGGAGTTTCTACTTAATCCTTTGGTCCTCATTTTTAAGATTGAAGTGAAACCAGATTTAAGTTGTCACTTTCTTCTTAAGACTGAACCATCTATGACATTAAACAGGGTCGTTTGTTGAACTATTTGTGTTTTTCCAATATTTATCATATGGGTCATTTGCTCATCTTTCATAAGTTTGATTTTTAGTGAAAATCATATAAGTTATGCTTTTCACTTGCTATATTGTGTAGGGAGGTTATTGAGTGGGCTGAGGCTCTCTTGAATTTGAATACTTTAAAAGAAATAAATAAATGAATCTCATTAATGAAAAGAACCAAATGTTTAGTTTCTGACAGAATTAGATATATCACAAGCTTAAGGCATTGCTGTGGGAAAGTCTATGCGGTTATAAACTTTGACACTTTTGTGCAGGAATTATCGTCAAGTAGTGCAAACTATATCCAAGGGATTGCCATAAGAGTAAAATAAAGTAATTCAAAAAGATTTTAGTGCCAATTGAAGGGTAATTCTTGAACATCACACACTCATAACAGAAGACGCATGCTGATTGCTTATATAAGAAAGGGGCCAAAGCAAAAGGAACTAAGCTATGAAATTGGACTCGAGAAATTTAACTATAAAAGTTGAAAAATGAAATAAAGCAGTTGAAATCCTTACTTGATGTCATATTGATGTGTTCATATAATAATAAAAAACATACATCTCTGTTATATATTATATATATAGATAGATGTCTAGACAACAAGAACAATAATCTATATCTAGAACTCTACCTTGAGCATCGACTATTTGTGCATCAATAACATGGTCAATTGAAAGACCATATTTTCTCATTAGGCTTCCATAGCCACCACCACTTATGTGTCCTCCAGCACCAACAGTGGGACATGTACCTGCAGGGAAAGCATGAATTTTGCTCTTCTGAGCAATACTATGGTAGATCTCACCAAGTGTTGCACCAGCTTGGACCCAAGCTGTTTCAGTTTCTATGTCAATCTCAATGGCTCTGAGGTTGAACATGTCTAGGAGGAAGAATGGCTCCTCTGCCACATAAGACACCCCTTCATAATCATGGCCGCCACTGCGGATTTTCATCAGCTTGTTGTGCTTTTGTGCACAAACAATGGTTGATTGCACATGAGATACATGTGATGCGGTGATTATAAGGAATGGTTTTCTTGTTGTGGTGGTGTTGAAACGAAGGTTTCTAATGTACGATTGCAACACTGAAGAGAATAAAGCATTGTTTGGTGTGAAGATTGATGAAGTTATGGGGTGAGAAAGGTCAGAATAATGGTTTACAAGGCAATGAAGGAAAGTGTTGTGAGCTGAATTTGCTGCTGATAATGAAGGTGAGCATAGTAGGGAAAGTAACACAAGAACAAAAGGGTTTAAGAGTGATAGGTAATAATGAATTTTGTTATGAGTGTAAATTATTCTCATTTTTGGCATATCTTAGTGTATTTCTTGCTCTGTGTTTCTAACCAAAGATAAGTGAGCTTATTGATCATAAACATGTCATCATATCAGTACAATAATAATTTTACATCAATGTCTCAAAACAAAAAACTTTACATACATGTCTTCATACACATATCAGAAAACATTAGTCAAAGCTAGCGGTTGAAAACTCTGCTTTTGAAAAATGCATCTTAATTTGAACATGTGCATAATTACATATAAAATTATAGAAACATGTGTACGAAGTTAACATGTCTTTGCTAGTACCCATGGCTTACTTTTACTGATGATTTGAACCCACATAGTCCACTGCTGAGTCACGACTTCGTGTTCTTCTTTTCCATAATATGAAAAATACTCGTACCATTATAAATTTTACTTAATTTAATATACTTAGTCTTGTTAACACACTTCAAGGATATTTGACAAACGAAAAGTATAACATAAAAATTTAAATTAACTATTATACATCTTTTATATTTTTTTATGTATTAATTATGTTAAAAGAATCAAATTTTATTACTTTTTTCTTTAATAAATATATGTAATATATTCTTTAATTATTCATTTTTTTTGTATAATTGGTATATGTTTTACAAATATCTACAACTTTATATCTTTGGCTTTCAATATATCTGCTAATTTTTATAAACAGTATACAAGTAGAAAATAAGAGATTAGTTATTATCAATGGAGAGCATTTACTAGAAATGTATGTGTCGTCATGCATGATGATCCTTTGAAAAAAGTTGCTGATAAGAAAACAAACATACAGTAAAAGAAAAACCCTACTTCTGACATCTTTTGCGATTTTATAAAAAATATAAATAAATAAGAGTAATGATTAAAAATCTTGCCAATGAATTATAGTTTAAATGACATAATCTTTTCATACTCAATTAAGAGGTCGTGAGTTCTAGTCTCTTATCTTTAGTAAAAGAAAAATTATTAAATTCTTAATTTATTTTAAATTATTTTTAATATTTAAATGAGTAAAATTTTAAAATATACATTATTTTTGAAAATATTAAAACATAAACTTTTAATTTTTTATTTAAAATTTAGGTGTTTATACTTTAAGGCTACGTATAAGTAACTTCTTTTGTTAGATGTTTCTTCTGATCATCGACATGTATCGTTTTATGGATATTGCCCATTTATTTGATACATACTCGTGCGAATATAATTCAGCCGAAAGGTTTGGTGTATAATTGGAGGGGTGATTCGGATGACCCTATCAATTTTAATAAGAATGGTAGATAACGTGAGATTCGTGGGATAATTTCTTTCTGAAATTTTGGGCCAACAATATTTTATCTAAAAAAAAACATTTAATTTGTGGTAGGTTGAATATTGGAATAGCTATTTAATTATTCACTACTAAAAAAAATTATTTTAGCATTTATTTATTTTATTTTTAACAATAATGAAAATAATTGCTAATATATTTATTAGGAATTTGATCTTAGTCATCTTATATTAGAGAGATGCTCTCGTAGAGACGCTTAAAACGTCTTTTTGTAAACACGCTTATATTTTGCATTATTATTGGACATATTAATGAATCAGTTATTTTAAATTTCTTAACAAATTAGAATAAAATCGATTTTTTTATAATAATAACAATAAACCCATTTTTTTTAGAAATTTAATTGTATTTTTAAATTTTTAGGGATTTAAACATCCACAAAACAAAAAATTAGGAATATATTTGTCTTTTTATCAAAAAATTTAAAGATATTCGATTTAGATTGTGTAATTTGATCGGATCAAATCGAGTCTAACAATTATAATGCAAACAATTAGGTTTATTATTATTGCTATAATAAATCGATTTTGTTCTGGTTTATTAAAAAATAAATTATTAATCAATTTAATAAAAATATCCAATAATAACATAACACATGTAAACGTATGTAAAAAAAAGAAGATATTTTTAGTATCTTTATTAAAGTGGTCCCCTATTTTATTACTAAAAAAGTTTAGCAATAATTATATAATTACCATAATTTTTTTAATTATTACAAAAAATATATAATTACTATTATAATATACAGTAATAATGACAAATATATAATTATTGTAAAAATATAAATTAAATAAAATATATATATAGTGACTATTATTTTATTATTATTAAAAATTTGTCAATAAAAATAATTTTTGTTGTGGCGATTTTAGAATCTGATTGCAAGGGAATTAGAAAAAGGTAGGATAATTATTTGACAATTGATAATAACTAATCTCTTAAAAATTAAAATTGACATTATATTTTAATTTTAATTATTATTAAATCTAATGTGTTGCAAATAGCAAAGTTTACTGCCACGGCGGTAATGGCAAACAGTGCTAAATATACAGTATCATTTAAAGTGGGAATCAGCCGCCATTAGCAGGTGTCCGTGGAATTGACCCGTTCTTTTTGTTTACAAATTGCATCAAAGAAATTTTTTTTTTTCAAGGAAATACATGCATGATATCACGAAATATTCTTTATTCACAAGAGTAAAGACATGAAAACCTCGCCACTTAATTAAGAGATATAATATAGTAGTTAATAATAACTAGGTTACACCTTTAAGTTTGCATCAACGAGCTAAATTTAAACTTACTATTACTATATATATATAATCTAAATAACTATGATAGGTGTACATTAAAATCAGTCATTAAAATCAGATATTAATATAAAATAAATATTAAAAATAAATTAAATTATATATATTTATATACAAATTATATAAATAATTTAACTTATTTTTAATATATATTTTATACTAATGTCTAATTTTAACGACTGATTTTAATATGTCTCTCGTCGTCACTTGATCACTCTTGTAATAATTGTTGATGTCAATCATTTCAATTAAAACCACAGAATTAAAACATGGAAAAGTATATAAAACCAACTAATAATCAGCCAAAAATGAAATAATATAATTAATTATAATTAGTTTTATTAATTTATAATTTAATTTGTTTGTTAAATTATTGTTGACCACGTTCAAAACATGAGGGAAGATACGCTAATGTTAGGAGAGAATCACAGAACAGATGCTTTGATCATTCATTAGTTGGTTCTATATAATTAATTATGTTTTATTAATGCGTAACACATGAAACATAGAAATCATATCTAAAATCATCCAATTTACAAGAAAAAGAAACATCCGTGTGCCTATCAGTAGCAATATCCAGTTAAAGTCACCGGTGCCTCTGATTTACCAGTTGGCTGATTCTTGGCTTATATAAAGTTGGTTCCTAGCATTGTTGTTAAAACATATAATTTGTTGCTGATGTGGTTTGGGATTCGATCAATTTGAGTATTCAAATAGATTTTAATTTTTTTTAATAAAAAGAGTAACTTATATTGATAAAACACGTTATATATGTAATGAAATTAAACATGTTATTATTATGCATATAAGGTTTTGACGATTGAATTGGATAGGTTTAGAAATGAGATCCAATAACCTCTTTCAAGTTATTTCAATTTTTGGTGGTTTTCAGTTTTGATGAATATAGTTAGCGGCTTTGATATATGGAAGTATTGAAAAAAAAAAACCTATAAACACCCATAGTTTATATTTTATTGATATAAATTCTTTACAGTATTATTTAACTTGTGTATAACTTCCCATGGACCTTAAGGTAATGACTTTAATTTTCAAATCTAAACATAATATGTAGCTAGCATGAAATAGCCAGTTTTATTCCCAATAATAATATAATTTTGAATGATGATTACCCTAATGTGGCAGGGTAGGGATGCTTTGTTCATTCCTAAAGAAGTTGGAAGGATCAACCTTGGTCTTAATTTGAACCAACCTATTGAAGTTTTGATTGAAATAGTCAACCCCATAAACCCTACCTTGCACATAGCTGTTCTTACCATTATGGTTAATTCCCAAATCAAGATCCTTGTAATTGAAGAAAGCCTCTCTAGGGTTGTTGGACACAAAAGGAGTCATGTACTTATGAAGTTTCCTAGTCAAGTCAATGTAGTAATCAGCAACATCTTTCCCTGGAGTTTTCCAATTTGCTTGGTACTGAACCTTCCATAATCTGCCAGCCCTATGAGGAAAAGGAGTTTCTGTTGATGGAATCTCAGCCATTCTTCCACCATAAGGATTGAAATACAGTATAGTATCTACCAACTCAATCATCTTGTTGAAAATTCCTTCCAAACCCTCTTTTGAAATTGGTTTCTTCACATAATCAGATTTCCTTTTCAAGAAGTTGACTGGTGATTGTGGTTGCCTATCAAGCAAGACCTCAAGAGGAGTTGAAATGTTGATGTTAGTCCAAAAGAGCACCGATTGAAGCCAAGTTGTTTCAATGCAATCTTGTTGCTTCAAACCCAATTGAGGAAACTTGTCATGCAAGAGAGAAATTAGGGTTTTGGAGTCACCAAGGTACAAGGCTATGAAGTTAGCCCTAAGCGTCTTGGTTCCATTTTGTGTTGCATTCACCACATCCATGATAAGCCTAATGAAGAGGTCATTGTCAATGGTAGGTGCAACATGTTGCCAATTATAAACTATGTCAGTGGCATTTTCTTCTAAGGTTCTATAAACACTGAACACAGTAACTTTCTCTGGGACTTTAACAAGCTTGATTTTGTAGGCAATCACAACACCAAAGCTACCACCACCGCCACCTCTAATGGCCCAAAACAGATCTTCTCCCATTGATTCTCTATCAAGTAGTCTACCTGTTAATTAAGTTCAATCACTGTTACTCTGTTACCATAAATTTAAGACATTTAGATCTTGAAAAAAAAAAAGATTTGAACCATTTTTCAATTAATTAATATATTTTTTCTACAATAATAGCTCAAATTTTTAACCTTTGTTTATTTACTATTTTGTTGATGGATTCTTGATTTAAAAAAGTTTTTCTAGCAAAATCGATTAATCTAATTAGGTAAATTTTTTTTTATACATATATAGAGTAAGAAAAATTTTAGCAAAATAATGTTCTTAGATCACTAGATTTTAAATTAAACTAAATTATTAACGCTTCAGCTTTAAATAATAATGAATAAATATAAAAAATCAACTTTTAATTAGTTAACGTTAGTTAATTTTTTTATTATAAAATTATTTCTTACTCTGATTTTTTTTATAGAATTTTGAATGCAAGGTTTAAAATTTAATATTTAAAAAATTAGTTAATATTGAACGAAAAATCTTGACTTTTTAATTTAATTCTTAATTAAATAATATAATATACCGTAAACATCAACTATTTGTGCATCAAGAACAATATTAGCTAATTTTTTATTATAAATTTTTTTTAACTTTTATTTTTTAAAAAACTTAGAGTTAGAATTTAAAAATAAATAAAAATTTATATGCAGATAGATGTCTTTATGTAAGGTTGATAGTTAAAAATTATTAAATAATTTGATATATTTGACTAAATTATCATCTAATGATTTTTAACTATATCAATTTTATATGAAAACAACTATACATAAATTCCTATCTTAAAATTAAGACTATAATTTAAAATTTAAGAATTAAAATTTATAACAAAAAAATCTTAAAAAGTTAACGGAAATTAACCGAAAAAAAAGAGTCTTTTTAAACTATTAAATAATATAGTTAAAAGAGTTACTCACATAAAGATATCAAAAACGTCTTTTTTTAAAGATATTTTTTAACAATTAAAATTTAACACATATAATCAATTAAAATCTAAATCGTATTAATTTTTGTCAAAATTAGATTAGACAAATTAATTTGATCGAAAAAATAGTGAACCAAATTTTGAATTAGTCTAAATTAATATTATTTTTTATAAAAAAAGGACTATAATACCCATATTATATAGAAAATAACCAAAATACTCCTATTATATATATTAATTTTAAAAATTCTAAATTCTAGTCTTTTTTCTGTCGTCATAAGGTTAAGATTTAGAGTTTTTAAAATTTATATATATATATATATATATATATATATATAATAGAGGTATTTTATTTATTTTTATAATAGAAATATTGTAGTCATTTTTATAAAAAACTATTATTTTAGACCGATTCAAAATTAATTTATTAATTTTTCGACAAAACTGATTTATTCTATCTAATTTTAACAAAAGTAACACAATTTAACCAATTATATGTATTAAATTTTAATTATTAAAAAAAAAGTTTTTAACATCTTGATGTGAGTGACTCCTATAGCTAATACTTAATATATAGTATACCTTGAACATCAACTATTTGTGCATCAACAACGTTGTCGACTGAAAGACCATATTTTCTCATCATATTGCCATAGCCACCACCACTTATGTGCCCTCCAACACCAACTGTGGGACAAACCCCTGCTGGGAATCCATGACCTTTGCTCTTCTTAGCAATATTATAGTACACCTCACCTAACTGTGCACCTGCCTGTACCCAAGCTGTTTCACTCTCTATGTCAACCTCAATTGATCTTAGGTTGAACATGTCTAGGATGAAGAACGGCACTTCAGCCACATATGACACTCCTTCGTAGTCATGCCCGCCGCTTCGGATTTTCATTTGCAGGTTGTGCCTTTGACCACAAACAACCGCTGCTTGCACGTGAGATACATGCAAAGCAGTGATTATGAGGTATGGTTTTCTTGTTGTGGACGTGTTGAAACGAAGGTTTCTAACGTAGGAATCCAGCACCGAAGTGAATGAGGCATTTCTTGGTGTGAAAATTGCTGAGCTTATTGGGTGAGAAGAATCTGAATGGTTTACAAGGCAATGAATGAATGTATTGTGAGCTGAGGGATTTGAATTTGAAGCTGAAGTTGAACATGGTGCTAAGGAAACTAATAACACAACAATAATGGGAAGAACTAGTAATAATGATGGTAATGCTCTAATATTATTAGAACGAACTACCATTTTTTTTTCTCTTTATCTTAGCTTAATAATAATGTTTCTGTATATTAATTTTTAACAAAGATGAGAGTATTTTTTTAATGATGAGTGTATATTTTTTGGCATGGTTTGTGTTGGAATTTATAAGGCGCCCTTGAACATGCAAAAAAACAAATATTACAGAATGGAATAATGAGAACATACAAGCCGGCTTGGGTTACCTCCCAATTTGACCCATGAATTTTTAAGAAGAACAAATCCATAACGTAACTCAATTATCCTTTGACCTCACAACACATATATATATTGATTTATATTACGTTACGTTTGTCAATATTGTTATTTCTTTTTTTTTTTTGGGTGAAAGTCAATATATTGTTATTTCTAACATAGTGAACTATTGCTTACAAGATGAAATAATATTTAAAAAGACTCAAGAAATAATAATTAAAATTAATTTTAAATGCGTAGTAATTTTGAGATTTTGGACGTTCGAATTTTTTTTCCCAATTAATGAGAGACGAATCTAAAAATATTATCCAATAACATATATAATATTAAAAAATTATGTAAAAAATTATATAATATAAGATGTATTACAAAAATATATCAATAGAGAATATATTTTAAAATTCAAAAAATATGTGTACATTTTACTAATGAAATGGTCATTTCTTTGTATCATAAAATTCATCAATAATAGAATTTGTCAAAATTTTTAGCAATTTTCTTTTCAGTGTAATTAAAAGATAATTAATATAAGAAATTTATCTTTCATTTTATTTTTGAATTATTCTTCACAATATTCGTAATTAAAAAAAATCTCTTAGTTATAGTAATTAAAACAGAGAGAATTAATATATACTAAATGAATCAAAAAGAACAGTCACAAAAAGAAAAAAAATCTACTTCATGAAATTTGAAAAATTTTATTTAATTAAAAAATATTAGTAATAAAATATTTTTAAATTTTTTTAATATTACTACTTACTTTTAGATATTAAAAATTATTAATATTTAAATTGAACTTAATTTTTATTTATACTAGACTAAACAATAAATAAATTTTTAAAAAAATTAAATCATACTTAATAATTTATTACTATTAACTTTTTTCTAAAAAGAGTGGAGTCTTTCGCTTAATAAGGGGGAAAAGCAAGGGGATTATTTTATTTTAGATTTGTGAATGAATATAAACTCATCATCAATGACTATGATAATATTAGAAAGATAATATATAACACAAATTAAAGTTGTCTTATGTAATTTAACATTTATAATTATTATTGTATTATCTTATAATAGATAGTATTTTGACGTTAATACACCAGTATATATATCTCTTTCTTATCAAAATATCTTAAAAATATATATTCTTTTAAATTATATAAAAATTGACATTCAAGAACTAAAATTCTACATATTATTAATTATTCTAATAAATCTAATTATGTCTTTCTTTTATTACGTATCAACCTTAATTAATATAATTTACAAATAAAATCTATATATCTCATTGTTTGATGAACTAATTGGTCAAATATCCAATAAAAAATAAAACCTACGACATTGTTACGTCAAATATATGAATCATAATTATGTTGATTTTCATCATTGATAGGGCTAGCTAAAGTAATATGTAATATAAATTTATATATCTTTAGTAATTATTGAAAAATATTTATACAAAAATATAATTTTAGAATAATAAAATATGAGTAATGATTAAGAGATTTAATTTATCCTCCTAATATTTAAATGAATAAAAATTTAAATATATATTTTTAAATATTAAAAAATAAAAAATACAAAAAAAATTATTTACAAATTAGAAGAATAGTTAAAAAGATGAGTTAGAACTCTTAATAATTTTTATATAAATTAAACAAATTAATAAAAAATAAAGTTAAAAAATACAAACAAAAACATAAATTAAATAAATATTTTTCATGCATCACATGGTACATACACTAACATTTACAATTCTATATTTATTACATTTAAAATTATTTATTTTATTTTAACAATAATTAATGAATACAAAATTAAAAAAAATTAACTACTTTAAATTATTTTTTATTGTCTTTCAAATATTTTTAAAATTAATAAACCACTTAACAAATTAACTCATCTCACATTATTGAGAATTATTTTTTTTTATATAAAAGATAAGAAAACTTAAACCCGTGATCCTTTAAATAAGTATAAAGAAATTATGTCATTTGAATTATAGCTCGCTGAAACTATTTCATACATTTATTAATAATAACATAAATTAAAAAATAGACGTTTGATAATCACGTTAATAGTCCATTATAATTACATAATACAATTCCATACAAAATATAACATAACACAATTGGCCTATAATTTATGATTAAAGTTGCCTTCTGGACCAATGGCTTCCAGCGATGAATCCAAGGAGGATACATGGTATATTTTATCCAGTCTCGTTAGTTGAAATTTCCAGATTTTGTGAATTGACTTTTTTCCCCCTCTCTTTTTTATTTAATTTTTTCAGTATAAGTTGAAGACCGTTATATTTCTTGAAGGATATATGTTATCAGTATAAAATTTGATTTAGGACATAATGAACAAATTAAATGGAATGTTATAAATTGAAGGCTTAGCAAGTCAACATTTTAATTTGATTTAGTCTAAGGGTACGTGAGTACATATATTCTTTCCTTTAATTAGGTATATGGTAATAATTGGTATATATGACCTCAACATATAATAACCAATTCTAATTCAACTGCATGCCTAAAGAACTTAAACCCTCACACATGCATGCATATAATGGTTTGAATAAAAATTGAACCTTTAACTCAAGTCTAATATTCACACAACCAGTTATTATATAACCATTGATATGCTTCGGTGTCTCCTCTTATTAGCATATAACTGTATTATTCATATATCTTTTTTATCAATTTATATTAAAAAAAATAGTATCGTAACATTAATGATATATTTATTTTTGGATATATGAAATATTAAAATTTAGAGTTATGATTTAGAATTTAAATTTAAAATTTAAAATAAAAAATAATTTATAAAAATTAATTCATATATTAGCTGAAAAAATATTATTTTTTTAAAAATAATTCTAATTGAGTGTTTTTAAATACTTATAAAAAATTATCTGATTTAAAATTAAAATTTATATTAGAATTAATAGATAAAATAAAACAGTTATTATTTTATCACTTATATAATTATCTTAATAGAATAATTAAAAATTATAAAATATTTAAATTTAATTGAGACTAAATATTAGAGTAATTAATTTTATATTTAATCTCAAATTATTATTTATGATATATAATCTTATAAATATTAATATAATATTTTATGAAATCCGAGAAATCAAATTGAAATGATATGTGGCATTGGAGTTGATATAATTAAACTCAAGTACTAAACCTAACACTACCGGAGCACATTCTTAATTAACGCTAATTAAGAGGCATCACTGCATATCACGACCGTTTACCTTCATTCCATCAAAATTCGTACCGTTCATTAAAGAAAACAATAAGTCAATAGAAAATTATTATTTTTATTTTAAAAAATTTAATATTTGACAAAAATAATTGTTAAAAAATTAGGATGCATTTAGTTTATATTTTTATTTTTAGTGTTTTTTTTCTGAATTTTGTGAAAAAAAATTTATTAATTTTATTTTTTTCTTTACAAAATAAAAAAAAACTGAAAACACTGAAAATAAAAATAAAAAATAAAAACACAAACCAAATGCCCTTAATATTTTTACCCTTAAAAGAAGAAAAATATTAAAAGAAGAAATAGAAGTTGACAATTAAATATAAAAGAATAAAAATAAAACTACTCCTAAAAGAAACATATTAATTATAATTATTCTTTATTTCAATATGATTGAGATAAAAAACCATATATTAAAGAAATTATATCCTTTTAGAGCTGATGTAACCCTCAAGAATTAAGATAAGGTATTTTATATGTAAGGTCAATGTCCAATTACATACTAAAGAAAAAAAATCATTTCATCTAAAAATGATTTTTCAAAAAAAAAAAACCTTCGAAATAGTAAGCAATAGGGAAATGACTACGATATATATGGTGACATTCTGCATATATATGCTTGGATAGATTATAGATATGGCATCCATATGAATTCTTTAAAGCTCCATTGTCATTTGTGAATACTTGTTGTTGTTTTCCCAGTCCCTCTTGAGTATGTAGAATAGATCATCAATTATTTGGGGGCAACATCTATCTTTGACGATGTTGTTCTCATCTCAACTTCTTTTGTTCTTTCTTTCTTTCTTTAATTTCATGTTTCCTTTTTTGGTTTTAATTATCTTCATGCATGGTTTTTAATAATAATAATAATAATAATATTTGACGAATATAAGCCAATGAAGCTTTTTAAGTGAAAGGATTGGTTTATTTTATTTTGGGAGGAGGAACCTTTTTTATTTTTACTTTTTTTTCTATCAACTGTTTTTTATTACTTTTTTTCAGACTTGATCAAGGGTTTAGTTTGATTCAAAATATAAAAAAAATTGGTGTGTATATATGCAAAATAAAGTAATTTTAATAAAATGAAAAAGTTGACATTATAGTAAGTACATTAATCTTTTAAAAGTGTTTAAAAGATAATAAAAATTAGTCTAAAATAACTTAAAATTATTTTATATTTTTTAATTATTGACTATCCTATTTTATATTTTTTAATTATTATTAAAATAATTGAATAATATTAGATGTAATAAATATATAATTATAAATGTTATTACATACATAAAATGATGAATATTAGGTTACATAAAACAATTGAGTTATTATATATTTATCATTACCATCATTCTTTTACCTACCAATAATGATCTTGGGTTTGATTTGTGATTAAAAAAAAATCATATTAAGATTTAGAAATGACGATGGATCATCTAGATGCGGGTACGCCTTCCCTGCCCCCTATTTTCATTTAGAAAGAGAAAGTTTACAAAATCAGCACTTTTATTAAAATTTAGTTAGTATTTAATCCGTACAAAAAATAAATAATTTTATGTTATTAAAAGTTTTATTGATAATTAATAACTACAAATCATAAAATTTATTAATTTTTTAATACTCTTTTAAGAAAATGTTTCTCACTTCTATTCTATTTTTGACACGAATTTTTATTATATCTGCAAATATTCATGAATATTATATTTAAAAATAAAAAAATAACATAATTTAATATAATTCAATAAAATTAAATATAATTTGACACAATATAATATAATTTAACATAATCTAACATAATAATATAACATAATTAAAATTCAACGTAATAGAATTAACTGACACATATATAAATAAGAGTAATTAGATAATTTATAATAATGGAAATCAAACAGATTTCATGAGATGAGTATTTATGCTCCCGTCTTCGTCTCCATTTATTTGCGGATGATAAGTCTTCGTCTCCATAGATATTTCACAGATCCTCATTTATCCTCCTGAGTCATGGATAATTCTCACAATTATTTGATTCGCAGTTTTATTTGTTCTTTTCGATCCCTATTAGGATCTATGAATTTCAGTCTAATTAAACTCGATTAGTCAAGCTTTTAATAATAAAATTCGGATGTGAAGTAATTTCAATTCATAGTAAAAAATTTAATAAAAGAAAACGAAAAGTAGAAAAGAGAAAACTTTCTAACCCATTTGTTATTAGTTACTTGCTAATACAAGACAGTACAGTTAGGCCAAAATTAATTACTTCAATTTGAACACTAAGTGGAAAATCACAAGTTTCATTTTTATACTAAAATGGTTACTAGGAGAAAGAGGGACTCATGCATGCATGATCAAGATTACGATTTACGTGGAATAAAACAAATTAAAATAGAAAATAGTTTTATCTATACTCAACAATTTTATTTTCTCATTGTTCCGGTATAAGTCGCAATCAAAGGCAGCCACTAATATTTATGTGTTTTATTTAAATTAAACCAGCTGGGATTGCTGAAAAAATACTTCACGTTTCGTGTTTCAATTATCATTTGTGTCAGCTATACATTATCCAATATTGATTATTTCACGTCCATGATGAATAAGTTTGAATGATATTAGATAGATCTTTAGATTAGATACGTAATTATGTTGAAATCCTTGAATTTGAATATGCAGACCTATGCTAGCATTATAGTACTCTCCCTGTAGCTATTTCAAAATAATTTCCTTTTCATATTTTAATATTTTAAAAATATTTGTCATATATTTAGATATTATTCATTTTTATCTTTATTTTTAATAATAACATGTTTTTTTTGTCTATTAACATAATTTTTATAATTGTCAATACTTTTTTCTTTTGATATTTGTATTTAATTTTATTTAGAATATATAGTTACGAATCGTGCAGAATTTTTATATATTATGATAAAGCTAACGTACAGGTGCGGGAGTATTCAAATTGAGTAAACTTAACTAATAAATACAAATAAAAGATAACTTACGAGGTTAATGAAAGCCCCGAGCTTATTTATTTATATTAATCAAGCCATATATAATTCATCATAACGTCACACTAAAACACGCTTTTGTTTTTTTGTCAGGACATAAAATACCTTAATTGGACAACTAATTCAGCATTCCACCAAACTTAGTTCTTGGGCCATATAAAATAAAAATTAAAATTAGCAATAGATTCAAATGAGCCCGTTAATCCTTAATGAGCCCGTTAACTCTTCTTGGGCTATAGATAGTTTCATTAGTTCTCATTTAAGTTTAGGTTTAATTATTTTGTTGATTCTTATAATTTAGCAAATTTTTTAATTAGATTTTTATATTTTTTTTTAATTGGATTTTTACACCAATTTTTTTTTAATTAGGTCCCTCTTCACAGTAATTAGCTTAATTGTATATGGACTCAATTAAAAAAAAATGGTGCAAGGACTCAAATAAAAAAAAAGTATAGAGATTTAATTAAAAAAAGATTTGATGCAAGGACTCGATTAAAAATAAATAAATATAAGAACCTAATTAAAAATTTTGCGAAACTATAACGACTAATAGAATAATTAAACCTTAAGTTTAAAGGAAGATATTGGAATAATATTTAAGTATTAGTTAGATTAAAACTTATATTTGAATCTAAATTAGATCATTATATTCGTGATTTATTTTTTATTTGTTTGACGCCTATAAATAAGTAGTACCTTTTATTAGGTGCGACAACTAATAAATACTCATAGTAAATGTAGATTTTTTTCTAAGCTTTTTTTTTAATTTCTAACCTTCCAAAGTTACAGTGTTATTAGATCAGTTACTTGGATGAACTGAGTAAAAACTTTTAAATTTTGAAAGAGCTTTTTTTTTTTGAAAAAATGTTCAGAAACCAAAAAAAGAAACAATATTAAAAAATAAAAATAAAAAATCATTTTTTTATTGAGAGATGATTTTACAAAAAATAGTCAAAAGCTTATTTGTTCTTGAATGTAAAAGTTATATGAACCTAAAAAAGCAAAAAATGGTGGTCAGGAAGGTTATAGTAGCAAAAGTCATTGAAATTCTTACTTATACTTAGAAATGGAGAGAAAATTGAAGAAATGACTTTAAATCTTTGTGTACTGACCCCAATTGAATTGTTTGGGATTCAAAAGTGAAGGAAATTATTTTGTCTATTACGACGTCTATAGTAGATGCTATCACACATACAATCATACTCCGATGTACTAGTATTAGCAATAGCAAGTGCATCTTTGATGCAGTCATCAATTCTCCCCTACAGTTGCCGCGAGCAAACATATTAATGACGAGGAAGGCATTTTTGTTTTTGCTACTTAATTATAAATGTAGCGAAAAGTGGTCTTTGCATTATTATGACAACATCTCCAAAGATCAGCACTCAGCAGCAACTTGGAATGGAAGGAATGAGTGAAGCATGATTTTCGGACAATTACTATTCTTGAGACCATTTGACTATTTGAGTCAAGAAACTATGTCTAAGTGTTTGGTGTTGTTGGTTGTGAGTCAAGAAACTCCATAACAAGTCGTTAATTGATTTCTTTTCAGGTGAAGAGTAGTGTAACAATTCACTCCATTGGTTGTTGATAACAACAGAGTTTACAGCTTTATTTAGTGGTATTGGCTTTTTTTTTTTTTGGGTTTATTTATGTATGTTGACTTATTTTTTCATTAGATAAAAAAAAAGTGTTTGGTGGAGTCTTCCTCAATCTATTCTAGTTAGCAAAAAATTAATTTACGCTGTAAAATTTGACTCTAAAAAAGAATGAATAATGATTCTGATCTCTTATTAGCCAACACTAATGAATAATGATATAAAAGAATAAAGCCCTGTTGTTTCTGTCCACACACACACACACAAAAAAAAGGAACTTAGGAACATCTGAAGTGAATGTATGAATCCTCAAAAAGTGTTCTTGATGGTCTTGTATCGGTACCAAACCCTCTTCTTCTTGTTTGATGTGTTGTCTATGGTGAGCACAACTTTCCCTGCTTCATTGTTCCTAAAAGTGTTCCTAACAGGCCCTTCTTGTGAACCCATTTTCTTCCCTTTCTGCACAATGATTGTGTATGAACCCTCATCTGAAGGAACAAATTCTTCTTTGTAACTCACTTCCCAACCCAGCACTGTCACATCCCAACACAATGTGTTCCCAACCTGTTCATTCACAAAACACATTATATATCAATTCAGTCAAATTAGTACATTGTAAAATCAATGCATGCAATAGGTACCTCCAATGTAGGAATCTCAATAGTTGCAGTTGATGCAGCCTTGAGAGTGAGTTCTGAAACAGCACCATCTTCGGAACAGAACTCTGTGTCATCTTCCCTCTTGAAACCACCATATTGAACTGGAATCTCCTCAATTGGAATGTATCTATTTGACATAAAAAGTAAGTAATGGATTAAGATTATTGAAAATTAACAATATAAAAAGGTGTCAATGGATGAAGTAACATACTTGATAAGTGTTTCAGTGACCTTAGCAGGGCGAGCAACCACAAATTTTCTCTTTGTTCTTTGGGTCAAGAAAGGAGATAAAAGTGCACTTACAGCATAGTACCAAAAAGGAACATTGATGAAAATCTGCAATTCAACATAATTGCACATTAATCAATTACCTAACACAACAATGTGTCCATGTAACAGAATATTGATGTAAGAAACTTACATGTTTGGCCACCAATTCAGGGTAATTATCCTGCAAAAGTGAAACAACTTGCTTTACTGCAATTCTGAGCTCTTTCTTGGAGGGTCCAGGGGAGTTCTTAAGGTCATTGACTTGAAGCAAGGAAGTGACACCACCTGGCTTGAAATTGAGCTTCTGAATACCCTTCTCCATCATCTGGCACCTCCACCTCAAGAACTCAATGCGCTTCTCCTCTGATCCAAAGCTCTTCTGGTAAAGCTCCTCATTATCAAACACACCATAGATGTTGTAGCACACTGGGTGCCCTTCACGATCAACACCACTCATGCATGCTGCAGAACCCAACCCAGGTCCAAAATCCTCATCCACAACAGAATCAATGCTGGATTCCTTCCTCCATTTCAGGGTCTTCTTCAGCATCTCAAATGCATCACTGACCTTGAACTCCCTAGCCCTCAGGAACTTGAGAAGAACTACATCAGTCCCTTCATCTCCTTTGCTTGGCAAAATGGGTACCCCCCAAAGAGACACATCCTTCTCCACTTCAACACTTTTCTCCTCTTCTTCACTTTTCTTCTCCTCTTGTTCCTTCACTGGTTCCTCACCCTCCTCATCAGCACCTTGCTTTTTAACTTCTTCTTCCTTCTTATTATCCTCTTCAGTAACTTCATTCATCTTCTTTGACTCTTCTGTCTTTTCATCAAACAGGTTGTGTCCCAATAAAGCTTCCTCAAGCTTAGCCTTGAGCTCATTCAAGGCTTTTCTCTCAAACTCTTTGAGATCAGAGAGGAAGTTGCTCTCTTCCCTGTAGGATGAGCTCTTCCCCATTGTTTCTGCCTTGGATTCTTCCACTTCAAGAACCTTCTCTTCTTCTTCTTCTTTTGCAGCAGCAACATTCTTCCGTGGCTCTTCAGCAGGAACCTCAGAAGCTCTTTGTTGGGTCTCTTCTTGAGCAGTAACCTCAGCAGTCATGGCTACACACTGAAAAACAAAAGAGACAAACTTGAGACAAACCCAAGATTCTAGAAGTGATAAAAGATGTAAAAAAACCAAGGAAAGATAACAAACCTAAGTGATAAGCAGAGAGTAGAAGTGTTGTGTTGAGTTGTGTTATGGTGAAGTGTGAGAGTTATATATATAAATATTGGAAGTAAAGAAGGGTTGTTAGGGGCAGCAACGGTCACATAATTGGATCCATGACAGAGAGAAGAGCCGTTGGAGGATTCTTGTTCCCGAGAGTTTTGCTTGGCGTGAAAAAGCATCAATGTGGATTGTGGCCCCACTTTCCACTAAGACATGCTTCTTCCTTGGAACAACATCACAACCTTATTTTCCTCAAATCTGTTATTATTAGTACTCACTCTTTTGTCACCTTCAACTTCATATACACCTATCTCTCTGTTAATCGATGTTAGATCAGTGAAAATTTGGAAAGCACTACACTATTATCTTGTGACATGGCAGGCCTTCATTTGTTAAAAAAGATTGCTTCTTTGTTTGACTTGGTCTTCCAAGCACCTTGCTTTGCTTAGTTGGCTGGAGAGTAGGGACAAATTACATGTGGTAGACTTGGTCTAAAGCATTTCTAAAGAGTAACGTTGCATTTTTGGAATTGATTTCTTGAAGAGAATGATTGCACTTAGTAATGTTTCTCTTAGTTATAACAGCACACCATTAATCAAATTCCATTGTGATATGATATCTCGCATAAAAAAATAAAATAAAAATCCAGTATGGCATATCTGTAGTGATTTATATATCAGATTATATGTGACTATGCTGAAGACTAACTTTGCAAGAAGTCTTTAGGACCATGCTATAGGCCGTGAAAAAATTAGTGCATTATGCAGTACAATAATTTAATAATATAGATCTTAAGCAGAACATTTTATGAATATTTTTCTATTATATCTACACTAAGTTAAACTTTATATATTTGCAGATCTTTTCAACAATTTGTTGTTTAGCACTGATATCTGTATGTATGATTATAATTATCTCCGCAATTTGTGCACAAATTAAACAACTGGAAGTCATGTACCAATAAGATTTGTCCTTTCCTTTATTTTTCAATGAGCATAAATATTGACATCTGACAGGCATATCTATACAAATGTTTTTGAAGTCAGTTAAGGGACAATCATATAATGAATGATCCTCATTTAATGGCTCTCACGATGCTTCTGAAAATGTGTAATTGTTCCTTTCTTTCTTGATGTCAATAACCAGAACACCTCCATCAACTAAAGAAGCCACCAAATCTTCCTTGATCCGCATGAACAAGTCCATACTCCTTGAGCCACTAATCTATTAGTTCTTCTGGTTACTTTTTAGCTTACATTTTCTACAAACATTTGGAAAAAAAAAAAAACAAATCTTAGGATTCAAATTAGAGTTCAAACTTTATTTTCTCATCCAAAGACCTTATGTAAGGTGCAAGTAAGCAAACCAAATGCAAAACAGTAAACAGATGATTTTAAGATTAACAAATCTTAAATTTCACCAGAAGAACTTCTGTCAAACTAAAGAGATACATGAATTATGTAAATAATGAATTCCTCACATCACAAGCTAAGTGAATACAAGATTAACCCAAAAAGTGGAACCACTTAGATTACAAACCAAGCAGATGATACATGATGTTGAACCCTTACATTACACAAACTACCTCCAAATATGTTCATTAGAAGAACTATGAACGAACAGCTTACACATACATTTACATAAAAGTTGCTACATAGTCTACTGTTTCTAATGGGGTAATAATTTAATTAAAATATCTCATCTGTCATACTTTTACAGAGGACTTCAATTTTGGTACCTTGAAGCTGGAAGAGAACAGTTTCGGAGTCACAGAGGTGAGAATAACTGGACCTTCTTTCCTCTTCAGGCTAGTATTTCCCTGGAACATAAAAAATTCAAGGAGAGGGAAAACAAAGAGAATAACAATAAGCAGCACAATCATTACTAGTTATAAAAATGAAATCAGATATGAGAAGACCAAAATTAGTGAAACATTTGAACAGGCTATACCTTTCCAGATAATTTTGAAGGAGGAGGGGCATCAGGAGTAGATACTTCTTTTTTCACAGAGACATTTTTGTGCCTGCCACTCTTGCTGGCTCCTCCTGAGTTGCAAGTTTTAGTCCCTTCCGTGCATCGGTTTAAAACAGGCGTAACTTGGTCTTTCCTGGACTTTCTAACAGATTCCATCTCCGAAGACAATCGTGATATTTCTTGGTTTAATCTTTCTGTCTCAGCCTCCATACTAGCCACTTTACTAACTAACTGTGAAATAGTACTATCCTTTTTGTTATTTTCTGACTCCAGTTGTTCCACAAGTGCTCTTACCTTCTCATTTGCTTTCTCTACTTCAGCTTGTTTAGCACTTAATTTATTGTGATATTCTTTTTCCATGATATTGTATTGATTCCACACAAATTTCTTTTCTGAAACAAGCTTCTCACGTTCTTCTTTTAATATTCTCAATTCATCTTTGATTTTCAAAGAACTCATCTCTTCTACGGAATTCATCCCAGGTGACTTGTTCTCTTTCTCACTATCAGTGTTTCTTTTCTTCCTCTTATCAGCATCCTTCAATACTGTTCCTTGATCCTGTTATAGAAGAAACTATTCATCATAATGAAATGCCTAAAAATATTGGAAAACTCAAAAACTTATGCAATGCTGACCAGTGAGCATACTTCTCCGTTAGCGGATTTGCAAGAATGGTTTTCAAACAAAGCCTTAAAATCGGCCAAATCATCCTCCATATGCTCTGCAGTTAAACAATGCCAAGGCAACAAATGTGGTTACAGTGATTTCAAATTGACAATTAGTACAAAACCCTGTATTACAAAAACCAATAAAAAAATGGGTGTCCAAAACCAAAGAAAAAAACAAAAACAGACAAGACTATTTGAAAACTAAAAGCAGCTTAACAGAAAACCTCACTCTGTAGAAAGCAATGGGCAATCAAATATTTCACCATCTAATCTAAAACAACCTTCACATTCATGATGTAAATTCGGTGCAACACAATCAAATTCCAGGACCCCTCCCCAGGAAGGATTGGAAATCTATCGCCTAAATGTCAATGGATCACAAAATTACATTAGATAATTATTACAAGTTCAACACTTTAACTATGCTCCCGTACACAAAAATTGCAAAGAATCCCAACTGGGTTCAATGGCATGGTCAAAAGTCAAAACTAATCTGCAGTGTCCCCCACCCCCCTTTTTTCCGCCCCCCAAACAAGTCAATGTAGCAAGTTCTACAATCAACTTAAAGAATTAAAAACAATAAGAACCCAATTTTTTAAGTTGCTTGAGCTCAAAATTGAAGGGAAAAAAAAATCAAATTCAGGATCTGAGACCAAGAACAGGAAGAGGGAAAAAAGAAGAACCTTTATCGTTCAAAGAAAAGAAAAACGCAACTTTCTTCTAATTTCCCACAAATAGAAAGGGAAAGTTATCATAAGAATTTAATCAACCAAATCACGAAAGAGGGAAAGAGGAACGTACCCAAAATCCATTTGTAAACAGAAGCCTCCCTATTCTTGTAACCCAGCATCAAATCCTCTCGGGCCGCCTCCAATAACCGTTTCTTCTCCTCAAATTTCAAAACTCCCTTCATCTACCCAAAAATTGATCTTTTAGTATGGAGAAATAAAAAAGAAATTTTGCAATTGCTTTAAGAGTCGGAAACCCAAAAAGGTGAAACTTTTGGTTAAGAATACCTGCGAGATGTGATCGTTGTGAATGCGGTTGTCGGATTGCCAGGCTTCGTTCTGGATTCGCCAACGGTCTTGGAGGAACTTGTTCTGCGTTGAGATCGACTGAAGCTGATTCTGCTGGTTGCGCACCATCTTAACCATCAAGTTGAAGACGTTGCCCCAGTTTCGACGCTCCGATGCAGAAGGAGGAGGAGGAAGAGGAAGTGGTGGAGCGGCCTTTGAAGATTTCTTCTTTGATCTTGTCTCGGGCATGGCATACAAATTGAAGAAGAAGAAGAAGAAGAAGAAGAAGAAGAAGAAGGTGGCTTGCGGCAGCGAATTTGAAAACGGGATTTGTAACGGTCGAATATTTTGTTGTCAGTGAAAGAGTGGGCGTGTGTGAAAGAGGGAACCCTAACTTCAAACTTTAAAAGCAAAATGCGTAATTTCGATTCTACAACGGACGGAAATACATGTTGTATTTACTATCTATTTAGTTATATAATTCTCATAGTACTTATGAATTACTGCAACTATTATTAATAAAGTCTATTTTGTTTTGAATATTCTAACGTTATCTTTTGAATAATATCTATTTAATACTTTATATATGAATATAATATTTGTCCTTTTTTTCTTATTAATTTATTGACCTTATATGCATTTTATTTGTTTACATTCATACATTATTTTCATTTAAATAACATTTTATAAATATTAAGTTGTTTTATTTTTTAAAAAATGCTATATATATACCAAAATTAGTTACCAAATCAATTATGTATCTGTGTATAAATATATATATATTATTTAACTCATTTTCCTACAAATAACTGATTTAATAAATAATTTTTTCATACATATAATATATTTTTCATACAAAAAATCAAAGTGTATAACTAAATTTGCAAGTCCAAACTTCAAAGAATATGATATACAGAAATCTTCATCACTGTTGCACTAGAAAACCTATATGGAATGATCCCCTTCTAATTCTACTCTAAATCCCTCAAAGAAGCTCAAAATCCCCTCACATTGCTTCCCCAAGAAACTTGGTAAAAACCAGCAAATAGTTTCTTCATTTCACATTTTTAATTATACAATCTTTGATCATGTGTTCCTAATACCTATTACCTAGTGTGCAATTGTATATGGCTCTGCATTTTCAACTATTCTCTTCAAAGTATCAGCTCCCATGTACTTGAGAACCTATTACAGTAAACCACAATCGAATAATTACATCGAAAAGAAGAATATTTTCCCAAGAAAAATAATGTCTTACACAAGAAGAAATCAAGAAAATACCAATCTTAGCATAGATATGAAATTGTCAACTAACTTTTTATACTTTTTTAAAGGATAAGGTATGAAAATCCAGGGTTATACCTCATTTGCATCTTTGAAACAGTTGGTATCATCTTTCTTTGGCCAATGTACTTGCCAACACCTGATATCCACAAACAAAAAAGAAAACAATTAGTAATATGCAAAAAGTACATGGAGCAATTAGTAATAAAAGCAAATGTAAGTGTTGTGCTCATAATAAAACAGAATACATAACTTATCATTGAATCCAATAAAATCAATTTAAGTATAAGTTAAGAATTAAAAAAAAATACACATGTTGTTGGATTAGAAGCTCATGTGCTATAGATTATTTCAAGAAAATTTCTTGTTAGTTCAAAATCACTTGCTATACTTCTTATATACTTGAAATTTTGAGAATCAATGTACTATATTTATTCAAATATACATAAACAACAACTAGGCAGGCATGAAATCAAATTACACCAACTGTGTTGAGTATTTGAATTGCTCTTAATAATTGTGTGTCGTGATCACCAAGCTGATAGGCGCAACTACGTGTGCAACATACTACATGCATATCTAACTCTAAAATTCTACTTTGATATTCATAATTCCTCACTATAACAAAATAATGACTGTCCTGACCTTTCTTGTCCAAGGCGTTTTGCCAGCTCATCTGCTAAAGCTCGACCTGGTGGATCATTGTCAGTTGCCAGGATGATGCGAACTACCTAAGAGCAGAGAAAAAGCCAAGCTACTAAATCGTTCACTTCTGCTTTAGAAAGATTGAACTCAAAGATGACAGCAAATATGTTACCTTGTTGAAGTACTCTTTGCAGTTCCACAGGTACTGATATGCAGTATCCTGACTTCATAAAGACATGCATGCACAAATCAAAAGATTAGAGAAAAGATGACCTTCATGTAAGTTTTTCACTTTGTCAATATACCTCAAATGGGTTATTTAGAATGACAAATAAGTTTTTCAAGTATCAACAGGAAAAGAATTAATGATGCAATTTCATTTCATGCTCTTGTGCATAATCAAATAAACTTTATGAGTAATGAATTTCAAGAACCTTTTCTATTGGTGGTAAATCTTTTGAAACTTTTCCAGGCGCACCCCCTGGAACACTGACACAATTCTGGAAGCCAGCCTCCTCAAGTGAAAGCTTATCAATTTCCCCCTCAACCTGTTCGCATACTCAATGTTAGAATGTCTTCAATTCACCTCTTTTTAAGTTTTCATTTGAAGATAAGGATAGGAAACATAAGTGAATAGAATTTACAATGATGACTTCAGAGGCATGATTAATGTCATCAATTCCATACAGCATCTTCTCAGTGCCTTTTACCTGAGCATCCAATTTAGCATCAACATTATATTTTATATCAACAAGTACACAAAACTTATTGGATCAATTATTTTTATTAGATGAACTTGCATATCTATGTTGTATTATTGGTTTAGTTACAATTATACAAGCTATCTCAAGTTTAAAGCACAACATTAACACCCCAACGAAGTTCAACAATGGAAAACTTAACCTGCCAAAATCTTTTCTCCATTGTTCTAAACTTGCAACCAACAAGCAATCCATTCTGTTTATAAGTAAAAGCAATGATTTCCTGCATAAATTTCAGATGCACAATGAATAACTATTTTCAATAACAGTACTACTAGTTATGAAATCTGATCCACTTCATGATAACGGACCCAATAAGACTAAATTTAGAAGTTTGAATTCTATGAATAAAGAAAAAAATATCCACAGTGCCACTTTTTTATTCAAATAGAAAGATTCATAATCTCTTCCAGTATGGCAATGCATCAAGATTTTATCCATCATCAGTTTATCGTTGTTGTTTTTAAACATCACAAGGGTCATAAAATATCATTATGCCACCCCAAATGCTACATAGCCACCAAAAACATAGCCGTAAGAAAATATAAGAATATAGTATAACACACACCAATCAGATATCTTGGTTCTATTTTTCTAGCAAGTAGCAATCAATAAGAACAAAAGTTTATAATCATAAGAAAAATAAAATGGAGACCTTATAAAGTTATAATTGCACTGTTTGAAATACCTTACTCTCAGACATTTGCCTGACAGCATTTCTGCTTAGCGTTTTTTCGGATATTTGTCTCTCCTTAAAGTATGCAATCAGCTAAAAATTGGAAAAGCGAAGTCAGTACATAAGCAAATAGTGTGACTAGCACTTTGCAATATATCAACACCATATGGAAATCGACATTGAGAAATTGGCTTTAACAAAGGCATACAATTTTTCCAATTCAAGACAATAGTTTCACCTTCTTGCCTCTGCATTTAAGTACTAATTAAGAAGAAGAAATTTTCGAATACCTTGGGACCAAGTGGTTCCAATCCTAAGCTCTTTTCAGTCATTTGTCCATAACCGTGCAAGTTGCTGTCCTTTGCAAAAACCTACAACCAAATAACCATGAAGTAGCATGTCACCCTATTAGAATTTTTATGTTTGACATGACACAAAAATTCAGATAGCCATGTCATGTTACCCGACCAGCCCAGCCGCATTTAGTTCGAAAACACCTCCACATTGCAAATTCACTACACCATCAAAAAAAGTTTCTATCATAACATGTTACTAAAATCACATACAATTACAATCACATAAGAAAGCAAGTAGAAGCAAATTTTTTTACCAATCAGGGATGATGTGAAAAGACAAACTCCTCTCCTTTAGTTTCCCACCTTTGCACTATAGCACAGATATCCAAAACAAACAAGACTAAGAAACCCCATCGACAAATCAGCACATACAAAAATACTTGGTGAGTTGGTGCTGAAATTGGATTGCAGTGATAGTAAAAGTGATACCTTTGGACAAAAGAGGTTATGGTACTGCCCGGGCAAACAAGAGTTGTCCAAGTTGATACCAAGAAGCTCCATTTTCTGCTTCAATATCTCCACTTTTGGAACACCAAGGGCATTATTGTCCACAACTTGCTCCACACCATCTTCAAAAAATTCAATGCAAACATTCATAGCACAGAAACCAAACATATCAAACAAAATTGTCATATCTTGGGAGAAGAATAAAACATAATAAAGGTATTTGCCTGCCCAGAAAATTAAAACGAATAACACTTGAAGTAAATGGAGAGGAAGGGGGAAAAAGGATATTCAAGGAAAGTTAGAAGAATAAGAGGTACCTGGAAAAGAGGAAACTTTAGTGGCCTGAGACATTGAATGGCACCAAATAGTGCTTCCTCTTGGTGACAATGCTACATAGATTCTTGGGCGTATCTTGAATAAAAAGGGTTGGGTGCGAGGACAACAAAGCCACAGATTCTGAATCACTGACATGTTTGGTTTTTCTGAGTTTTAAGTTTGATTTATCTTCTATCTTATGTTATTTCATCTGCACGTTATCTATCAAATTAAATTCCCCTTCATAACAGCACACACTACTACTACTACTACTACATGAGTTCTATATTCTACGCGTAAAACTCGAACCTGATGCAGCTCTCTACGGGGCAGGTAAATCTGATTCTGACCGAAAAAGAAGAAATCATAGAAATAGAAAGGTTTAATTCTTTCCTAAATATTTATGTTATTTTTAATTTTGTAATTAAGTTATTTTTATATTAAAAATATTAAAATTAATAAAATATTTTTTACAAAATATTTATTGATTAAATTTTAATTATATTTTTAATTATAAAAATATTTTTAATTTATAAAAAATATTTAATTTATTTTAATATTTTTATATTAAAAAAATTAAATTATAAAATTAAAAATAATATAAAATTTTAATTTAAAAAGTATATATAAAAATTTAATTAAAAACTTTTTTTTTGTCGAGCGGATTGGATAATCCCCGATCTTAGGCATTACACCCATGTTTCGCACACTCACACAACACACTCACATACACTATCATGGGTACTAGGTGTGTTATCGGTTCGGTTTGGTTCGATTTTGGATCAAAAACCAACCGAACCGATATGTTCGGTTCTTACAGACACACAACCGTTCGGTTTGCTGCTTTTACAACAACCGAACCGAGCCGAACCAACAACGGTTTAATTCGGTCGGTTTTTTCAGTTTTTAATTTCTAATGAACAAAATATGAATCACAATAATTAGAGGTTTAAAATAGTCAATAAACTAAAATAATAAGAGTAAAACATTGAAATGGTTAGGGGTTGGAGATTTTTGTTATTAAGTTAAAGATTAAAATGGTTAAGATATTGAAATGGATGCATATGTTCAGTTCGATTTGGTTTCTATCGAGCCAACCGAAAATCGAACCGAACCAATCGATTTTGTTAAAAAAAACCAATTTTTCGATTTTTAAATCGGTTGTTATAATTTTCAATTCAATTTTTAATAATTTTTGATCCGGTTCGATAACTTACACCCCTAGTAAATACTATGGATTCTTAAACAACAACCAGGCTCAGCTGAGATTTGAACCCAGTGCACCTTAGAGTAAGACAAACATAATTGCTACTCAACCAAACCTTCCTATAAAAATAAATGGAATCATTAAACCAAATAAAAAATGAGGCTGCCAAAAAGCTGTTTTCGTTGTCATTTGTGGGCTTCGGCCTTTTTACACCTCCAAAAACCGATGCCAATATAAGATAGGAAGCGTTTCACATATATTATTAAATTTTAGTGGTACATAATGTTCCATTCTTTTTAATCATTGAGATTTATAATAAAATAAATTAAAGGATGAGATTGAGCGAAAATTTTATACGTGGAATTGTTTGATTAATGAGCATGGTAAAAAAGAGATTTGTCCTTCCCTTCATCTAGTGAGAGAGAGATAAAATTTCAATACTGTTCGATCTATGACTAGTTTGTGTTGTCCTATTGGATGAGTTGAGACTGCAATTGGGTTTGGGACTAGTGTAACTGACCTCTTTTTCAACAAGCATTGAAAAATTTATTTAAAAAAAACTTATTAATTATTCATTTTCTTCTAAAAATTGTGATTTGTTTTTCTAAAAAAATTTGATTGGTCCATTTATAAACTCTTTTTTATAAAAAGAAAAAACATATTATTTAGGCATTTAAAAATAATGATAAACATTTTTAATTTATAGTAAAAATTCAGGTGAAGTTGACTTCACGTGAAACTGATATTTAAAAGTTGTTGGATAAAAATCTAGTCAAATCAGTCAAATCATCTAACGACTCTGACGTGAAGTCGACTTTCCACCTTAATTTATAGTTATCATTTTCATGAATTATAATTATTGTAATAATAGTATAAACAACATTAATAATAATAATAATAATAGGAGAATTCTACTGTGCTTACAGCAAAAATAAGCATGATATACTGACGTTACTTGTCAATCAAAGGCAATTTTGTTTTTAAAATGAAAAAATTAAATTAAAAAATGTTCTAATATAAGTACGCTAATGAGATATACAATCATACATCACGTCAATTTGTAACATTTTTAATCTCATTGGAATTGATGCATTTATGGCCCCATTATAAAATAAAAATCGGATAAATTATTAGTTATATTTGAGTAAAAGCTAAAATTAAAATAAGAGGAGTGTTCATACGCTGACCTGACGCTAAACGCTAAGGTTCAAGTCCATGTCGAGATCCAACTCACTAATTGGACTCCTCAATATACCGACCTCCTCTCAAGAGGTCGGTGCTCCCTACGGCTTGCTCTAAGGAAGTCGGGATCAGAGATTACCTGGCAGATAATAACTGTCCCTAAAATCTCTCAACCCACTTCCAGGAGCCATATCGTAACCTCCCTAAAATAAAGGGACGGTTATCCACCCTAAAAGGTGGAACTACTCCAACGGTGGTTATTGGTTCACCACTATAAATACACTGACATCCCTCAGGTATCTCTAAGTCCCAATACTCTCTAGACCTGCTTACACCCTTGTTAACTTAGGCATCGGAGTGTCTTTGCAGATACCACTCCCCATTCTCCCACACTCACAAGTCGGAAGGAGTCTCCAAAGGCGCTAACCCGCTCAAAGGCTTCCTCCCTTATACGATTGGGTCAACCTAACGAGTCCAGCCCATTAACCTCCGGTTACCCAACGTAACAAAGAGTATTAGGGAGTCGGTAACTTTTGTAATTTGTAGTCATCAAATAGTTATTAATGATATTTTTAATATTGTGAAATTATTCACTTTTTTTTACTGGTTACATGGTGGCCAAAATTTAATAAAATTGTTGACTCTTAAACTTTTCCTTTAAAATAATTTTACTTATAAAAATATACATTAATTTAATATTTATTAAAATATTTAATTATTATTTTAATTTTTATAATTTTATTAAATTTATAATTAAATTATTATAATTTTTTTAATTAAATTTTTGTATTATTTTTAATTTATAATTAAGTTTTTGCTAATTTAAAAATATTAAAATTAACAGAATAACTTTTTACAATATAAGTTAAAAATACCCACAATTAAAAATTCATTAAGTCTTTAAACTCATATTTTTTTAAAAAAAATATTCTATTAATTTTTATATTTTTGACACGAAAAGAAAATAACTTAAAGAAAATAACTAATATTACATAAATTAATAAATTTTTTTTAAGTAATATATTTTAATAAATCAAATATTTAATTTATTTATTTAAAAAACTATTCCCAGAATTTGTATTATTATGAATTTATGATACATTATTATTTTAATTAAAATAAAATAAAATTTATTAAAAGTTATATTAATATGATAAAATAATTAAAATAATGTAATAAACTATTTTTTTATTCAAAAAATTCTGCGTATGGACTTAATAGTTAGTTTCTTATCGAGATATATTTTAGAATTTGAGATTTTTTTGTTATAATTTAATATTTTTTTTTCGTTTAAAAAAAATTGGTCTCAGATTATAAATTTTACAGATTGACGTGATATATGTGTGACTGATTTTCTTAAAACATTTTTCTTTAATTTAATTTTTTTTTATTTTAAAAAAAATTACCTTCAATCTCCAGGGATTTGACACCTAAGATCAGTATAGTATGCTTATTTGTGTGATAAGCACGGTAGAACTTCCCATAATAATATTTCTTTTACAAAAAATTGAATATAACACGCAAGCCAAACCTTTTTTTTATTTTTATAAACTTCTTTTATAAATTACACATAATTACATTTTAATAATAAATGTCACAATTTGTTTAAGCATCACATTTATCTAATTATGTTTTAGAATAAATTATAAAATAGAATTTTTAAAATTTACATGGCCGACAAAAATAATCTTAAAAGATATGAATGATAAATAAGACTCTAAAAAATTTAAATGATAAATTGATCATTTTATTATTTTTGATATGTTTGTTGAATAAATAAATCTTTAATAAATTTTATTACAAAATAGTTAAGTTCCTAAAATATAGGCTTTAAGACAAATTAAATTCTTTTAAAATAAACGACAAAGAGATCAATTTATATAATAGGAGTAATAAATAAGGACGTCTAAAAGGTTTTGAATACTTATAAAATAGTAAATATTTATATATAATTATTTTCGTATGAAATTGATAATTAAAAATTATTAAATAATAATTTAATTAAATGTATTAAATAATTTTTAATATTAACTTCACATAAAGATAAAATTGTATATAAGATTTTGTCTTATACGATATTCAATTATTCATACATGGTACAGTGATATTATATATACATATATGAATACCTTGATAATTAATACTATACGTTGTTTATTGGGTAAAAAATTCAAATAAGCCAGGCTGAAAAACATATTACCCAAATCAGGTAAAATAATATTTTTTTTAGCATTTAATTAAAGATCACTTTAATGTAATTCGAATCAATATAATTCGAACTATAATTGCAAATAATTCGAATCAACTAGCTTTGAATTAAGAGCATAGAAATTTGCATATAATTCGAATCAAGTTCTCTCGAATTACAATAGCATAATTCGAATCAAATCGATTCGAATTAGTAGGGAAAACGAGTTGAACATAATTCGATATATGTCGATTCGAATTAGTAAGAAAAATAAATCAAACCTTAAAGTCTTTTTCTTATAATTGCTAACATGGATAGTCCAACGCTGTGTCCCTGTCCCATATACTGATATACCTTCCATTAGTTTAAATAATAAAACTTATTTTGAACATAATAATAATAATAATAATAATAATAATAATAATAATAATAATAATGAGATTTCTTTAAAATATTAATGAGTTATCAATTTGAATTCTATACAATACACTTTTGTCCATTTTTAATAATTCATAAATATTTTTTAATAAGCACAAGTACTATAAGTGTGTTTGGTAAAACATCTTTTAAAAATTAAAAAAAAATATAATAAACATATTTATAACGAAGAATAATATTTTTTTCAAATTTTAGAGACCAATAATTTAAATATTTATTTGATTTACTCTCTATATTAATATAAATAGAGTTATCATTAGTCAATAATAAAACTTGTACTGATACGTTTATTACCCATTTATATATATTGACTCACTTATACAAATCACAAAAAATAAAACACATATCTCAAGTAAAATTATATGAAGATTGTGTTAGAATTTGTGAAGGTTAGGTTGAGAAATTAGAAATATACGAGGATTCCAATGGCAACATAATGACAGGAAATATGTGTGGAAAAATAAATGAAATATATTTTTAATTGTTTTGTATGGAATAAAATATTTTCTTTAATTTCTAAATTATTAATGACTATGTAGAGTACTTTATTTAAAATTTGAGTACCTAAGTCATTAGAACATTACAAATTTTTATAGTACTCCTAACATTTTTTAAGCCATCTTTTAAAATTGTTTTGCATAGAATAAAATATTTTTTGTAGTATAATTTAAATAAATTTATTAAAAAATTTTATTAAAAAATATTTATGAGCTATTAAAATTGGACAAAAGTGTATTGTATGGAATTCGAATTGATACTCATTAATATTTTAAAGAAATCTCGTCGTCATTATTATTATTATTATTATTATTATTATTATTATTATTATTATTATTATTATTATTATTTTGTTCAAAATAAGTTTTATTATTCAAACTAATGGAAGGTATATCAGTATATGGAATAGGGACACAGCGTTGGGCTATCTATGTTAGCAACTATAAGAAAAAAACTTTAAGGTTTGATTTATTTTTCTTAGTAATTCGAATCGACATATATCGAATTATGTTTAACTCGTTTTCCCCTACTAATTCGAATCGATTTGATTCGAATTATGCTATTGTAATTCGAGAGAACTTGATTCAAATTACATGCAAATTTCTATGCTCTTAATTCGAAACTAGTTGATTCGAATTACTTGCAATAGTAGTTCGAATTATATTGATTCGAATTACATTAAAGTGATATTTGATTGAATGCTGAAAAAATTTTCATTTTGGCTTATTTTGGTAATATGTTTCTCAACCTGGCTTATTTGAGTTTTTTACCCTTGTTTATTTTATGAAATAAAACACAAATATTTTTTTAAAAAATATAAACTTTAATTTTTTTAAATATCAATAACATAAAAATAGAATATTTTATTTAAAGATTGAAAAGATAATTATATATAGTGATTGATTTTAATGCTAATTTTAGTATATACATAGTATAATTAAATTAATTACAAAAATATGTTACGTATATTAAAATATACTTTACCAAATTAACCATTAGGTATTTATGTGTATATTATATAATCAGTTATTGGAATAATTAATTTTGTTATAAAAAAATAATTACATTTATAATAGACCAATAATTAAATATATTTATAATAATAATATAAAAATTTTCAAAAAGTGAAATATTATTTTCTATAAACAATAAGTCAATAATTAGTTGATGTTTAATTGTTTTTACTTTATATGAATTAAATTAATTAATTATAATTCCTCTACAATTTAATTTGCAATTGCTTTAATATAAGATGATGTTTGTGGTGGCATAAAAAAGATGACTAAGAATAAAAAGAGATTGACTGATCAATACCTATTAAATACTTGGCATTTGGTAAGAGGATTAAGGAAAAAGGATATGGTAATTTACTAGAGTGTTACTGTGAGGGTATAAATAGAATCTGAATACTAAAAAGTCAGGCCTATGTTATGGGATCTGGATTTGGGTGAAAAAATTGAATAAGGCAATATCAATAGGCTCAAAAAATTTATAGAGTCCATGAATTTTGATTATGAGTTTTTTTTGTTATCCTAAATATTAAATAAGTAATATTAGTCAGTAAAAAAAAGAAATCAAGCTTATAATTCATGAGTGGGAAGAAGAAAAGAAAATTGGAAAACAAATTCATTTGAATAAACGATAAAAAAAAATTGTTAAATAGATGTTTGACATGATTTTTTTTAAATGAAGTACTTTATATTGAGATACAAATTTTGAATAACTTTTTTATCAATTATATATTAATATTGGAGTTTAGGTTTTGGGTTTTACTGGTATAATTTTTTTGTTTATTCTAAAAATTGAAAAAATAAAAAGAGAATAAAAAAATTATTTATTATCTTATTTTTGGTTTTTATAATTTTTAAATAAACAAAAAATAAGACAATAAATTATTATATTTTACAATTTTAATTTTTACATTGAAAAAAATTTGGATATCGTTCTAATTACCCTCGGTCTGAATGATTTTATTTCTCCAACTTATTAAGGAATTACAAACTAATGCAAATTATTTAAATTAAATTCATGTCATTTAATAATAAAAAGTGGTAGGCAACATTTAAAAAAAGTTATTTTAAGTAAATAAATCTATGATAATTTTATTGTGAATTCATGTTATATTATTTAATTTTCAATAACTCAATTTTAATATATTAGAAAAAACTTTCAATTGACACTATCGAAAGAACAATTTTAATCAAAATTGAAATTAAATTCGAATAATTAGAGTATACTATGTCAAGGACAAATTTGTCAATCATAATAATAGAGCATGAAAATCAAAAGTGCGAGAATAGTTGTCAATGATAGCAATACAAACATCAAGTCCAAAAGTACGAAAACAATTGTTAATCGATTTTTAGAATTGATGAACACACCGTAGAATTCACTGTCAATTAACATTAGATTATTCTGTAAATAGAATTTTGGACAAAAATTATGAATAATCAGTTCATTCTTCTTAGAAAATACTTTGAGATCCAAAATCATTCTTACTCTCCTTGGTATCACTAAGTAAACAGGAGATCTTAAATCATTTTTAGGAAGGCTGAATTGAAACCTGTATTCTATTATCTATTTTTAATTAAATTTTTTTTCAGTCATGCTACATATCCATGTATCTATGTATTTAAGTTGGCCCAAGTCCAAATTCATTCACGCGCATTAACGAAGCGTGATTACATGCGTCCGAAACTCTTTGTTACTCGTTCGCGCTCATTATGAAAAAACGTTACTTTTTCCTAGGGATGGCAACGGGTCTCCATAGGGGCAGGGACCCCCCCATCCCGCCCCTGACGATTGGATTTTTGACGGTTTAGAATTTCTCAAATAAAATCTCGTCGCAAGTATAGTTTCTAAACCAAGCAATAATCCTTTCATACAAAAAGTTGTTTGTCACTAAAACAAACCCCTAATTTTATAAACCGAAGTATTCAAACCTCGGGTCGTTCTCCCTAGGAATTGTAATGAAGTGTCTTGTTATTGGTTGTGAGTTATATTTGGGGTTTTTAAGATTTTAGACAAGAAATATAAATGGCAAAAAAAATAAACTAACAACTAGCAAAGCTCTTGGGAAGATATGAGAACTAGAAGTCCTATCCTAGTTATCCTTCCCAATTGTGATAAGAATTATCCATTACTCCCACTTAGTCAACCTCTAACCATGGAGGAAAGTCAAGTGGATGAATTGACTTGAGCCACAAGTCCTAGCCAACTCCCAAGGAAAGACTAGCTTTAGTGCACTCCAAACCAATTAGCAATCTCTCCAATTATCAATCAACAAAGGAATTAGATAACTCAAGTGTCACTAATTACTCTACCTAGGCCAAGAGGAACAAAATCTACACTATATCTAGAAGAGGCATTTCAACAAACACATAGAGTGCAATAGAAGTAAACATTATTAAATGCAAGAATTAAAGGAATCTATAACTACAAAAACAAGAAATCAACAATGGAAGGACAAAGAAGACACATTTATTATGAATTACCTCTTATTGAATTGGAAGAATGTAGAAAGAACAATACTAGATCTACAACAAAATGTAATAACAACATAAAGGAAATTACAATAAAAGAATGGAAGAAGAATGAATCTAACAATAAGGAATTGAGATGTAGAAGTGGAAGAAAGCAAAGATTAAAACCTAGATCTAAGAACTAATCCTAATCCTAATCCTAATTCTAGAGAGAAGTGAGAGCTTCTCTCTCTAGAAACTAATTCTAACTACTAAACTAAATTAATGGTAACTAACATATGGTAAAGTATCCTCATTCCCCCTTCAATCCTTGGCTTAAATAGCATTAGAAATGAGTTGGATTGGGCCCACAAGGCTTGTAAATTCGCTAGCCACGAGTTTGCATGAAGTGATCACGTGCACCAACGGCGCGTGCGCGTACTTTGCGCGTACGCGCCACCATACGTGTAGCAACTATGGCAAATCTTATATCGTTTCGAAGCCCCGGATGTTAGCTTTCTAACCCAACTGGAACCGCATCATTTGGACCTCTGTAGCTCAAGTTATGGTCGTTTAAGTGCGAAGAGGTCGGCTTGACAGCTTTCCGGTTCTTTCATTTCTTCATGAGTTCTCCAACTTTTCATGCTTTCTTTCTTCATTCCCTTGATCCAATCTTTGCCTCCTAAATCTGAAATCACTTAACAAACATATCAAGGCATCTAATGGAATCAATGAGAATTAGATTTAGCTATTTTAAGTCCTAAAAAGCATGTTTTCACTCTTAAGCACAATTAAGGGAGAAGTTATAAAACCATGCTATTTCATTGAATAAATGTGGGTAAAAGGTTATAAAATCCCCTAAAATCAATACAAGATAAACCGTCAAAACGGGGTTTGTCAACCTCCCCACACTTAAACCAAGCATGTCCTCATGCTTGAACCAAGAATGAAGTAAGGGTATAGCATTTATTTAATGGAAACTAACTAAATGCAATCTACCTATATGCAACTATCTAAATGAATGCAATTGCTTGGTCAAAATAAATCAATTCCCAAGAAGCATATATGCACAAGGGCTAAGGACTAGCAAGTCTAATCCACAATTGAATTGAGTTATTAAATATTTTTACAAACTTGCATGAAAAATTATGATCATAGGTGAAAACATGTAATTGAGCATCAAACCCTCACCGGATGTGTTTGCACTCTATTCGCTCAAGTGTTTAGGGTTGATTCTCTCAATTCTCTCCTAATCATGCTTTCTAAGATTTGTTCTTCTTCTAACAATCAACATATATTTCATGCATGCATACAAGTATCATGAGGTCTTTTCTTTGGTTGTAATGGGGCTAGGGTCAAGGTAGGATGCATATTTGGTTAAGTGAGCTTGAAATTTGAATCTTTGATAAGCTTAAACTTCCCACCTAGCCTATGACATCGTATACAATTTCAAAGCTAACCTAACTACCCATTTCTCATTTTTTCACATACTCATGTATTCCTTTTTAATTTCACAACACCTATGCATTGATTTTATTGGACTATACTTTGATTTGGGGCATTTTGTCCCCTTTTTATTTCTTTTTTTTTCTTCTTCTTCTTTCTTTTTCTATTTTTTTGTTTTTTTTTCTTTTTCATATTATTTTTTTTCTTTTTTTCTTTTGTTTTTTTCTCATTTTTTTTTTATATACAAGAATCTCAATGCATAAGGTTTTACATTTGATCAATACATGAGTATGTACCCAATTCCCAATATTTTTCAATAACAATACAAAACTACCCTTTTATTCACCCAATGTCCCAAGATTCCCACACTTGAATGATACTCACACACTCTAGCCTAAGCTAATCAAAGATCCAAATAAGGACATTTATTGTTTTTCGCTTTAAGGCTTGTAATGTGCTAAATTAAAGAACCAAGTGGGTTAATCGTAGGCTCAAATTGGCTAACAATGGAAGATAAAAGGTAAGGCTATTTGGATAAGTGAGCTAATGAAATGATGGCCTCAATCATATAAATGCATAAATACATAAAATAATGGACATAAAGAATCAAACAAATCAAAGATTACAATCATAGAAAGAGAATAACGCACACAAGAAGAAAAATAAGCGGTTATAAGATGTAACCACACCATTAGGCTCAAATCTCACTTGCTTGTGTTCTTAGCTCAAAAAACACGATCCACAAGATATATAATTCAAGCAAGTTCTATGAAGAGTTTTCACTCAAATCAATTGAGGTGCCCTATAGATAGAAATCTTGAAAATTTTCATTATTTTGACTAAGCTTATTGTGTATATATATGCAAAAAATAAGAAAATGCAACAAAAATCCTAAAAACCTAAAATGAAATGCAAAAGTGTTGAGATTAGAAACTTGTCACCCAAAATCGCCGAACGGTCGGACGACCTCCCCACACTTAAAAGTTTGCACCGTCCTCGGTGCATTGAAGGATGAGCAAGGTGGATGGGTTGCTACAATTGATGAGTTCCTCAAATGGTAGTGCGGATGACTTGTTTGTTGCCCCATTTAGAAACTTTCCTTTCCTTCCGTATTGGTGGCCAACCCAAAAGGAAAGAAAGAAAGAAAATTAAGCCTATAACAAAGATATCAAGGCAATTAGGACATAGGCGGGGGCTAATGCCAACTAAGAGTATGATTCCCTACTACATGTTAGCTAAGCATGTGAGTGAGAAAACAATGTAAGCTAGGGCATATCATTAAGCTCGATACAAGAGTAAAGTTAAAGCATGAAGAGTGTATTGAGCATCAAGTTCAAATGAGAAGAAGTGGGTCATGAAAGACAATATGAGGTCATATCAATGCACAAAGACACAAGAGTCATATAAGATGAGGCATTGATTTAAAAGTTTCATCACCCAACAATATCAAACAAGTCAAGAGGCACCAAAATAATGCAAGAATTTCTCAACAATTGAGTGTAAGAATCCAACACCATTATTTAAATGACTAAAAAAAAAAAAACAAAAACATACTACAAAAACTAAATGAAAATGGGAAGAGTAGAAGTATGCGAATGTGATAAGCAAAAGAAAATGGAAGGGGAGAAAAAAAACTCTTTTTTTTTTTTACCGACGCGTGCGCATCATGCGTGCTTACGCGTCGATGTGCATATTGGTTGAAGGACGCGTACGCGCCAGGTGCGCGCACGCGTGCATCGAGTTAGGCCGGAGGCATAATGTCGGCCCAAGCCTGGCACAACTCTCGGGTAAAAGTACCGGGGGTGCAGATTGTGCAATCGACGCGCGCGCGCACAGTGTGCGTGCGCGTGCATTGCGAATTTAAGATGATGTGCGCGTACGCGCCAGGTGCGCGCACACGTGCATAGACTTGTGCCTTAGGCCCAATGTTCGCACAGTCCAGGCCTAACTCTCGGGTTTTTGGCTGGGGTTGAATTTTTTTGCATCCACGCGTACGCGTACAGTGCGCGTCCGCGTGGATGGTCGAAAATGCTCAGGTGCGCGTCCGCGTCATTTGCGCGAACGCATGGATGGTGTTCTGTTTTTCAAAATTTTTTTTTTCAAGTTCTTGCACCAATCCAAGCATTCCAAACCTCCAAACAGCTACCAAAACACCCTAAAACCTTATTTATCATATTATACTTCTAACTAAATTTAACAAACCAATAAAAACATGAAATCAAACTAATTCTTACCAATATTTACAAAAGAGAAAATGAAAAGATTTTTTTACCATGGTGGGGCGCCTCCCACCTAGCACTTTTGTTTATTGTCCTTAAGTTGGACTTATGGGGAGCTCCTCTCAAGGTGGCTTGTGCTTGTACTCATCTTGGAACTCCCACCAATGCTTGGTTCTCCATTGTGCCCCAAGATTCTTTATGGATTGAGCCAAGTGTTGATGGAGTTCTTCACAAGCTTGGGGCTCCCAAAGTTGATCATCTTCTTGTGATCCGGGATCCCACACTTTATTTTCACACCCGTCTTGAGGTTGATCATCATTATTAGTCCATCCGGGTGGTGAACAAGATGAATTCTCTATGAAGTGCCCAACAATCCTCCTAGACCCATCTATTTGAGCACTACTCCAACCTTTATATCTCATGTTTGATGCATCAACCATAATGAGCCTTGATTTGCAACGCCAACCACAAAACTTTTTCCGCTTACGCTTCATCCCACAAACTTCCCTAAGTTGGCCATCCGTTTCAAGCAAACCATATTCAAGTGGGATAATAAAACTAATAGAAATGAATTTCACCCACTCAAATGAAGGAGTAGATGACAACCTAGGCAAAGATGCTTTCAACGATCTTGACAAAGCGTATTTCACTCCCATCCTTCTATTTCTAAGGACTTCCACCTCTTCACAAGATTTCTCTAATTCAATCCTTTGTTCATTAATACTATCTAAGCCTTTTCCCTTAATCAAACTATAATTGGGAGGGTGAAAGAAGTTTACCTCCTCAACATTTTCAAATGCACCGGGAGAAGGTTCTTCAAGTTCAAAGGATTCTCCACTACTAGGACTTGATGCTTGATCTTCATCACCAAGGAAACTCAATCCTTGCTCTATCCCATCCAAGTCTTCATATGGAGTATGCCTTGGAAGGTGTGCACTTTCCTCCCTAGCATCAATTTCAATCATCTTGGAGGGGTTTTCTTCAACTCTATGTTCCCATGGAAGCTCCGCATCTCCTAAGTCTTCTACCACTTCTTCCTTGTCTTCAACAATTAAAGCTTCCTCCAATTGTTCCAATACAAAGCAACTTCCTTCATTTCCCACCGGAGTTTCCAATCTCTCCTTCATGCTATGCTCTTCTTGAGTCATGGGAGTTCCTTGAGTGTTCAAGCATTGGGAGGCTAATTGATTTGTTACCGCATCCAAGGCGGCCATGAAATTTTGCACATCCCTTTTCATCTCTTCTTGCCCTTGAACAAGAACACCAAGGGTTTCATCCATTAGAGATTGGGGTGGATGGAAGGATTCATCATTTTGGGGGAAGGGTTCATAGTAGGAAGGTGGTTCTTCTTGGGAGAGTTGTGGTGGTTCAATGTTTTCCATTCTTTCCACTTGTTGCACAACACACTCCATGGTTGCTTGAAATTGATCCAATGCTTCCTTGAGATGATCCCTTGACTCTTGTTCCTCTTGGATAATATGATTAGGATCATGTGGCTCTTGGATCAATGGATATGAGTATTCTTCCATGGGAGGTTGTGGTGGAAAGTAGTATTTATCTTGTGGTTGAAAATTTTCATATATTGGAGGTGGTTCATCTTGGTAATATATGGGAGGTGGCTCTTGAAAATGTTGATGTTGGGGTGGTGGTGGCTCTATGTGTGGTTCATATGGCTCATATGGTTGTTGGAATGGTGGATATGGATTAGGATCATATGAAGGTGGTTGGTGAAAAGAGGCTTGTGAGTGTGGTTGGGGGCCATGTTGAGGAGGGGGTTCATAAGCATATGGTGGTGGCTCTTGAAAGTCACAAGGAGATTCACCATAGCTATTGGATTGATATGCATCAAAAAATGGCTCTTCTTCATAGTGCATTGGTGGAGGTTGTTGCCATGAAGATTGATCATATGCGTAGGGCTCCTCCCACCATTGATTGTCCCATCCTTGATGCATCTCTTCATTGAAGTTCTCATCACCTACAACATAGTTGTAATCACACTCATAGCCAAAAGGAGAATTCATGGTGAAAAGAGAAAATAAAAACAAAAACTACTAAGAAATAATGAAACAAAGTCCTAACTAGCAAGCAATCCAAAAAAATCAAGCTATTCACAATATTCACATATATACAATAACCAATAACATAACACCATTGCAATTCCCCGGCAACGGCGCCATTTTGACGATTGGATTTTTGACGGTTTAGAATTTCTCAAATAAAATCTCGTCGCAAGTATAGTTTCTAAACCAAGCAATAATCCTTTCATACAAAAAGTTGTTTGTCACTAAAACAAACCCCTAATTTTATAAACCGAAGTATTCAAACCTCGGGTCGTTCTCCCTAGGAATTGTAATGAAGTGTCTTGTTATTGGTTGTGAGTTATATTTGGGGTTTTTAAGATTTTAAACAAGAAATATAAATGGCAAAAAAAATAAACTAACAACTAGCAAAGCTCTTGGGAAGATATGAGAACTAGAAGTCCTATCCTAGTTATCCTTCCCAATTGTGATAAGAATTATCCATTACTCCCACTTAGTCAACCTCTAACCATGGAGGAAAGTCAAGTGGATGAATTGACTTGAGCCACAAGTCCTAGCCAACTCCCAAGGAAAGACTAGCTTTAGTGCACTCCAAACCAATTAGCAATCTCTCCAATTATCAATCAACAAAGGAATTAGATAACTCAAGTGTCACTAATTACTCTACCTAGGCCAAGAGGAACAAAATCTACACTATATCTAGAAGAGGCATTTCAACAAACACATAGAGTGCAATAGAAGTAAACATTATTAAATGCAAGAATTAAAGGAATCTATAACTACAAAAACAAGAGATCAACAATGGAAGGGCAAAGAAGACACATTTATTATGAATTACCTCTTATTGAATTGGAAGAATGTAGAAAGAACAATACTAGATCTACAACAAAATGTAATAACAACATAAAGGAAATTACAATAAAAGAATGGAAGAAGAATGAATCTAACAATAAGGAACTGAGATGTAGAAGTGGAAGAAAGCAAAGATTAAAACCTAGATCTAAGAACTAATCCTAATCCTAATCCTAATTCTAGAGAGAAGTGAGAGCTTCTCTCTCTAGAAACTAATTCTAACTACTAAACTAAACTAATGGTAACTAACATATGGTAAAGTATCCTCATTCCCCCTTCAATCATTGGCTTAAATAGCATTAGAAATGAGTTGGATTGGGCCCACAAGGCTTGTAAATTCGCTAGCCACGAGTTTGCATGAAGTGATCACGTGCACCAACGGCGCGTGCGCGTACTTTGCGTGTGCGCGCCACCATACGTGTAGCAACTATGGCTTTCTAACCCAACTGGAACCGCATCATTTGGACCTCTGTAGCTCAAGTTATGGTCGTTTAAGTGCGAAGAGGTCGGCTTGACAGCATTCCGGTTCTTTCATTTCTTCATGAGTTCTCCAACTTTTCATGCTTTCTTTCTTCATTCCCTTGATCCAATCTTTGCCTCCTAAATCTAAAATCACTTAACAAACATATCAAGGCATCTAATGGAATCAAGGAGAATTAGATTTAGCTATTTTAAGTCCTAAAAAGCATGTTTTCACTCTTAAGCACAATTAAGGGAGAAGTTATAAAACCATGCTATTTCATTGAATAAATGTGGGTAAAAGGTTATAAAATCCCCTAAAATCAATACAAGATAAACCGTCAAAACGGGGTTTGTCAGCCCCCGCCACCATAATCCTCCCCCGCCCCCGCCCCGTCCCCTCCACAGATAACGGGGACCCCGAATTCGCCGAGGACCTAGATATCTAAGGGAGACCCACAGATTTTAAAAATTAATAATTGAACAAAGATGACAAACAAAAAGGAAAAGGAAAATCAAGAAATCAAGGGTTTTCTAGTGATGAAAAATAAGTACATTGATACAAGACGATGAAACATTTTTAACATCACATGCCAAATCTCTAAAAGAAATTAAACACTAAATCTGTAGTTGATTAAACATTTTTAACATCACATGCCAAATATATAAAAGGAAGTTCAAATCAGATCCAAAGAAGAAATAATAAGAACTTTGAAAATAAATAAATAAATAAAAGATTTTGTGCTTAAGTTGCAACACCATAGCAAGCGGTTCAAATCGCAAAGTCATTGCTGGTGAAGGCGGTTGGGAGTCAGCGATGCTTTCGCTGGAGTTGTGCAGAGCAGAGATGACACGGGTGGAGGCGGAGGCGCGGGGCAGCGACGCTATTTCTGGAGACGAGTATTAGTGACTGGAGTGCTAGAGGTGGAGCAGCAGATCGTCACGCAAGGAACTAGAGCAGCGGTGCAGGTGGAGGCAGAGGGACCAGTGAGGACAGCGACATGAGTGGAAGCTCGACGGCGATGGTGACAGGTTTGTGAGAGGTAGAATAGGGGAGGCACTGAAGAGCTGGGTGAGGGAGCGAATGTTGAGGGAGTGTGGCTGAGAATATGATTTAGGGAATTAGGGTTAACTTAACATTTATATAAAGGGCTATTTATGTAATTTAATATTGGTGGGTATTATATGGGTACCCACGGGGCGGGTACCTCTCCCCTTGTCCCTGCCCCGCCCCGTTTATTAAACGGATACCCGTATCTGCCACCCATGGGGAAAAAACGCTCCCCATATCTGCTCCCCGGCGGGTAAATCTCCGCAGATACCCGTCCCGCTAAGAAAAATTGCCATCCCTACTTCTTCCTTAATACGAAATTACTACACGAAACCGCTCCTTCTCTTCGAATCTCTCTCAAAATCACTCAAACGTCACTCACGTTCTCTGTGGAAACTACTACTGGAAAAGAATTGCGAGAAGATTTCGCAAGGAACAAGCAAAAACAGACGAAAACAGCAACATAGACTGACAAAGGTATGAGAAAAACTACTATTCATTTGAAATCTTGCAATGTAGCATTTCTCCTAGTTGTATTTTAGGTGTACTAGATTGATTTACTTCGTTTAGTAGATCGACGTATTCTTATTGCATTTTTACAGTATAACTAAGACTTTGAATGAAATTTTTCTTATTTATATTCAGTTCAGTGGATAGTGTAACTAGGACTTGAATTTGGTTGTTACTCTGTTTAGCTGACTTCTATTGCATGGACAAATACTATTTTTGATGATTGAAAGTTTATAACGATTTATTCACTAGATGAATGATGTTCGGTTCGGTGGGCTTGGTGATTCTCATTCACTTGATATTTAGTGAGTTTAGGGTTTAGGGTTATTCTAATTGCATTTTTACAGTGTAACTAAAGTTTTGAATGAAATTTATTCTTATTTTTATTCAGTTCAGTGGATAGTGTATGTGAGTAGATAGTGTACGTTAATTTCAACTTGATTGTTACTCTGTTGAGTTGACTTATTTTGCATAGAGAAATACTATTCTTGATGATTGAAAGTTTATAACGATTTATTCACACACATGAATGTTGTTCGATTCGGTGGTTTTGGTGATCTCATTCACTTGATATTTAGTGTGTTCAGGATTTATGGTTATTCTGATTGCATTCTTACAATGTAACTAGGATTTTGAATGAAATTTGTTCTTATTTTTATTCAGTTCAGTGGATAGTGTATGTGAGTAGATAGTGTATGTTAATTTGAACTTGGTTGTTACTCTGTTGAGTTGACTTTTTTGTATGAAGAAATACTATTCTTGATTATTGAAAGTTTATAATGATTTATCACCACATGAATGTTGTTCGATTCGGTGGATTTGGTGATTTTATTCACTTGATATTTAGTGTGTTCATGATTTAGGGTTATTCTAATTGCATGCAGCATAACTGTTTCATTATTTATCATGTTTTATTCATTGTATCAAGCGAGTTCGGTTCAGTGGGCTGGGACATTTATCATTTCAGTTCTTTCATTATTCATTGGGTTCATTTCTTATGTAACTAATTCCTTTCAATTGAAATGTAGGAAGAGATTGATGGCTTCAGGCACGAATATGGTCCAAATATTCTGTTGCACGAAATGAACAGAATCAGAGACCAAGTGATTCGGGAATCTGAAGCAATGAGACTCCAAAGTTATCTGCTGCCCTCTCTAGCCCTTATTGTAAATTCACATATGGGGATTTAGATAGTAAAAAGGATATACTATGATTGACTAGTTGTAATTAACAATATTTTGTTTATCTTGTTTAAAAAAGCAAACAATGCTTCTTTCAATGTATTCATGTAAATATTAATGTAAATGTTAATCTATATATCTAATCTTAATATCAATGTATATATCTAATGTTAGTATTTTTATCTGATTCAAGATGGATTATTCCTGATCCCGTCAGTCTAAGATGTTAATTTATATATCTGTTGGAACTGTCTGGCTACTGTTTTGTTCCAGGTTCACAGTGAATTGAATCAAGGTATTTATCAAGACATTAAGAACCTCAAAAAATACAGTGAACCAAAATTAATACACTAGATGAACCGAAAGAATTGCATATATCAATATAGCAGAGAGCTAATTATAAAAAAAATATTTCTATCAGTATTCAGTTTCAAAAATACTTGAACTCTCTGACATAGCACAATAAATTGACTATTCAATAAAGAAAAAAGTAACTTCTGAATAAAGAATTCACAAAAGCTAATATCAAAAACAAAAAAATCAGCAAGTTTGGAATAATGTTTGTAGAACTTTCTAGCTTCTTCTAGTGTCTTAAAAATCATCCTCACCTTTGGGACAAATGTTTCATCCACAACACACCTGGTCTACATAATAAACCGAAAACGTCATTATGATGAAACAATTATATAATACTCAGTGAATGAAACATAATCCATTATATATATATTCAAATCCAAACTCCTTTCTGCATAACGAACCGAATACGTAGTTATGGTGAAACAATGCTATAGTATTGAGTGAACGAAACATAATTCAGTATATAAAATCAAATTCAAACAGTTTTCTGCATAGCGAACCGAAACACGTACTCGTAGTGAAACAGTTGTATAGTACTAAGTGAACGAAACATAATCCATTATACAAAATCAAATTCAAAATACCTCTATCTACAATTTAGATATCATCAATTCAATTCAATTCAGATTCAAAAACACCTATGCCCGTTGAATTCAATTCAAATAAAATTAATAATTGCATTCAATTCAATTCGATTCAAAATTGAATAATCTAAACCTCGTCAGTATGATTCGTTTCTGAAAAATAATCCAAATTGTTCTCATTCAACTAATTTGAACTTAAATCATTCATTGTTTCGATTGAGAAGTGAAGATCGAAGAAAAAAATGAAGAAGAAGAAGAACGACGAAGTTTATTATGTTGAAGTCAATGCGGATCAATTAGGAAGTACGCGAGCAGAAAATAAGAAGAAGAAGAATAAAGAAAACACGAACAGAGGAGAATGACGAAGCTTAAGAAGAAGAAGAACAAAAACACGAGCAGAGAAGAAGGTCTAAATTGCAATAGAAGCTTTATGTTGAGCAAAGGTTTATCACGCAGTAAAGAAGATTTACGTTATATGTGACGTGTGTATGACAAACAAGTGAGGGGGTGTGAGACGTGCGTCTAGAAAAAAGAACTTGGATAACTTGATGAATTATTTACATGGATATAGAACTTTTTTATTTTTTTTATATAGTTTTTTGTCATTTTCATCTTCTAATACTTTATTTTAATATTAGCATTTTATTTTTCTTTGGTAAATTGCATGTTTTTTTTTTAATTTTTTTCGTTTATGACATCACTAAAATTGGGATAATGAGACTGATAAGAAAATATCCCTTTTTTTAATTAAGATGGTAAAATAAAACTTGAAAATTACTAACTTATTCACTATTACTATTGAAACAACAAATCTAATAAAACAATCAATATATTTAAATTGATACAATATTTTTTTAAAATAAATATAATATCCGTTGCATCTCTAGCATCAAACATGACTCATCCTCCTCCCTCTCCATTATTAACTCAAAACAAGAAGAATATCTCATCAAGCTGAGTTGTTTTCTGACTCAAACAATATTTATTTACAAATTATCTCAAATCAATCAAATTCTACTCAATTTTATTACTTAGGTTAAATTTGCTTAAGTTTGCTCATATCAAACGGTTTTTTCTTAAACCAATTATTTACGCAATTTAAAAATATGCATGAAAATAATGGTGACATCCCATGATTTAGTATTGTCTTTCTTCTATATTAAATTGCTAGACTCCATTGACTATCATCAGCAAACATATAACATAGAATTTTGTATGTACTGAAATTTTTTTTGGCACATTTGTGTAATTTTTTATGCAAATATTTTGTATATGAAAATCCTTTTTTAAAAAAATTTCTTCCATAAATTCTAAATTTTTATATGACAATAAAAAAAATTATACAAATAAAATCTAAAACCTAAACCTCAATATTGATATATAATTGATAAAAGGTTATTCCAGATTTGTGTGTCAATATAAACCACTTTATTTTAAAAAAATTTGATCTCAAACATCTATTTAACATTTTTTTATTTTTACTGTTTATTCAAATAAATTTGTTCTTCTAGTTTTTTTCTTTCTTTCCAATAAAAAATTGTAAGCTTGTTATTTTTTTTTTTACTGATTGATGTTACTTGATAAATAAATAAATAAATAAATTATCATCAAATTTTATGGACTCTACAATTTTTTTGGACATATTGATTTTAATTTATTTTTTTTAAGGTTAAGTACGATTTTGGTCTCTAACGTAGAGGTAAAAAATTTATTTCGTCCTTGGCCCTTTTTCGCAACAAAATAGTCCCACTCCTTTTAGGTTAAGTACGATTTTGGTCTCTAATATAGAGGTAAAAAATTTATTTCGTCCTCGACATTTTTTTCGCAACAAAATAGTCCCAAAAGTTTCAATTTGTTTTAAAATCGTCCTTTTTATCAAATTTTTTATTTTTCTTACCAAATTACCCTTAATAAATAAAATAAAAAAATAAAAATAAAAAAGAAATAAAACGCATATGGGAAAAGGGGAAGGAAATACGCAAAGGAAGAAGGGTGGGGGGTTCGGGAAGAAGAGAGGGAAGGGAAGAGGAGGGATTTTCGCCACCGCCGCCGCCGCTGCTCATCTACCCACTTTCTTACTCGTCTTTCTTTCTTTCTTTCTTCTCTCTCTCTTTCCCCTATCCCTTTTTTCTGTGCCCTCGCCGCAGCCAGCCTATCATCGCCGTACCGCCGGCGAACCCATCACATTCCTCTTCTCTTTCGTTTCTGCACTTCATCTCTACCCTACTTCTGTTTGGTCACTCCCAGTTCTTCATGGCTTTGACAAGTGAAACAGGGCCCAACCTCTGTTTTTAGTTCTCTAGCCACTTACAGTCACCTCTAGGCCGGCCACCTCATCTGCTTCGGTTAGCACATTCTTCGGCCACCTCCAGCCCCTTCCCGTCATGCTCAGACCGCCGGCGCTCTACCACTGTCTCCCCTGTTCCCTCTGTTCTGTTTTCTATTTTCATAATACAAGTTGTCATTTTGCTTTTAATTTATGTTTTTGGTTAGTGTTAGTTTCTTGATTTGATTCTGGATTAGTTTAGCTAGATTTTGATTTTTTGTTAGTTAATTTTAGGTGGGTATCGAATTGCTGAAAGTTGCTGCCGAATTGTTGTTGTTGTTGAATTAGTTTAGGTTTGATAGAATTAACTTAGGTTATTGAATTTCTGTTAATAGTTAACTATATACATGATCTATTGTTGTTGTTGTTCTTCTGTGTCTGGTTGTTGTTGTTGCTTCTGCTGTTCTTCCGCTTTTGTTTCAGCTTCAGCTTCTGCGTCTGTTTTTAGTTGATTTTAGGGAAGAAGGGGAAGGGTATTTTCGTCCGAAAGACGATTTTAGAATAAACTAGAACCTTTGGGACTATTTTGTAGCGAAAAAAAAAGGTCGGGGACGAAATAAATTTTCGGCCTCTACGTTAGGGACCAAAATCGTACTTAACTCTTTCTTTTTTAATCTAAGTCCAAATCTCATAACATAGATCTAACTTTTTGGGGTGTGTTTGGGGTTCACGTTGGGGACGAGAGATGTCCGTTTGAGTGTCTTGAACGTCCTACTTTTATGTTTGCTAACTCATTGAAACTTTTAACCTTTCACCTCTGAACGTACATTCATGTGAAGCTAAAAATTCTAGCTTCTGCATTCACGTTGGAAAAAGCTGGTTATCGTTGGAGGAAATAGGTGTGAAATTTATTCCTTCTCTACCAATTCTACCCTTCATTTTCTTCTATAAAAAGAATGCAGTAACCATAACTTTCACGGTAATTCTTTGTGTATGTTCTTCGTTACAATTTTTTTTCATCAAAATCTTTCATATTTATTTCGATCGCTGCCAAGGTAAATATTTTAATTTTTTTATTATTTTTAGTACTTTTTTTCATATTTTGATTTTTATATTTTTTATTATATATTTTTATTTATATGATAAATATTTTTTATATTATTTCTTGAGTGTTTTGATGTTATATTTTTATTATATTTTTTTATTCATATGACAACTATTATTGATATAAATTCTTATTTTTATTAATTTTTATGATATTTTTATTATTTTTTATTTTTATAATTTTTTTATCTTTTATTGTACTATATTTATATTTTGTTGTGTATAAAATTTTTTATTTTTTTATTTAGTTTTATTCATATGAATTTTACTTATTTTTTACTGTAATTTTTTTATTCATATGATATACGTTGTTAGTTGTAATTATTATATACTATGATTGTATGAATTTTTTTTTTCATTTTTATTGTACTTCTTATTGTATTTTATTTTTGTTTTTATTATATACTAATTATAAATAACAAAAGAGTCATAAATAATAAAAATTTATAGTCCAAAATGATACTAAATTAAAGAGTACTAGCGATACTAAAAAAAATTATAAAACATTTTTTTGTTTAACAATTGGCATTATAAAATATATAATACTCTCTTTTATATTTTTATTTTTTATTGTATTTATTTTATATTATTTTTTTTAGTGTTTTGTTTCTCAAGTATATTATTATTTTTTAGTTCATATGAATTATTTTTAACCTTTTATGTTCTAAAAAAATTATTTAAATTGATATATTTTTTAGTAATTTTTCATTTAAAAATAATTTTTTAAATAATATAATCTAAATAACATTTTTTTATTATAATCTATTTTAATATAAAAATTGTCAAACATAAATCACCTTAACACAAACTTACTTTAATTTATAAACTGTAATCAAAATACATAGTTAATATTCAAATTCCACCTATATTCTCAGACAGTAACACTCTAGTAAATTTTTCTACATCACTCGTTTTCTGTATTAATTAACTATTCTTCTTTTATAATTTTTTTTGCCAAAAACCAAGTGTTCAATACTTATTGATCGGTCAACCTTCTAACCATCCTTTTCTATGCCATCACAGAATATAAAGCGATACTGCCTTGGTACTTGGCAGATGGCCTCTATATTAATTAACTGATTTTTTTGAATGAAAAGAAATTTGGGAGTATTTAGTTTCTGTGCCTCTACTTCTCTAGTCTCTTTTAATAGGTTTGAGTTGTGAAAAGATTAAACAAAAAGAAAGATAATAGAAATAAAGAAAGTTACAGCGCAGGTAGAAGCCGAAAGAGTAAGCAAGATCGCTCTCGCGACAAACAAGAAGAACAAGTTTTTGATGATGAATCTGTAACACTCAAAGTTTAGGGGCGTGTTTGGATTACAGTTTGCAACTGTGAATTCGCATAAAATTGATTTTACAAAATTGATTTTGATAAAAAATAAGTTTGAAATAGCGTAATTTATGTTTGACAATATTTATATCAAAATTGATTATAGTAAAATAAATGTTGTTTGGATTATATTACTCAAAATTATCTTTAAATGAAAATTACTAAAAGTAACATTAATTTAAATTATTTTTTATATACATGCAAAAACAAAACTTAACAAATATAATATAAAAAATATTTATTATATAAATAGATAAATACAATAAAAACTATGAAAGAGAGTACTATAAATTTTATAATATTAAACAGAAAAAATATTCTAAAATTTTTTTAGTATTTCCCATACTTTTTAATTTAGTATTATTTTAGACTATAAATTTTTATTATTTATGATTCGATTGTTACTTATAATTAATTTTTTATTTATTTTATCTTTTTTATAAGATCATAGTTTATATTATATAAAATTTTGATAATAAACATAGTGTATAATAATCATAATTACAAATTTACAAAATCAAAATAAAAAATAAAAAAATTAATATAAAACAAAGATAGAGTACATCAAAAAATAAAAAAATATACAGATAAAAAATAATAAAAATTTCATAAAACTAACAACATATATTATACAAAAAAAATACAATAAAAACTAAATAAAATGTATATGAATAAAATAAATAAAAAAATAAAAAATTTCATACACAACATAAATACAATGTAGTAAAAGATAGAAAAAAAAGAATTCATATGAACAAAAAATAATAAAAATATCATAAAAATTAATAAAATACTTGAAAAATCATAGTATTATAAAAAATAAAAAAAATCAACAATATTTGTCATATGAATAAAAGAAATACAATAAAATAAATAAAAAATCATATAAACAAAGTCAAACAAAAAAAATTTATAAAAAATATACATATAAAAAATAGTATAGAAAATAATAAAAAAACTCATATAAAAACATAACATCATAAATCGTAACACTAAAAATTAAAATATGAAAATGAGTACTAAAAATAATAAAAAAATTAAAATATTCAATTTGCCGGTGATTGAAACAAATATAAACGATTTTGATGAAAAAAATGGAAGGAAGAACTATGAAAAAGTAGAAAGAACTACAAAAAATTATATCATTTTTTATAGAAGAAAATGAAGAGTAAGGTTGGTAAAAAAGAAATAAATTTCTCAATTACGTGAAACGTAAAAGCTACAAATTTTAGCTTCTTCTCAACGTGGGTTTAGAAGCAGATCATTTCTGCGTTTAGAGATAAAAAAATTACCAAACATAAAAGTAAAACTTTTAAGAAGCTCAAATGCACTTCTTTCTTCACCCATTTTGTCAACCACATCCTAAATTACAATAGTTAAAAGGGTTCTTTCAATTATTTACTTAGAGCGGGTAGGTATGGTTGCTTTTTTATTTTCAAAAGGTCAACACAGCAAAAATAGCTAATAGAGGAGGTAAAAATTTTAAAACATAATTAGATAACTATGATTAGAATGTGGTTTTTTTCTAATTCAATCGATTGTTCATGTTACCAAATCGATTGAAAGCTTTAAAGCAATATGAGGTCTCATAATTCAATCGATTGGTTGTGTTACCCAATTGATTTAAGTCTTCAAAGCAATATGGATTTTCACAATTCAATCGATTGAATTGTGCACTACTTTATATGTTACGCCGTTCTCAATTTTTCTACTTGTGTTTATAAATTATTATTTTATTATCCATCTATCTTATCTTTAAAATTATATTTTCAATTTTTAAGTTTTTATTTTGATTTAGATACTCTAATCTTATCTTTTCTTTAATATTAAGATTATAAATTGGTGAATACAGAACTTTCACTCTCAACCTTAGCTCTTTTTGCATTTTTAGTTCTAGCCATTTTAGGAATATTAGTTCGATGGATTTTGTAGAGATTTGGATGAAGATTAATAATATGTATGTAGTTTGGAGTGGATGTTAATGAGATTGGAGAAGAGGAAGAAAGAAATTTTCTGGATTTAGAGAGAAAAGAGAGGTTATGCAGAAATTGAGTTGTGAAATTTAAAAAGGGGAGGAAGGTTAAACATGGATGATTATCAAGCTTAATATATAGCGCATATCAAAATTCAATCGATTGTATTATTATACTAATCTATTGAATGCAGGAAAAAACCTTATTCACGTCACATTTAAATTGATTGAATACTCATACCAATTGATTGAATTGGAAAATACCATTAGTTCGCGTATAAACTTCAATCTTATATTATCAAACCAATCAATTAAACTTTCATATCTCATTTTAATAGCATAAGTCAATCAACTAGATGATAGAATCAATCGATTAAATTAACTAAACCCAAATTGTTTTGAACAAAAGAAATTATGGTACTGCCGGAGCAAACAAGAGTTGTCCAAGTTGATACCAAGAAATTCCATTTTCTGCTTTAATATCTCCACTTTTGGAACACCAAGGGCATTATTGTCCACAACTTGCTCCACACCATCTTCAAAAAATTCAATGCAAACATTCATAGCACAGAAACCAAAAATATCAAACAAAATTGTCATATCTTGGCAGAAGAATAAAAACATAATGAAGGTATTTGTCTGCCCAGAAAATTAAAGCGAATAAAATGGAGAGGAAGGGGAAAAAGATATTCAGGGAAAGTTAGAAGAATAAGAGGTACCTGGAAAAGAGGAAACTTTGGTGGCCTGAGACATTGAATGGCGCCAAATAGTACTTCCTCTTGGTGACAATGCTACATAGATTCTTGGGAGTATCTTGAATAAAAGGGTTGGGTGAGGACTACAAAGCCACATTTGAATCATTGACATGTTTGATTTTGAGTGATTTATGTTTGGTCATTTTTGTATTAAAATTGATTATAATAAAATAAATGTTGTTTGGCTTATACTATTTAAAATTATTTTTAGATAAAAAATTACTAAAATAAACCTCAATTTAAATAATTTTTTAATATTATTCTATTATTTTAAATTAAATATTTAAATAGATCTTATTAGTTAATTTTATAATAAAATTAATATTTACTTATTAAAATAAAAATAACACATAAAAATAGATAAAATATATTTTTAGATAAAAATAAAACAATATAAATTTTAGATATATATATATAAAAGAATATTTAATTAAATATGTTATATTTTTTTAAATATTAACTAAAAATATACTGTAGTATTTTTTTACATCGTATTTTTATTCTAGTACTTTCAATAATCTTATTCTTAATATTAATTTAGAATCCAACGTTTATGATTTTATTATTATTTATAATTAATTTTTTATTTAATTTATTTTTTTAATGGAACCATAATCTATATTATAAAAAATTATATTAAAACATAGTATATGAGAATTACAATTATAAAAGAGAGTACTAAAAATAATAAAAAATTAAATATTTATTTTATAGTAATCGAAACAAATCTAAAAATTCTTGATGATCTTTTGTATAGTATATTTTTAGTATTTTTAGTACTCTTTTTTTAGTATGCTATAATTTTTTACTATTATTATTATTTACAGTTAAATTTTTGTTTAATTTACTTTACCTAGTAGAATCAATAAATCATATTATAAAAAGATAATAACAAACATAATACACAAAAATCACAATTATAAAAGTGTATAATATCAAACAAACAGTTAAAAAAATAAAAAATAGAAAAATAGAGCTCATATAAATAAAAATAATAAGAATTTCATAAATAATATAATAACATACATGAAGGATAAAGTTGGTAAAAGATAAATAAATGGTTAGTATCTATAGCTAAAAGTCCTTAGAAAAACGCAGAAGTTAAAAATAATTGCTTCTTGTAAATGTTGGTTTTGGTAGCAAAATCACTTCTGCGTTCATAAAAAAAATTTTGCCAAACCAAAAGTTAAAACTTTTAAAAAGTCTAAATTTACTTCTTCTCTTTCAACGAGTTTCCCAAACACACCCTACTACTACTACATGAGTTCTATATTCTATGCTTAAAACTCGAACGCTGATGACCAAAAAAAGAAGAAATCATACAAATAGAAAGGTTTAATTCTTCGGTAAATTTCTAAGTTACTCTTAATTTTATAATTAAATTATTTTTATATAAAAAATATTAAAATTAATAAAATACTTTCTACAAAATATATATTGTCCAAAAAATCGATGCCAATAAGGCAATAATGTTAAAAAAATTATACTTTAAAATTTTCAGAATAAACAAAATTATTTATTATCCTATTTTTAGTTTTTATAATTTTTAAAATAAACAAAAAATAAGACAATAAATTATTATACTTTATAATTTTAACTTTTACATTAAAAATTTTGAATATATATCATTCTGCTATTTGAATGATTTTATTTCTTCAACTTATTAAGGGGCTACAAATTAATACAAATTATTTATATTAATTTTATGTCATTTGATAATAAAAAATGGTAGGCAAATTTTTTTTAAAAGATTATTTTAAGTAAATAAATCTAAGATAATTTTATTATAAAATTATGTTATATTATTTAATTTTCAATAACTCAATTTTAATACATTAGAAAAAATGTTCAATTGACACTATCAAAAAAACAATTTTAATCAAAATTAAAACTAAATCCGGATCATTGGAATATGCTATGTCATGGATGAATCTATCCATCGTAATAATCGAGCATGAAAGTCAAAAGTGTGAAAATAATTATGGTAAGTGGTAACAATACAACGTCAAATTTAAAAAGTGCAAAAATAATTGTTAATAGAATTTTTAGAATTGATGAACACAGTGTAAAATTCATTGTGAATTGACATTAGATTATTTTGTAAATAGAATTTTAAATAAAAATTATGAATAATTAGTTTATTTTTTAAAAAAAACACTTCGAAATCTAAAATTATTCTTAGTCTTTTTATATCAAAAAGTAAAACAGAAAATCTTAAATAATTTTTAAAAAGGCTGAATTGAGACCTGTATTTTATTTTTTATTTTTAATTAAAGTTTTTTATTTTTGTATAGATTTTTGTTATCTTATTTTTTAATATTTTTTAAAGTTCAGCATTTTATTTTTTTCTTTAGTGAATTGCATGTTTTCTTTTTATTTTTAAATTTTTTTTTGTTTACGTCATTACTAAAATTGGGATAATGAAACACCGATAAAAAAAAATGTATGTTCTTTTTTCTCTTTGAATTAATATTGTGAAACAAAACTTAAAAATTGTTAATGTATTCGGTTATTCGCTATATTACCATTGAAACAACAAATCTACTTAATATACTAAAACTGGGTTTTTCTCCGACTACTAAAGGTGATGTGTCGATCTCTCATGCCTCCATTTTTTCTCTAAAACGAATAAAATTTTTTTTCTATTCTAAATTATTTTATTGTAATTATATTGTAATTAATACTAAATAAATAATATATAATTATACTAATTTAGCAACATATCTTCATTATAATTATATCAAATCAATATTTAATGCACTATTAAACTACTTATCAATTATCAATTAAAAATACTTTTAATAATTTTAATGATAATAATAATATCAATAATAGTAATAATAATAATAATAATAATAATAATAAATCTTTGTTACCCGATTCACGTATATCAAATAATTTTTCTAAATTATTTTATAAAAAAAATATCTTTAATATAATTATATTGTAATTAATATTTAATGAATAATATATAATTATACTAATTTAGAAACATATCTTCATTATAATGGTATCAAATCAAAATTTAATGCATTATTAAAAAATTACCTTAATAATAGATAATTTACATATTTATTTTTGTTTTACTAAAGTCTATATATAGTGTTTTCCTGTGGTACATGAATCTAAATTTGAGAGACAATTCATAATTTTATATTTAGTGTTTTTTTTTACTACTTCATAGAATAAGAATGTATTCTTCGTTTTTTATTGAAGTTGATCCTTTTAAGTACAATTTATAATTTTTTATAATATCATATACTCATTCTATTATATTATTCTTTTGATAATTTTTTATTTGTTGTTACTCTAAGTTATTCTTATCGTCTAATGTTCCAGCTCGATTTTTTTTGCCACAATCATTTACAATGCATCACATCCATGAAATACTCATCGAGTTGTCTTCACTGATTCGGGTTCCAACTACATGGATGTAAGCGTTCAAAGAAGAGGCAATAGTCTCTACTTTACCGAAGGATGGTTGGATCTACTCACCTATTATGACCAACCCAATAGAATGTGGTTAAAGTTAGATTTCTTAGGAGGAGCTCGATTTTTGATTGAGGAATTGCATCCGCGGAACTTTATAGGGCAAGTTCAAGTTCCATCCCCTCCATGCTTTTTACGTCTGCCCGAAAATCTTCGAAGTGGAGCACATAATGAAATTGAATTCCCTCATTTTCAGTTCAGTTTTGCTAAATTTGTGACAAATGCAGATATGCAATTTCAATGATTGGTAATATATTTAAATTTTCTTAGTTTAAACTGTTAATTATTAGAATAACTTTTTAACATATTTTAATTTTTTCAGAAATTACTAGCTTTCTTTTGCATGCATGCAATGCCATTGAGGGGAATAAGAGTTAGTTTGGTTTCTCGGTGTGATAATTCTATATCTTGCCACATTACATGGATAGCGAATGATGAAGCTTATCTAACAAGAAGATGGTCTGATTTTGCACGAATTCTAAATATTGAAACTTATGATGTTATTTCAGTTGGTTGTCGTTATAAGAATGATTCTATACTATACGTGACTAAGGACTAGAATAGGTTCAATATTGTTTAGGTAATTTGGTTTTACTATTAGTATTTGATTAAATTATAATTATAGAATTTTAAATTATTGCCTCAATTTATATATTACGATTATTTTTTGTGAATTTTGCTATTTTTAAATAATTTAATAAAATGAAGTAGTGTCAGATATTATTAAGTTTATTTTTATTCTTTATTTCTTTATTTGTATTTTCATTATATTTGACAAAAAATTAACTTATACATATATTAAATCGTTGACCTAAAGATAATTTATTTGCCAATAAAAACAGATTTTATTTATAATTGGAATAAAATTTATTTGCCAATAATCGGTGGATAAAATTAAAATTACACCCGTGTCATATAATTATAATTAATTAATTGGTATAAAATGAAATTATACATGTGCCATCAGTAATAATCTAAATAATTATATCTTAACAAAATATAATTTGAAATAATTTATAAACAATTATCTTAACAAAAATAATTATTTAATAATTGATTTAAAAATCAATGCAAAAAATAATTATTAATAATAGTATTATTAACTGGGTAAATAATATAATTTCAAATTATTACTTGAAATATAAATAATATATGGAAATTTATTGAGTAAATCAATGATTTTGTACCTTAATAATTTGACAATTATTACTCAATTAACTAGTTAATTGAATTAGTAATAACAATTTCCAATTTCAAATTTTGTATATTAAGTAGTTATTAAAAACTGGGTAATAACGATTTACACGGAAAAATCATTGATAAATTCAATTAACCATATAGAAGATAATATACTAACAGTTTTAGTATATTATTTATGGCAAGCGAAATTATTTCCTCAGATTTTCTATTAAAATTGAAATTAGTAATAGTTTAAAAAAAGGTTTATTAATAAAATTACTAATAGTCACATTTTTATGCACAAGATATATATTTTCTATATATTATTTAAAAAATATAATGAAACATGAATAATAAATGAGTATGTTATTTCTTCGACTAGCTAATTAATGCAAAATCGAGTATCCTTTTTTATTCGATTGAGGTCATATTCTGTTTGGTGAAAGTTTCAATCACCTTAATTAAATCATGTGTTTGTGCCTTAACTTATACAGGTAGTAATATGTTACATATTATTTGGTATATCTAAGTAGTTATTTCCCATAGCGGAGATGTAAAAAATCTTATTAAGGTTTATTGCCAAATAATTAGTGGATGAATAATAGTAGATTATATTATTTTGGGAAAGTATTTTCATTATAATTATATCAAATCAATATTTAATTATGATAAAATATGTTAATTATAATTATATTATAGAATTATAATAATTACATATTTATGTTATATATTTTAATCATTTATGTACGTAAATAATTAGAAATCAAAATATAACTTATAATTACCCGTGCCATGCAAGATTAAATAAGATATATAATAACATAGATAATTTGTTACTTATGCTGATTAAATACAATAAATATATATTAATTTAGTTAAAAAAATCACTGTCTTCTATGTTTTTCTATTTATTTTTTTTAATTCATTAAATCCAATCAATTATAATAAATTAATTATATCAACTAATTAATTCAATTAATTATTTTTTAATTTATTTTTTGAATTCAATAAATCAAATAAAATTAATTATACTAATTATTTGTATTGACTAATTGATTTGATTAATTCTTAAAAATATTTTTATTTAATTTATTTAATTTATTTAAATATAACTAATTAATTATTTAATTTTATTAGGATAAATATCAAATTTTATTTCTAATATAAAAATACAAAATTTTATTCATTCCATTTTTATTTTACCACTATAAAAGACCATATATGCTAGAAGAAAATATCATTCATTTACCAATTACTCTTTCATTGGGTAGCTTTTACAACAATTATTTTTCTTCCTATGAGGCGCCGTCACAAGAAGGCAACTATCATGAACACAAATCAGCACACACTCTTCAACTCCCGTGCTCATCATTTAGAGCAATATATGATATGTTATCCATTAAGCATTTATAGACCATGGTGTTATCATATTTGCATAAATAAATAAAAAATTCATAATTAAGCTTAAGTCATTTATCTATTTGTGTGGTATATTGTAGTGTGAAATTACTTTTTGTTTGTGTTGTGCAATGATATTATAGTTTAATTTAAGCTTTTATTTTAGAATTGTGTTATGATTTTATCTCATCCTTTTTTCTTAGATATTAAGTTGATGTATTTTTATTTATTATTATTGAAGCAGATGTGATATAAAATTTGTAAAAAAAAAAAAAACTTACATTCAATTTATTTTATTGTAGTCTTCTATTCTTCTATTTTTTATTCTTTTATTCATTTTATTTTCTTTTTAAATATCATATAATTTATTATAATTTATACCAATTAATTAATTATAATTCATTATATCAGTTAGTTTAATTCATTAATTTATAATATACATGATCAAATAGATCATTTGTTACTTATACGTTTATTTTTCTAAAATCTAAATCTGAATAATTATATTTTTAGTTTTTTTATGAACAAAATATTATTAATAATGAATAATAATTAACCATTCATACTTTTAATTAAAGTGTTTGGATGATTTTTATATTTATTAATATTAATTATTGATTATTTTTTCATAAATAAATTATATTACAATTTTATGTTAGTTCATAATTGATTAATGATTAATGTTTATAAAGCTATGTTACTCTAAATTTTATATTTTATAAATATTTTATTTAAATATATTTTTTAACATAAAAATGTATTCTTTTTAATAATATCATAATTTTATATTTCTTAATTATTCTAAATGAATATTTTATCAAATACTAATTAAACCTATTCTTCCATTTGCTTTTACTAATATATTTTCTAACTATTATATAAAATTAAAATCGTATTAATAAATTTAATATTAAAGTTAATTTGGCTTTTTATTATTTAGAGTGTTTTTCAATCAATAATTTTATACTCTTTATTTTTTTTAAGTTTCATTTTGAATTTTAATTTAGTACTCAAAGGTAGTGAAATTCTATTGATACTGAAATAAAGTTACAAAAGGGTCCATAGGGTAGAATAAGTAAAATAATGTGATACCACATTGCAACATTCAAATGAAACAACTTAGGATCTAAAATGTTTATCTTTCTCTTTCTCACCGTCTATTATATTATCTATCCTATCATATAAAAATCGAATTTTTACCTTTAATGATAGAATCAACGTAGCATGCTTCTGTATTATTTTGTTTAACTCATTAAAGTCAATTCATTATGATGAATTAATTATATCAACTAATTGATTTGAATAGATATTTAAGTATCACACAATTTAAAATTATGTATATTAATTATTTGATTTAATTTTTATGATATATAAATTTTAGGAATAAATTAAAATAAGATAATTTATTACTTATTTAAATTGAATACAACAAATATAAATTTATTTAGTTAAAAATTTACTATTTTCTAATCTTCTATACATAAAAATGACAAAACAAAATTATAAAAATAATCTTTTTATCACTTTTGCTATTTTAATTTTATTTTCTTTGTTTTTTATGCATACTTTTATTTTATATTAACTTTTTTATTTAATAATAAAATATACTCATATTAGTTCTATCATATAATAATATATTTTTCTCCTATATTAATAAAAAAATTTCAATAGTTATTAACTACATCTAATAGAATGACTGAGAAGTGAGAACTACGAGAAGTTAAACCCAGGTTCAAAATGCTAAAACAAAGAAAAGAAAATAGTGAATATATGATTAGAGAAAAATGTATAATAATGACAAAATATACTAAAACTGAATTTTTTTCCAACTAATAAAAGTGAGGTGTTAATTCCTCATAAATTTATTTTTTCTCTAAAATAAAATCACTATTTTCTTTTCTAAATTTATTTTAAAAAAATATATTTATTATAATTATATTACAATTAACATTTAATGAATAATGTATGATTATACTAATTTAGAGAAATATTTTTATTATAATTATATAAAATCAATATTTAATACATTATCAACTAATAAAAGTGAGTTGTCAATTCCTCATGAATTCATTTTTCCTCCAAAATGAAAGTACTATTCTCTCTTCTAAATTTATTTTAGAAAAATGTCTTTATTATAATTATATTACAATATTACAATTAGCATTTAATGAATAATGCATAATTATAATAATTTAAAAAAATAAAAATAAAGTTCAGTAATTTATCTTCCGACTACACACGTGTATAGAATAACTTTTAAGAAGGAGTCATGTATAGTAAATACGGTCGATGATTGTAAAACTGTATACTAACATTGGTATAATATTATTTTAGGTATATATTTTGCAGGCATCAAAGAAAAGTGTTGAGTTATTTTTTAGTAGATTTAAATTATTCATTGTTTATTAGAGAATTTTGTGCATTAGAATTTTCTAATAATTTATTATTTATTTTGAGCTAATTTTGATATGTTCTTATTTGACAGTAAAACAACATATAAAAATTTGTTGGTGGGTCTAAGTATTATTAAGTTATTTAGGGTCACATTGAGTATATATGTTTGATTTATTGAAAAAAGTAGATTACTAAAACTAATTAATAACTATTTAGAGTTAATATATTTAACACTAGCTTAATAAAAAACAAATAATACATAACATGTTATATTTTTATTAATCAAATTATTATAATTTAAATTAATCTTAACAAAATAATTTAAAATTATAATTTTAATCTTATCACGTGCATGACACGGGTTAATACACTTGGAAATTACTGCACGATGAATGTGGTATATAGAGAAGTTTTTGAGAGCCTATAATAAAAAGGTAATAACAAAATGTCTTACTAAATCTATTTATTTATTAAAATTTATTACTATCACTTAAAATAATTTAGAAATTCTAAGAACTAATAGATGAATTCTTATTGTACATTAATAGTTTGAGAATATTAAAATTATCATAAAAATTGGTATAATTTTATTCTCTTGACAAACAATTTTATAATTACGTTAATCATATAATTTTATATACAAACATTGATACAATGTTATTTCATGTATATATTTTGCAGGTATCAAAGGATAGCATTGAATTGTTATTCAGTAGGTTTAAATTATTTATTGTTTATTACAAAACTTTTTGCATTAGGATTCTCTATCAATTTGTTCTTCATTTTGAGCTGATTTTAATATTTTTTTTACTTCACAGTATACCAATATATAAAACTTTGTTGGTAGATTTAAGTACTACTAGATTATTTATGGTCATATTGAGTATATATACCTGATTTATTGAAAAAAGTAGATTAAATAACTATTTTATAGTTAATACAAATATACAATTAACACTATATTAAGAAAAGAAAAACAACGCATACAAGTTATTTTTTTATTAATTAAATTATTATAACTAAAATAAAATTTAACATAACAATTTAAAATTATAATTTCAATCTTATCACGTGCATGGCACGGGTGATTAAACTTGTATAATAAAATAATCAATATATTTGAATTGATAAAATATTTTTTTAAAATAAATATAATACCCGTTGCATTTTTAACATCAAACATGACTCATCCTCTTCCCTCCATTGTTAACTCAAAACAAGAAAAATATCTCATCAAACTCAGTTTGTTAGACTCAGACAATATTTAAATTTTATAAATCATCATAAATCAATCAAATTCTACTCAATTTTATTACTTTGATTAAGTTTGTTCATATCAAATGTTTTTTTTAACTAATTATTTACATATTTTAAAAATATGCATTGAAATAATGGTGACATCTCATGATTTAGTGATGTCTTTCTTCTATACTAAATTGTTAGATTTCATTGAATATCATCCACAAACATATAACATGGAATTTTGTATGTAGCGAAATTTGTTAGGAAATTATTTTAATTTTTTAATTATTAGTGAACAATACATATATTAATTATAATTATAAATTATTTCATTTCAAATTAAATGCTAAATTGTTATAAATGTTAAATTGAATAAGTCATAATTACTTTTAATTTGGAATTAAATGAGAATAAAATCAGATATTATCTTTTAGATTTTAGATATATTATTTTTTAGACTTTAGATATTATTTTTATTTGAATTTTAAGGTTTAATGGTATCATACTCAAATATAAATAGTCTTGAGGACTTTGGTCCCTAACATATCAAAACTGTCTCAACAACTCTTTTTTCAACAGAAAAGTTGCAAACTTGTAATTCAACCACCAAAGAATACAAAAAGAGTTTAATTGAGAAATTCAGGTATGCTTTCCTATTTAAATATTTTCTTTCTTAATGATTTAACATGAATAATTCTTGGGTTAAGGAATTATGTGAAAATTCTAACAAAATTTTGTTGGAATATTTGTGTAATTTTTTATGCAAATATTTCCTATATGTAAATTTTTTTCAAAGAAAATCTCTTCCATAAATCCTACAAAAAAATTAAAATTTTAAATTTTAAATTTTAAATTCTAAATTCTTATACTTTCCCTTTTCCAAACCACCACAGAATACAAAGAGATACTGCCTTGGTACTTGGCAGATGGCCTCTATATTGATTAGCCGATTTTTTAATGAAAAGAGATTTGGGGCTATTCAGCTTCCGTGCCTCTCTCTACGTCTCTAGTATCTGTATATGAAAAGAGTAGACAGAAAGAAAGATCATAGGAATGAAGAAAGTCATAGCAGCCAGAAGCCGAAAGCGTAAACAAGATCGCTCTTGCGCAAAAGAAGAACAAGTTCCTGATGATGACGAACCTGTATCAGTCAAAGCCTCAGGTAAGAAAGGTTCTTCTGCACAAGATAAGTCCTTCAGTTTTTTCCTTTCAGACCCAGACGTCCTTGATTGCCCCATTTGCTTTAATCCTCTCACCACTCCAGTCTATCAGTGTGAAAACGGTCATGTTGCTTGCTCTGCTTGCTGCTCGCGCATTCTTGAGAAAAAGTGTGCCTCCTGCTTCTTGTCAATAGGTTCCATTCGTAGCAGAGCCTTGGAGAAAGTTCTGGAATCTATTAAAGTTGCATGCGCTAATGCCGAATACGGTTGCACGGAAACACTTCGTTACAGTGACAAATCTGGCCATGAGTCCCAATGCAACTTTGTCCCATGCTCTTGTCCACACTCAGATTGTAACTTCGTTTCATCATTCTCGGATCTACCCGCCCACTATAGAACTGAGCATGGTTCCTCTGCTAGCGCCGGAGTGAGGTTTTCGTACGGTAAGCCCTTCAAGGTCACACTGGATTCTGATGATGACGTCACTATACTTCAAGAAGTGAATGGTGAAAAGTTGTTCATAGTCCAGAATTTTGTGGCGGGTCTTGGAAATGCTGTCAGTGTTTTCTGCATTCAGCCAGAGTTATTGCCTAACTATCGGTGCCAAATTTCAGCCAAGTCAAATGGATGCAGTCTGGAGATGAATTCTTTTACCAAAAACATTCAAAACTCTGCTATGGCCAGATTGGCAACTATTCTTTCATCAAGGTTTCTGGTCATTCCAACTGATTATTTTGGTGCCGGTCAACCTCGCAATTTTGAAATTTGCATATTTAGGTCATATGAGTAGAAGATGTTTTGGTGCTACTCAGCCTTTTATGTTTTTTTGTTTATTGCATTGAGAATGACGATACTTTGAATGGAGATATTCTCATATTATATCCAATGTACATTGTCTAATCAAATACTGATAACTTATATATATGACTACACTATTTGCAAATTCAAAAATACAATTTGTATTTTAAAATCAATCACTAAAATTAGTCACTAAGGGCTCTGGCCTCTGAATTGCACTTTCATGGTAAACGACTAAACGCGATAAGAGAAGTGAAGTAGCAAGAGCAAGAACAAGAACAAAGAGGAGTTCGTACATCGCAGTGCCTCCTCCGCCTTTCCGAAAGGTAAGCACATGACAAAAATGCTTCTTTATTTTTCCGCACTTTTCATGTCGTGTTAGTTTAATTGCTGCTTGATTTCATTTCCGATTTGGTATTAAGCTAGCGTTTGCCTTTGTTTCTGTGATTTATTTGGTTGCTGTGATGAATTTTTTATTTAATCAAAGCATTTGGAATTATGCATGTAAGCTGTTTGATGAAAAGCCTCGGAAACAAGATGGGTCATTCCCGTCCCCGTTAGTATTTTAGTTGGTCTGCTGCTGCATTGCACTGTTAGTTGGTAACTGGATTTACTTGTGCTTTTTGAGCTGCCCGGAGATTCATGTAATTTTTATTCGTTCTTAATGTTCTCGGTGTAATGTAAATTTTCAGATCCCTCAAGACTTAATTTTAGTTTGCTGAGTGAATGATTTTGTGGGTTTTTATTATAAGGGACATTAGTCTTCTTAATAAAATGGATCAATTATCCTGAACAGTTTTTGGAATGTTATTATGTTAACGGGTTGATATTGTTAGTTTGGATTGAGACAATTTGGACTTATCATGAAGAGTTTTTGGAATGTTATTATGTTAAGATTTTGGTCCGCGAGATTGCCAATGAAAACAGGTTGATTGGTTAATGATTTCTGATTTTCTTTTTCTTTTTCTTTTTTCTGGGTGATCTCTGGCATGTACGATAGGTTTGCTTGTTCTTTCTTTGGAGGTTCGATCTGTTTCTCTCTTGGATGGTGAATGGGGCATTTGTTAATTTTCTGGTTATGTTTGTTTAGTGATTGGTTGTTTGTATGCAATGGTTATTGCACAGTATAATCCTTGAGGTCATATCTGTCTTGATGAATGGTAATTTATTGAAGTGAAGTTGGACTTTCTTTTCCATATATCTTGCATTCTTGTATATTGATTCTCTTTTTTATTTACTTTTTTTTTTTAAATTGTTCTGTCTTGTTTTTGTATCGATAGTATCATTATGATTGCCGTAGTTCATTGCTAACCGGAAGTATATGCTGATAAAATGCAGCATGTGGCGCTCCTATTTTAAAAAAAAAATTAAACATAAAAGTTTCAACCTAATCCAATAATGCATGTAATTAGATTCAAGTAATCAACCACTCTTGTCAATTTTTGGGAGTTGATGTGTGGTTTGATCACATTTAGGTCAAATAGAATGCTTTTGGATTATATAATATTATCTCCCATTTCTAATTTTAAATCACAATTGAGTGTTGAGGTTAAATTGTTTCAGCAACATTTTCTACCATTTTCTGCATTTCCAGCTTTTTACGATGAACTCTTCTGAGAGCATTTATGAATTATTTGTTGTTAAATTTATTAGCTTATTTATTCATTGCTCAAATTTGTGTAGCCTTGTAACTAAAAAGAGTGGTTCTGATCTTTGGAAACTTTATTGTGATGGGAAATTGCTTCAGGGGGCTATCTTTGTGGTGCAAGTGTATAACAACTTTGCTAAAGGGCATCATTTCTCAATATTTTGATTTGATTTGATGAATCACTGGTTTGATTGAACGAAGACATGAGATTTACCCACCTTTCTAGATTAATTTGCCGCACCCCTCGTCATGATACATCTAGGCCTTTGCAATGTCGTGCTTTCCAGGCTGATGTTGTTTCTGGAGATTCCAAGGCTAAACCAAAAAGGTACAAACTATTTTTCCAACTTATCAGGGACTTCAAACTAATGCAAATTATTTAAATTAAATTCATGTCATTTGATAACAAAAAATGGTGGGCAACATTTTTTTTAAAAAAAAAAAGAGTTGTTTTAAGTAAATAAATCTAAGATAATTTTATTATGAATTTATGCTATATTATTTAATTTTTAACAATTCAATTTTAATATATTAGGAGAAACTTTCAATTGACACTAACAAAGGAACAATTTTAATTAAAATTGAAACTAAATTTAAATAATTGGGATATGCTATGTCAAGGACGAATTTCTCAAGTCTCAATCATAATAATAGAACATGAAAGTCAAAAATGCTGGAATAGTTGTCAATGATAGCAATACATCGTCAAGCCAAAAAGTGACAAAATAATTGTTAATTGAATTTTTAAAACTGACGAACACATTGTAAGATTCACTGTCAATTAATATTAGATTATTCTGTAAATAGAGTTTTGGACAAAATTTGTAAATAATCAGTTTATTTCTTCTTAAAAAACACTTCAAGATCCAAAACCATTCTTAGTCTCCCTGACATCACAAAAGTAAATAGAAAATTTTAAATAATTTTTAAGAAAGCTGAATTAAAATCTGTATTCTATTATCTATTTTTTAATTAAAGTTCTTTATTTTTTTTATAATTTTTTATCATTTTCATCTTCTAATACTTTATTTTAATTTCAGCATTTTATTTTTCTTTCACAAATTGCATGTTTTCTTTTTATTTTTTAATTTTTTTGTTTACGTCATCACTAAAATTGGAATAATGAGACACCAATAAGAAGATGTCCATTTTTTTTTTTAAATTAAGATTGTGAAACAAAACTCAAAAGTTGTTAACTTATTTACTATTACCATTGAAACAACAAATTTAATAAAACAATCAATATATTTGAATTGATACGATATTTTCTTTAAAATAAATATAATCTGTTAGATCTCTAACATCAAACATGCCTCATCCTCTTTCTTCCATTGTTAACTCAAAATAAAAAAAATATATCTCATCGAACTGAGTTTGTTTTTTTGCCTCAGACAATATTTAAATTTTACAAATAATCTTAAATCAATCTAATTCTACTCAATTTTATTACTTTGGTTAAGTTTGCTTAAGTTTCTTGCCAATGAATTATAACTCAAATAGCATAATCTCTCCATACTCATTTAAAAGGTTGCGGATTCGAGTCTTTCTAATTTTGATAAAAAAAAGAGTTTTCTTAAACCAATTATTTACACAATTTAAAAATATGCATGGAGATAATGGTGACATCCCATGATTTAGTATTGTCTTTCTTTATACTAAATTGTTAGACTCCATTGACTATCATCGACAAACATATAACATAGAATTTTGTATGTACTGAAATTTTTTTCTGAAATATTTATGTAAATTTTTTATGCAAATATTTCGTATATGTAAATTCTTTTTAAAGAAAATTTGTTCCATAACTTCTATAAAAAGAAAAAAAAATAAAATTCTAAATTTTAAATTTTAAATACTAAATTCTTATATGACAATAAAAAAATTATACAAATAAAACCTAAAACCTAAATCCCAATATTAATATATAATTGATAAAAAGTTATTCTAATTTTGTGTCTTAATATAAACCACTTTATTTTAAAAAAATTTGATTTCAAACATCTATTTAACATTTTTTTTATTTTTACTATTTACTCAGTAAATTTGTTCTTCTAGTTTTTTTCTTTCTTTTCTTTTCAATCAAGAATGGTAAACTTGTTACTTTTTTTTCCACTGATTGATGTTACCTATTTAGTATTTGGATAACAAAAAAAAATTTATCATCAAATTTTATGGACTCTACGATTTTTTTGGACATATTGATGTTATTTTATTTCCTTTTTAACCTAAGTCCAAATTTCATAACATAAACCTAACTTTTTGGGGTTCAAATTCCACTTATATACCCTTGCAGTAACATTCCAGTAAATTTTCCTACTTTACTCGGTTTCCACATTAATTAACTATTCTTTTTTTTATAATTCTCTTGCCAAGTGTCCAATACTTATTGATGGGTCAACCTCCTAACCACCCTTTTCCCATGCCACCACAGAATACAAAGCATACTGCCTTGGTACATGGCAGATGACCTCTATATTGATTAGATGATTTTTTTAATGAAAAGAAATTTGGGGCTATTTAGCTTCTGTGCCTCTCTCTAATTCTCTAGTTTCTGTATATGAGTTTGAGTTGTGAAAAGAGTAGACAGAAAGAAAGATCATAGAAATGAAGAAAGTCATAGCAGCCAGAAGCCGAAAACGTAAACAAGATCGCTCTCGCGCACAAGAAGAAGAAGTTTCTGATGATGAACATGTAACAGTCAAAGCCTCAGGTAAGAAAGGTTCTTATGCACAAGATAAGTCATTCAGTTTCTTCCTTTCAGACCCAGACGTCCTTGATTGCCCCATTTGCTTTAATCCTTTCACCACTCCAGTCTATCAGGTATCTTATACTCTACTTCTCTCTCTATTCCACTGTGAAATGGATGTTATGATCCAATGACTTTATTTTCATTTCCATTGTGGTTGTAAATCAGTGTGAAAATGGTCATGTTGCTTGCTCTGTTTGCTGCTCGCGCATTCTTGAGAAAAAGTGTGCCTCGTGCTCCTTGCCAATAGGTTCCATTCGTAGCAGAGCCTTGGAGAAAGTTCTGGAATCTATTCAAGTTCCATGCACTAATGCCGAATACGGTTGCACGGAAACACTGCGTTACAGTGACAAGTCTGGCCATGAATCCCAATGCAACTTTGTCCCATGCTCTTGTCCACACTCAGATTGTGACTTCGTTTCATCATTCTCGGATCTACCCGCCCACTATAGAACTGAGCATGGTTCCTCTGCCAGCGCCGGAGTGAGGTTTTTGTACGATAAGCCTTTCAAGGTCACACTGGATTCTGATGATGACGTCACTATACTTCAAGAAGTGAATGGTGGAAAGTTGTTCATAGTCCAGAATTTTGTGGCGGGTCTTGGAAATGCTGTCAGTGTTTTCTGCATTCAGCCAGAGTTATTGCCTAACTATCGGTGCCAAATTTCGGCCAAGTCAAATGGATGCAGTCTAGTGATGAATTCTTTTACAAAAAACACTCAAAACTCTGCTATGGCTACTATTCTTTCATCAAGGTTTCTGGTCATTCCAACTGATTATTTTGGTACCGGTCAACCTCGCAATTTAGAAATTAGCATATTTAGGTCATATGAATAGAAGATGTTTTGGTGCTACTCAGCCTTTTATGTTTTTTTGTTTATTGCATTGAGAATGATGAGACTTTGAATGGAGATATTATATCCAATGTACATTATCTAATCAGATAATGAGAACTTATATATATGACTACACTATTTGCAAATAATTGGATACTCTCTCTAGACATATAGAGTCCTAATATCTAGTATCTAATCTAATAATATAATAGCAAACTGTGAATAATTTTGGTTTGACTTCCAGAAAGAAACTAATTAGGTCCACATTGAGGAAAGGGCTTAATTAAGTTATTTTTAAAAAAATAATTTTAAATAATAAATAATTATATTAAAAATAGTTTATAAATAAGTTATTTTATATTTAAATTTTTAATTTTAAAAGTATTTATTTTTTAAAAATGTGATAAATAATAATAGTATTATGAGAGACTGCTTGAATAACTTTATAAAAAACTGCAATTTAGATTTAAAAATTGAGACATTGATATTATTATTTTTTAGAAGTAAAAAACTAAAAAAAAAATATTTTAAAAAAAAAAGCAATTTTTTTATTATTTTAATTTTTAAAAATAAAAATAAAAAAAAGTTGTTATGAGTTAGTTTATATTGTAGTTGGCTTTTTAGATTTTGGTCTAATTTTGATAAACGCACTCCTTGAAAAAAGAGTTTAAATAATAAATATTTATATTAAAAATAATTTATAAATAAATTATTTTGTATTTTATTTTTTAATTCTAAATGTTTATTTTAAAATAAAAATAATAAAAAATTATTATAAAAAATATTATTTTTAATTTTTCATAAATATTTAAATAATTTTTTTTAAAAATTATAATTTAATTTTAAAAATTATACTAAATATTAACACTATATCTTTTTATAAATTAAAAATAAAAAAAATTATTTATAGACTTATCCAAACCCTTTTTGCTTATATGATGTGTTTAAAAAAGCTGGTGCATATATATTTTTTCATTTTCATTTTTACAATGGACGAATTGAAAAACAACAGAGTCTGCGACTAGTCTTAATTCGGCTTGAGCCCATTGGGCTTCTACCACCGCGCGCAACCCCTCCTTAGTCGTTACTGCATTTACTTTTGAAAAAATTTAGGGAGCTAGCTAGCAGTTTTGTTGAATTTTGGTCAGTATGTAACCAGCAGAATAAGGTGAATCATTGGATAAAATCTCACACCAATCTCATACCATTGAATCATCCTTAATAGCTATTTGCTGATTACCAATAATAAAAGTTGCTGGCCCCTAACATTTCTTTACTTTGTCTTTTTTCATTCAGCTTCTTAGCCCCTCTCTCTCTAGTGACGAGCGTCTATATAACAGTTTGAGTTATGAAGAGAGTAGACAAAATAAGATCATAGAAATGGAGAAAGCACAAGCCTCTAATGCAAAAAATAACAACAAACCTGTGACAGTCAAAGCAGCAGGTAAGAAAGCTTCTTCTGTTGAAGATAGGTCTTCCAGTATCTTCCTTTTAGACCCAGACGTCCTTAATTGCCCAATTTGCTTTGATCGCCTCACCATTCCAGTCTATCAGGTATGCTTCTTTCTCTCTCTCACACCTATTTCAAAACTCATGTATGTGTTCTTGTCTAAACCTTATACATGTTTTCATGTATCAGTGTAAAAATGGCCATGTTGCTTGCTCTGTTTGCTGCGGTCGCATTCTTAACAAGTGTGGCTTATGCTCCTCCATCCTGACTGGTACGCAACGTTGCAGAGCCTTGGAGAAAGTATTGGAATCCGTTAAAGTTCCATGCCCTAATGCCAAATACGGTTGCAAAGACACATTATTGTGTTACAGTGACAAGTCTGGCCATGAATCCAAATGCGAATTTGTGCCATGTTCTTGCCACACACAGATTGCGACTTTGTTTCCTCGTTCTTGGATCTATCCGCCCACTTCACAACTGAACATGGTTTCTCCGCCGGTGCCGGAGTGAGATTTTTGTACGGTAAACCATTCAACTGACACTCAAGTCTGAAGATGAAACTATTATACTTCAAGAAGACACTGGTGGCAAGTTGTTCATGCTCCACAATCTTGTGATCGATCATGGAAATGCTGTTAATGTTTGTTGCATTCAGCCTGATTCAATGCGTAAATATCGGTGCCAAATTTCGGCTAAGTCGAATGGATGCAGTCTGGATATGCAGTCTTTTACCAAGAACATTCAGAAGTCTACTATGGCCACCCACTATTCTTTCATCAAGGTTTATGCTGATTCCATCTTATTATTTTGGTGCTAGTGAACCTTGCAACCTTGAAATTTGCATATGTAGGTTGTGAGAAATGAGAATAGAAGATCTTTTGGTGCTGTTGACCCTTTCAGACGTTTATATGCTCCAAGACAATAGTAGTTGAGACCTAATTACTTATAATGCAAATTCCTATGAGTTATTCTCTTATAAAGAATGAAAAAAATTAGGGAGCCACTCGTATAAAAAGACGTCTAAAATTATTTTTTTTAGATATTTTTTAGTAATTAAAATTTAACATATATAATCGATTAAATTATGTTATTTTTGTCAAAATTAAACTAGACAAATTAATTTGAATGAAGAAATGGTGAATTAAATTTTAAACTATTAGTTTAAATTAATATTATTTTTTATAAAAAATAATTATAATATCCTTAACATTTGATGCACTATTTTTTCTGTCAAATTAATTTGTTTAACCTAATTTTGATAAAAATAATAGAATTTAATTAAATATATGTATTAATTAATAGCATATTTTGTTGTCATTTATACTCTTTCGTCGCCATGAGGAACTCTTCCAGTGTAGTAGCTATCCAATAATTTCATGGATTGTGTGACGTGATTCTGTTATGACGTACTGAAAAATAAGGATTAAATTATTAAATTTATTAAATTATTTTTTCTTATAAATGACAATGTATATTCTTTTTTCTTCTTTGTCCAAAATTTATTTTAAACGTTCTAATAAAGAATGAACAAAAAAATTTTCATTCTCTTAATTTGTTAAATTATTGAATTTTTTAATTTAACAAATTTAATAATTTAATTTTTATCTTTTATTATATCATAAAAACGACCACATTGTACAATAAGATGCCATTTGATAATCACTACAAATAAAAAGTTATTTAAACAATAAAAAAATAAAAATAATAACAAAATTTAATATTAATATATACAAATAATTTATTAAAAAAATAAAATATATATCTAATCATCATATAAAATTTCACATGTACTTTTATCTTTTCTTCCTTTTATACCATTTCTTCTAAGGGGATGTCTTGTATTACATTGTTTTAGAAATTATTCACTACGCCTTCCACGTGTTACACTACGTCTTTCACGTGTTACACCACGCTTTTTACGTGTTGGTTAAGATGCTGTCACGTGTTTAACACGTCCCACGTGTTAACCAGAATGCTGCCACGTATTCATTATGTCTTCCACATATTGACTTTTCACAAAAAAATTCATCTATCTGTAATTACACCAAATACTCCCATTTTTAACAAAAACACCAATATTTTTTTCATACAAAATAAATTAGCCTCTTCGACGTTAGAAATCAACACGTTGAGAAAGCAAGTGCATATTATATTATCATTTCATTTTTTTTTATTTTTGGTATCACTATCATTTTATTTTTACAATGGATGGATTTATCATAAACACTCCCTATCAAATAAGAAATGTTATACTATTTATTATATTTTATATTAATAACTTAGATTTAAAATTTTGAATTTAAAATTTGAAATTTAAATTTTTAAAATAACAGAAAGTGTTACATGTATAAGGTAAGATTCAAACTCTCAATATTTATTTTAGTAGACAAATAAGCGTGTGTTTGGATTACAGTTTGCAAACGAGAGTTTGCATAAAATTGATTTCGCAAAATTGATTTTGATGAAAAGTAAATTTGTGTTAACGTAATTTATGTTTGACAATCTTTATATCAAAATTGATTATAGTAAAATAAATGTTGTTTAGATTATACTACTCAAAATCACTTTTAGATAAAAAATTACCAAAAGAGATATCAATTTAAATAATTTTTGTATTTACATGCAAAATCAAAACGCTGACAAAAATATTATAAAAAATATTTATCATTTAAATAAAATAAATACAATACAAAATAAAAATATGAAAGAGAGTACTATAAATTTTATAATATCAAACATAAAAGAAAATATTTTATAATTTTTTAAGTATTGTCAATATTTTTTAATTTAATATTATTTTAGACTATAATCTATTTCCTTTATTGTATCAACTATTTTTCATTATTTATGACTCTATTGTTACTTATAATTAGTTTTTTATTTATTTTGTCTTTTTTATAGAATCATAATTTATATTATAAAATTTTGATAATAAATGTAGTATATAATAATTACAATTACAAATTTTACAAAGTCAGAATAAAAAAAATACAAAACAAAAATAGAGTACATCAAAGAATTAAAAAATAATACAGATAAAAATAATAAAAATTCTATAAAACCAACAACATATATCATATGAACAAAAAAAATACAATAAAAGGGAAATAACATTTATATGAATAAAATTAAATAAAAAAATAAAAAAATTTCATACACAACATAAATACAATGCAGTAAATAATAGAAAAAAGAATTCATATGAACAAAAAATAATAAAAATATCATAAAAATTAATAAAATATCTAAAAATCAGAGAGCTATAAAAAAATCAATAATATTTGTCTTATGAATAAAAAATACAATAAAATAAATAAAAAATCATATGAATAAAGTCAAACAAAAATAAAAAAGATTTCATAAAAAATATACATATAAAAAATAATATAAAAAATGATAAAAAAACTCATATAGAAACATAACATGAGAAATTAGAACACTGCACAAATAATATAAAAATATTTATCCTATACACACAAAATATAATAAAAAAATATAAAAATTAAAATATAGAGGTGAGTACTAAAAGAAATAAAAAAATTAAAATATTCACTTTACTAGTGATTGAAATAGATTTGAACCATTCTGATGAAAAAAATAGAATTAAAAATTATGAAGAAGTAGGAAGAACTACAAAGAACTACTGTGAAGATAATAGTTATTGGTATTCTTTTATAGAAGAAAATGAAAGATAAAATTAATAAAAAAGAAATAAATTTTTCACCTAATATTCTAAGATAATCAGCCACCGTGAATGTGAAGCGCAGACACTACAAATTTTAGCTTGGGTTTAAAAATTATCCCAAACATAAAAATGAAACTTTCAAGAAATTCAAACGTACTTCTTTTCTCCTCAACGCATTTGCGAAACACACCCTAAGAGCATCTCTAATGGGTAATCCCCATTTAACTTTTTCCTGACACATTGTGAAACTTACCGTTGGAGAAGGAGAGAGATGAGTTCCCTCACGGAGTCCAAGGAGGAAGAGTCCCTGCTCAGAGGGACTCAAGCATAGCCAATGGTAATTTGCCACATGTGGCAAGTTACCTTTTAAATAAATATATATGAAATTATAATTAAATAAATAATTATATTAAATAATTAAACTATAATAAATAATTATATTAAATAATTAAATTAAATTAAATTAAATAATAATTATAATAATTAATTAAATTAAATAATTATAATTTTATTTAATTAATAATTTATATTAATTATTTAAATAATAATTAATTAAGTAGTTAAATTATAATTAATTTATTAATAATTATAATAATTAATTAGATTAAATAATTAATTATTTATTTAATTAATAATTTATATTAATTATTTATATAATAATTAATATTAAATATTATTTATATTTATATTATTATATTAAATTAGCCGTTGTAAAACTAGCTGTTGTAAAATTAGCTGTTGCAAAACTAGCCGTTATTATGTTACCGTTATTATTAATAAATTAATATTTTGTTACTCTATATATACCACTTAGATACACTTCTATTCTCACACTATCTACTACTCTTCTTTATCTTCTTCCAAGTTTACGAAATCAAAGTTCTGCTACTATTATTTTTTGTTCGAAAAATGGATTCAAACCAACTCAACTCTTTCTTCAATTACTTACAAAACTTTCCTCAAATTCCAAATACCCAACCATCTCAAACCTCAAACTCTCAAGTTCCAAATCAAAACTTCACACTACCAAATTCATTTCAAAATCCAAATCCACAAAATCTTTCTAATTTCAATTTTCAAGCTCCTTATAATAATTAGTTTCCTATATTCCAACCGCAAAATCAAAATTCACAAACACCCCATTTTCTATTTTCGTCCATATTTAACCCCTCTATCGGAAATGTTACTCCAACTTTCTTGCCGTTTCCAACTCAATTTAGTGCATCAAGACATAACTCATCTGGTGTTGGTGGCTCTTCTAACCCATCCTTTCAGACTCCTATACAACCTAGTCCAAATTCGCAATATTCAGATTTTGCCAACCCTCGTGGATTAGATGCTATCGACCTTAATGATGATGATGTTGAAGGTCAAAGGTAAGATAGTATTCAACACTGACATTAGAAAGAGGATGAGATGCTGATCAGTGGATGGTTAAATGTTTCAACTGACCTTGTAGTTGGTACCGATCAAAGGGGGAAATATTTTGGAGTCGAATTCATAGCTATTGTGTAGAATTTTGCACCGACATGACAAGGGGGGTAGTTGCATGTAAGAAACGATGGTATAAGATCAACAAGGCTGTTGCACAATTTGCTGGTTGCTACGATTAAGCTAGTCGAAACATAAGGAGTGGTTCGAACGCTGATGATATAAAGGAGTTGGCTTATAAACTTTATTCCACAAATTATGGTCAAAAGTTCACTTTTGAGAGGCATTGGAACATGCTTCGGTTGGAGCAAAAATGGAGAATCCAACTACCTACACAGAGTGGCGGCTCAAAGAGAACCAAGGTTAGTGCAACTGGAGCATACTCATCCTCATCAAACCCAGAAATACCGTTGGCTGACGAACCCGGTGTGGACTCTCCCGTTCGCCCACAAGGATCAAAGAAGAGCAAGCGAAGAGGTAAGGAAAAAGCACAGATGTCTGAAGATTTTAGCGAAAGAAAATCATCGGTTGTCAAAAAATTATCTCTCATGGAAGATATTAAGAATGTTAGAGAAAAGGAACTAATGGAAAGGGAAAAAGAAAGAGAAGAGGAGAAGGAACATAGAGCAAAGATGATGGCAATCAAAGAGAAGGAGTTACAAATTCAAGCGGCAATGAAAGAACAAGAATTACAAACTCAGAGGTATATTAAAGAAATGGAGATAAAAGCAAAAGAAAGGGAAATGGATATGGAAATACTTAATGCTGACACGTCTATAATGAGTGAGAAACGACGAGCTCTTCATGAGATTGCATGTGACAAAATAATCGCCAAGTGGTTTACTTAATGGTTCCTTGTATTCGTAGAGTTATGTAGTATGTTCTTATTTATTTATTGCGTATTACTGGTATGTGATGTAGTTTGTTTTATTTATTTCTGATGTAAGTTTTTAAATTAGTCAATAATATTGTGCCGTTATTGTTTATGAAAGTGACCGTTGCAAAACTAGCCGTTAAGTAGCCGTTAAGGAAAACTAGCCGTTGCAAAAGTAGCCGTTGCAAAACTAGCTGTGACAAAAGTAGCCATTAAGGTACTTATTGCAGACACACTTATAAATATCAACTATCAATGACTCCACAACTCCACTTCAACTCTTGTTTCTCACCTCGACAGAGAACTAAAAATTACATTTCTCCATATGGTTAGAAATTTTGATGATATGTTTAATGAGGCTTTGTATGGCAAAAGAAGACGGCAAGATAACACACTCATAGATAATTGGATCGATGAGTATTTACTCGAAGATTTAGAAGAAGAAGATATCGATAGAAGCTCTATCCCAGTTACTCGTAGATGGATCAACAGAGATCGAGAAGCAGGACATGATCGCATTTTCCAAGATTACTTTGCAGATGAACTGGTGTATAATGCTGACATTTTCTAACGGAGATTTTGAATGAGAAAAGATGTGTTCCTTCGGATAATAGACGCTCTCTCAAACGTGTATCCGTATTTCCAACAGAGGGTTAATGCAACTGGAAGAAGAGGCTTGTCGCCACTTCAGAAATATACCGCTGCGATAAGGATGTTAGCATATGGCGTAGCAGCTGATGCTGTTGATGATTATGTGCGCATAGGCGAGAGCACTACAATTGAATGCTTGGAAAAATTTGTTGAAGGTGTCATTTCCGTGTTCCAGGATGAATACTTGCGAAAACCCAATCCAAATGACGTACAACGCCTGCTACAAATGGCGGAGGGTCGTGGCTTTCCTGGCATGTTGGGTAGCATTGACTGCATGCATTGGCAATGGAAAAATTGTCCAAAGACGTAGAAAGGTATGTACATGAGTGGTTATCGTGGGGTTGCGACCATAGTACTTGAGGTTGTAGCATCTTCAGACCTTTGGATATGGCATGCGTTCTTTGGAGTTTCTGATTCAAATAATGATATCAACATGTTAGATCGTTCTCCAGTGTTTGATGATATTCTAAATGACTGTGCTCCGGAGGTAAATTATGTAAAACCCGGTTAATTAACGGCTAATTAATCCATAAATGAGAATTTAATCTAGAAAGCCAAAAATGTTATTTTTATGGCTAAATTTGATAGAGGAGATTGAGACGAGAATTTCGGTACCAATTTTATAGAAATCGGACCAAGATTGGACCGAACGGGCCAAACCGGGCCAACCGGACCCAAAGTGTGCCCTTGGCCCAACTAAACTAAACCAAAACCCTAGTTTTCAGCACTCTCTCTCCTCACAATACACTCAAACACGCTGAAATGGTGGAGAGGAAGGGAAGAACACTCTCTCAAGTTCTTTCTCTCACTTGATCTTCAAACCACCATAACTTTTGATCTAGAGCTCCGATTGCCGCTCCGTTTGCAGCCACGCATTCACCGCGGAGAGCTCTACAAAACCCATACAATTGATCTTGAGGTAAGTCACGTGTTGCTGTTCGAAATTTCAGCCTTTATTTTCGAGTTTCATGGGTGAAATATTGAGATTTTGGGTTCTTTGATGTTATAGGACCCAACTCTCTTGAAGGAGAAGGTTAATCTTGTCTCCTTGGACCTTGAGTGTGGTAAGATTCTCAACCCTAGTGTATTTTGTGATTTTATGATGTTTGGGTTTTGAGATGTTGTGTATGGGTATGATGATTGTGGCTTAGGTTGTGTATATGTGAATATTGGAGCTTGATTGGTGATTTTGAAAAGCTTGGAAAGGGTTTGGTGGTGAAAAATCTGTTCTTGGAGGTATTGAGGCCCTAAGAGCTTGTGGATAAGTGATTTGGAAGTGCTCCGGTTGATCTTGGGAAATCGGCTAAGGTATGGTTTCGGTTTTCCGTATCTAATATGTAATGTGATAGGAAATACTTAGGCTAGAGGCCCTAAGATAGGCATTGAATTGTTGATGTTGTTGAATTGTTGATATATATGATGTGGTCATATATGTGATGATGATTAATGATGCCTTGAGGGTGTGATGTATGAGAAATATGCATGTTGTGATATATGCTTGATGATTGGTTATGGTTGAATTGTGGGTTGAATCATGTGGATGGTGAGTATGATATTAATTGTGTACAATGATGATTTATTGGAATTGATGTTGTTGAGAATTGGCATGAGGAAGAGTATATGATATGTCAATATGTTTGAGTTTGAGCCACTTGGGTGAAGTGGGTTAAAATGATGAGATAGTGATTTTGTAAATTGTGGTAAAGTGTCAATGTGTGAGTTGAGGAGGCTTGATGTTGAATTTGATATATTTGATTGATTTCAAAGAAAAGGGATGAAATTGGCATGTTTTGATTGATTTTGAAAAGAGTTGAAAATGGCTTGTTTTGAAAATGGCATATTGTGGTTTTGTATGAAAATAAGGTTTTTGGGCATACTTTGGTGGGACATAACTTGGACTACGGATCTCTATTTTGTACCAAATCTGTTTAGAAATGAAATTTGATCCGGGATGTCCAGGCCGTTCAAAGAACGGGTGAAAAATGATTTAAAATGAGGAAGTTATGTCCATTGGAATTTAGGGGTTTGAATCTGTGAATTCTGCAGCTTTTAACTTAGAAAATTTTTTAGCAGAACAACCCCTTGCGCGTAGGCGCACCTGGCGCGTACGCGCCGATCTTCTAGAAAATGGCATCCACGCGTGCGCGTGATGTGCGCGGGCGCGCCGATTTTGCTGCACCCAATGTCCAGCCATCTTCCAGAGAGTTATGCCAGAACTGTGCCAGTGTTGTGCCTGGGGCACGAGAACACCCACGCGTACGCGTGGTTGACGCGTGCGCGTCGATTGGTAAATTTTTAATCCACGCGTTAGCGTGCATGACGCTTGCGCGTCGACGAGTTTTGAGGCCACCCACGCGTGCGCGTGGAGTGCGCGTACGCGTGGACCTGTTTTCATCCCAAAGTTCATTTTTGAGTTTTGAAAGCCAAATTTCATACTTCTAAGCCTCCGATCTCACCACTTATATCTTAAATCATTATGATATGTCTAGCTATAAGAAGAAAGGCTAGTGAATGTGATAACTTGCGAGTGAAGCAAGGGGAAAATGAATGATCATTGAGGATCAAGCATGATTATGTGAGATGCGGAGGATGGTGGTGGAAGTGCTTGTTATGCCATGGGCCGAAAGGCCGTATTTGTTAATGAGATGGCTGGTTATGTATTTAACCGTGATGCCAATGGGCTGGTTATGGATTTAACCGTGAGCCGGAAGGCTAGATTATTGCCGTGTTACGGCGGAGCCATGATTATGGCCATGTACAAATGCATATATGCTGTTGAATGAATTGTGAATGTTGCACTTCCACTGTTGGAGATGAGAGTTTCCCTGGGAGGAAGCAGTGGCTAGCCACCACGTGCTCCAGGTTGAGACTCGAAGCTCTTTTGACCCTATGTCATAAGTGTGGCCGGGCACTGTGAAAGACCCGGATGAGCTCGCCCCCGTAAATATTCACCAGTGAGGATGATGGATATAGATCATGATTATGATCAAGTTTATAACGAGTATAACTCGAGTTGGGGATGCGTGACAGAGGGACAGTCCAATGGTTAGCTACCAGGACTTGTCTGGTTGGCTCTATAACCGACAGATGATATCATCAGCCACTAGGGACAGGCATTCATCATATGCATACTATATGAATTGTTTGAGATTGCCTATTTGACTGCATATTACTTGCTAATTGTCTAAATGCCTTACTTGTTCATAATTGTATATTTTTTTCTTGATATAACTGTGTTTGCTACATTATACTCCTGCTGGTGGTTGGGAGGTTTGAAGGAATTGGAAAGGGAAGTATTAGTTAGACTGAAGTATCTTTAGTCAGATGCCCTTTATGGTTTAGCTTGTTTATAAGCTTTGATATTATCTGGAGGAAGTTCTAGGATTGCCTTCGACTTTCCTCTATTATTATGTATTATATATGTGGAAGCTGTTACCATGCTGGGGACCTCTGGTTCTCACCCATGCGGATTTTGTGGTTTTTCAGATGCAGGACGTGAGGTTTCCCGCTGATGCATGCTGGAGACTTCTATATTTGCGAAGATCCTTTGTTCTCGAGGCTATGTTCTGTTTATATGTTTTGCTTAGACACTTTTATCTCCATTAAATAATACAAACTGTGATGACTCCTCTTATGGGAGATTTTGGAGAATAGGTTTTATGTATTTGTGTCCCTTTGGGTTTCCTTTGGGGTTTTCCTTATTTTATCATATGTATATATTGCTATGCTCGGACCGGTTACCTTCACAGCCGGATTTTGAGTCTTGATATTCCTGTTTTTGACACTCCTTTGTATATATATGATCACGCGTTGGTTATCCTTGTTCGTTACGTTATCGATCGGAGTGTTGCGCTTTCGAGTTGCGATTTTTGTTTACCCATTTTTCTACAAAGGCTCCTAGTTATAATCAATCATTCATACTACTATACGTACTAAATTTTTATTTTAGAGGTCGTAATACATTGCCATCTCTGAATTATGACTTAAGCATAAGACTCTGTATGGTAGGGTGTTACAAATTATACTATTAATGGTAATAATTATACAATGTGATACTATTTAGCAGATGGTATTTATCCTGAATGGGCCACATTTGTCAAATCAATCTCAAAGCCACAAGGTGAGAAACGCAAGTTATTTGCACAATACCAAGAAGGGCAAAAAAAAGATGTGGAACGAGCATTCGGAGTGTTGCAAGCACGCTTTGCAATTATACGTGGTCCAGCTCGTTTTTGGGAAAAGAAGAAGCTTGCCAACATAATGAGAGCTTGTATTATATTGCATAATATGATTGTTGAGGATGAAAGAGACACTTATGTAGGAAATTTTGCTCAAGGCTTAGAGTATGATGATGTTGAAAATGGCTTATCACAACCTCAGCTGGGAGAGGAAGATTTTGCACCATACCATCAATTTCTCCAAAGAAATATCCAACTTCGAAATAGGCAGCAGCATAGACAATTGAAGGAGGACTTGATTGAACACATATGGCAATTTCACAATGCTTGTCGTCAACTTTAGAGTTTAATTATGTTTTTCTTTGTATTAAGTAATTTTACAAATTAGTGTAATCCCGAATTATCTATTGTGTATTATTGTTATATGTGAATTTATTTAATATTAATATCTTTTAATAGTGAATTATTTTTAAATTTAAATATTTAAATTACATTATTAAAAAAATTAATTACATTAATTACAAGTATTTTAATTAATTAATTAAGTGGGACCACAACAGGGACTAAAGTTAGTTCCTCCTAATGGAGAAGAGAGAGATGCTTTGAGTTCCTATTTACTGTTTATGACGCAAAAGCTGATGTGGAGTTATTTTTTATGACAGATGGGACATAAACAGGAATTGGAATGAGTTCTTTACTGGAGATGATCTAAGCTAACTAGATGAGTAACTCAACCTGGTTTTACTATTTTTTTTTTCTTGATCCCATTAGCATTCACCCCAACAGTAAAACAAAACTGCAAAGTGAAAAACTTAAAATTTTAATGGGCTTTTAATTACACTGTCACCTTTTGGGCTGAATAGTGAAGTAGAGACCAACGAGCAAGATCCCGGTCCGTTTCTGTTGTTAGGGTTCTGCTAACAAAAAACCAAAATAGGTGTTACTCTGTTACGGCTCTGGCCTCTGAATTGCACTTTCATGGTAAACGACTAAGCGCGATAAGAGAAGTGAAGTAGCAAGAGCAAGAGTAAGAATAAGAACAAAGAGGAGTTCGTACATCGCAGTGCCTCCTCCGCATTTTCGAAAGGTAAGCACATGTCAAAACTGCTTCTTTATTTTTTCGCACTGTTGCATTTTCTTACAGTTTTTGATACAATGAAATTCCATTATTACAGTGTAATTTTCATGTCGTGTTAGTTTAATTGCTGGTTGATTTCATTTCCGATTTGGGATTAAGCTAGCGTTTGCCTTTGTTTTTGTGATTTATTTGGTTGCTGTGATGAATTTTTTATTTAATCAAAGCATTTGGAATGATGCATGTAAGCTGTTTGATGAAATGCCTCGGGAACAAGATGAGTCATTCCCGTCCCCGTTAGTATTTTAGTTGGTCTGCTGCTGGATTGTACTGTTAGTTGGTAACTGGATTTACTTGTGCTTTTTGAGCTGCCCGGAGATTCATGTAATTTTTCTTCGTTCTTAATGTTCTCGGTGGAATGTAAATTTTCAGATCCCTCAAGACTTAATTTTAGTTTGCTGAGTGAATGATTTTGTGGTTTTTTATTATATGGGACATTAGTCATCTTAATAAAATGGATCAATTATCCTGAACAGTTTTTGGAATGTTATTATGTTAACGGGTTGATATTGTTAGTTTGGATTGAGACAATTTGGACTTGTCATGAACAGTTTTTGGAATGTTATTATGTTAGATTACGGACCAATTAGTGAGTTGGTCCGCGAGATTGCCGATGAAAACAGGCTGATGGGTTAATGATTTCTGATTTTCTTTTTCTTTTTCTTTTTTTTGGGTGATCTCTGACATGTACGATAGGTTTGCTTGTTCTTTCTTTGGAGGTTCGATCTGTTTCTCTCTTGGATGGTGAATGGGGCATTTGTTAATTTTCCGGTTATGTTTGTTTAGTGATTGGTTGTTTGTATGCAATGGTTATTGCACAGAATAATCCTTGAGGTCATATCTGTCTTGATGAATGGTAATTTATTGAAGTGAAGTTGGACTTTCTTTTCCATATATCTTGCATTCTTGTATATTCATTCTCTTTTTTATTTACTTTTTTTTTTTGAAAATTGTTCTCTCTTGTTTTTGGATCGATAGTATCATTATGATTGCTGTAGTTCATTGCTAACTGGAAGTATATGCTGATAAAATGTAGTATGTGGCGCTCCTATTTAAAAAAAAAAAACATAATAGTTTCAACCTAATCCAATAATGCATGTAATTAGATTCAAGTAATCAACCACTCGTGTCAATTTTTGGGGTTGCTCAGTAACCGGCTGTTTTGTACTCTCTTGCGTTTGGAGTTGATATTTGGTTTGATCACATGTAGGTCAAACAGAATGCTTTTGGATTATATAATATTATCTCCCGTTTCTAATTTTAAATCACAATTGAGTGTTGAGGTTAAATTGTTTCATCAACATTTTCAACCATTTTTTGCATTTCCAGCTTTTTACGATGAACTCTTCTGTATTAAATATTTGAGTAGAGCATTTATGAATTATTTGTTGTTAAATTCATTAGCTTATTTGTTCATTGCTCAAATTTGTGTAGCATTGTAACTAAAAAGAGTGGTTCTGATCTTTGGAAACTTTATTGTGATGGGAAATTGCTTCAGGGGGATATCTTTGTGGTGTAAGTGTATAACAACTTTGCTAAAGGGCATCATTTCTCAATATTTTGATTTGATTTGATGAATCACTGGTTTGATTGAACGAAGACATGAGATTTACCCACCTTTCTAGATTAATTTCCCGCATCCCTCGTCATGATACATCTAGGGCTTTGCAATGTCGTGCCTTCCAGGCTGATGTTGTTTCTGGAGATTCCAAGGCCAAACCAAAAAGGTACAAAATTCCTCAGTTTTATGATCCTTATGGCCCTAGACCTCCACCTTCAGAAAAAATCATTCAGCTTGCAGAACAGATTGGAGCATTGCCTGAAGAAGAGCGCAGTCAAATTATGCCTATGTTGGTAGAAAGATTAAAGCTTCCAAAGTTGCAGTCAATTTCAACAGATGGCCTGGACTTGGGTCAGCAAGATGGTGCAGCTGGAGTGCAGGTCGAGGAGAAAAAAGCAGAGAAAACGGCATTTGATGTTAAGTTGGAAAAGTTTGATGCAGCTGCGAAGATCAAGGTGATTAAGGAGGTAAGAACATTCACTAACCTTGGACTGAAAGAGGCCAAAGATCTTGTCGAAAAGGTGCCGGCTGTGCTTAAACAAGGAGTCACAAAGGAGGAGGCAAATGAAATTATTGAAAAATTAAAAGCTGTTGGAGGAGTTGCAATCATGGAGTAGAGGATAAACATGTTGTAATATGTTGGTCAAGACAAATTTTTCTAGGCCTCCAATGTGGCTTTTTTTTTTTTATGTTATAATATTTTTGATGCATGAATGATTGAGGGAAAAGCCCTAATGCATAAATCAGATTGAATGATCTATTTGTATCAATTGTTCTTTTGTTAAAATTTCTGGTTAATCACATAGCGCTTATGACTGCCTTTCCGGCTTGACATGACTAAATTTTCAGTTGAGCTTTTTTATAGAAATTTGAAACTCGTGGTTGACCGAATTTGCATACCATATGCAATGTTTATAGACATAAAACCTAATATCCATGTTTATCAAATTTTGCATACCATACACAAAAGATCTGTTTCTTGTTTTGATCTCTATAAAATTTTATTTAGTTTTGTTTTGCTAAAAGGTTTGAAACGTCTCTATTGACAAAATCTAAAATAGAGAACTAGAGAAGTTTTAAATTTTATTAGAACAAAATGAAAAAATTATAGAAATCAAAATAAAAAATAAGTATTTTATAGAGATTACAATCATATTTAACCATTGTTAACAATAATATCAAACTTAAAATATAAAAGCAAAGGAGTTCATTATAAAGAATAAATGTGATGTTGACAATTTTATCCAAAAAATAATAATAGTTATATTATGTGTATATTAAAAATCAATTACATATATAAAATACATATTACATGATGATTAATTTGGTAATTGATTTTTATTAAAAATCATTTATTAAAACACGTTATATAATACATAATATCTAATTTAGTAGCAGATTTAACATAATAAATTTGAAAGTTTATACCTTTAGTTCTTCAAATAATCAAATATTGAAAAACATTTTGACAAAAACATTTTTTTATATATTTTAGTCAAATATTATTTATTTTTAAGAAGTAATTATTAATTGTTCATGATTTCCTCTCCCCCTTTTCTCTCTCCTTATCTTTTACATGCTACATCTGATATCTGATATGATATTGAAAATGAAAAAAAAAACATATTAGTAAAATAATAAAATTAATTGTTCAGGATTTTGTTTCCTATTTTGATTTCATACCAAATACATCCTTTGTTAATTTTTATCAGTAAAGTTTTGGAGAATTACAGCATGCCACATCTAATAACATGCAAAAGCATGTCAGTGAAAACAACAGAGAAAGAAGAGTGGTGAATTCAAGCAGCATCAATCTACCAAGAAGAACATTCCCGAGAATCTTAATTCTTAAAAGTTAAAACAAAAACAAAACAATAAAAAAGGAAAATCCAAAGATGGGGCCAGAGAAAAAGGTGTAAGCAGAAGAAGGAAGCACGTGTCAGTCACTAATAATAAATAAACAATTGCATTCGTTAAAGTAACAGATAACTGGGTGTGTCACACTTCAAATCTTAGACGTTAGGGAAAAAAATAAAAAAGAAGAACACAGTACAATATTGCAACAGACACATGTACAGTACAACCTGCTTTTCCTTAAAACCTCCGAAACCTTGCTTTCCATTTTACAGTTCTTGAATTTGAATCATTTCTTCTTCTCTCTGGCTTTGAGACTGTTAAGAAAAAGGTGAAGTGAAATTAAAAAAAGATGGTTTCTTCTGATGGAAGTAGAGGCAGTGTGGGTGGTGGTGGCAACCCAATCAAGAAGGTTCTGGGTTTAGGGTATTGGGTTCAAGGGTTCAGATGCTTCCCATGGCTGGCAGTGAATTTCTTCCTCAAGGATGGACTCAATGTGGACCCTTCAAAACTCCAAATTCTCCTGAATTCAGCTAATCTTCCAATGGTTGGGAAGCCCTTATATGGACTTGTTTCTGATTCAATCTACATCTCTGGCCAGCATCGTGTTCCCTACATAGCCCTTGGAGGTAAGAACCCAATGTCTAATTGAATTCACATACCCTTTTGCTTTTCCTATCTGATTTTGGTCACACTAACTCCAACTTGTGCAATTTGTTAATTGGGATCTTCAATCATTTATTTTTGATTTCTTGGTATTAGGGGGAAGAGAGAGAATAAAAGAGATTGCATTCATGTGATTGTTATTGTCATAGGAATTGACTGAAACCACCTTGAATGTGGGATTTTGTGGAAAAAAGCATTAGGATTAAGATTCCTGACTTGAGAAACTATTTGTGTGAAAGAGTTATCTTTGCTTCTGTTTGGCCTTTGTTGGAACTTATTTGACATTATCTCTTAAATTAAATCTGAACTTGTTGCTGTTTATATTAAGGTCTTTTAATATAGCCAGATATTGCAATGTAATTAGTCCTAATAATACTCAAAAAGGTGTTATGGTCACCTCATCAATTGTTTGCTGCATGGCAGAAAGGGAATTTCCTGGATTCTGGAAACAATCCAGGTTCTGGCCTCAAACAGACACAACTAATTGATACTAGATTGTAATAAGGCTTCTTAAATTCCACAGGATCAGCTTTCTTATGAAGGAGATGTGAGGAATCACAATTATTTAGATTCTTGTATAGCACTCTTAGCTTGTTTGTGTCTCTGCATGATTCATTCCATTTTTCTAATAAAATTAATGTATCTAACCTACTCCCCTTTTCGCAGTTCTTTCTTATGTATGTTGAGGTAACTAATTTTAACCAATTTTATGACTAGATTAACCTCTTGGCATATCAGGAATTTCTCCTGTTTTCAGTTTTTGGGGGAAATATCTTACTAATTTTTCTAGGTTGTTAAAATCAGAACTGGGGGAGTTGTTCATGATACTTCTATCCATTTATCATCTAAAACTGCTGCCTTGATTTCTATTAGGATTTTTGGGTTTTGTGCAGGCATCTTCTGTCTTGGATAAAATGTATCTAGTTTTCAATTGAATCGATCAAAAGGCATTCGCATTTGTTGTTGCTTTAAGGATAATCATATCTATCTAATCTTTGAATTATTCCCATCACTGCAGTTTGTTGTTTTTTAAGTTTTTACCGATGATATAACTAATTTCTAAATTCCCATTCATTTGTATATGCAGCTTTCTTGCAGGCATTGTCATGGCTAGTCATAGCAATCTATCCGTCAAGCATGTCGATTTTCACAATATCTGTATACCTCCTCCTTAGCAATCTTGGTGCTTCTATAGCTGAGGTAGCAAATGATGCCATTGTAGCAGAGATGGGTAAACAACCTCCTCCATCAACCAAGAACTCTCAGTCATCTTCCTCAGGAAGCCTCCAATCGTTTGTTTGGATAGCCTCCTCCATAGGAGGAGTCCTTGGAAACCTTGTTGGCGGCATGTTTATTGGCCGGTTCTCCCCACAATCAATGTTTCTTGCCTTTGGACTACTACTCAGTCTCCAATTCTTTATAACCATTTCTGTTTCTGAAAGCTCTCTTGGTCTCCCAAAGAGTACATCTGCAGGGATAAGGAAACAATTCACACAGCTATTGGTTGCTTTAAGAAAGCCTGAAATCGCTTACTCGATATCTTGGTTCGCGGTATCCTATGCCATTATTCCTGCACTCACAGGAACCATGTTCTTTTACCAGACAGAGTATTTAAAAATCGACTCGTCGGTATTGGGAATTTCAAAGGTGGTTGGCCAGGCAACAATGCTTTTATGGGGGATCATATACAACCAATACTTAAAATCTATTCCATCAAGGAAACTAATATCAGCCATTCAATCCATGATGGCAGTTTTCATGATCTCAGATTTCTTGTTTGTGAGAGGCTTCTATAGACAAATGGGCATGCCCGATTCGCTCTATGTTGTGATGTTCTCTGGATTCTTGGAAGTTCTCTACTTCTTCAAGGTTCTTCCATTCAGTGTGTTGATAGCACAGTTGTGTCCACATGGATGTGAGGGTTCTATAATGGCATTTCTTATGTCTGCTGTGGCACTTGCATTCATTGTAAGTGGATATCTTGGTGTTGCATTGGTGTCATGGATCAATATCACAGGAACTGATTTTTCAAGGCTTCCAATTGCACTTCTGATTCAAGCGGCATGCACATTGTTGCCAATCTTTTGGTCATCTTGCATACCTGATGATCTAAAACCAAAAGACAGGAAGAAAGACTAACATACTTTGTATACTTGTAGCACCTCAAACTATAGGATTCATTTTCAAAAACTTGGTATATTTGATTGCAAAATTCACCAAATAGGAGAATGCTTTGGTGGTTATTATTAATTCTTCTTTTTGTCATTTTTATATCGTGAAAAGTATAAACATTATTACAAGGAAATATTAAAAGAAATTCTGATTTTTCTCCCCCTATCTATCATTGGATATTGAAGGGGAGTTTTGGAGTAAGAGTTGAGTTGTTCTTGTGTGCTTTACGGGTTTAAGCCGTGGAAATAGTTACTGTTACTGATGTAATTATCAGGTGCTGCTGTCACTTATATAGTTATCAAGTTAGGAGAGTGGATCCTCTCCAGTGAAGAAAAAACTGAATGGTGTTAATTGTGATCTCTCACCTTTCATTATTCTCTCTCATATTTAATTTTGGTTCTACTTATAAAATTAATGGTGAGAGATCACATTTCATTTTCTCAAGTGTTAAAAAAACTGGAGAGGATTCATTTCCATCAAGTTATGCTCCATAAATTATACCTTTTGAGTGCGGTCCTTTTTCAATACTGTGTTATTGAGTTACTAGAAGTATATGGTGATAAAATGCATTATATGGTGTTCCTTATTTAAAAAAAAATAATAAAAATAGATGTTTCAACCTAATTTCCAATAATGCATGTAATTAGATTCAAGTAGTCAACCACTCTTGTCAATTTTTTTGTGTTTGCTCAGTAACCGGCTGTTTTGTGCTCTCTTGCATTTGGAGTTGATGTGAAGTTGGAAAAGTTTGATGCAGCTGTAAAGATCAAGGTGATTAAGGAGATAAGAGCATTCACTAATCTTGTAAAGATCAAGGTGATTAAGGAGATAAGAGCATTCACTAATCTTGGAAGAGGAAGCAAATGAAACTATTGAAAAATTAAAAGCTGTTGGAGGAATTGCAATCATGGAGTAGAGGATTAACATGTTGTAATGTTGGTCAAGACAAAGTGTAATATTTTTTATGCATGAATGATTGAGGGATAAGTCCTAATGCATAAATCAGTTTCAACATTACCATGTAGTTGTTGAATGATGTATTTGTATCAATTGTTCTTTTGTTAAATTTTCTGGTTAATCAATATATCGCTTATGACTGCCTTACCGGTTTGACATCATTAAATTTTCAGTTGAGCTTTCTTATAGAAGTTTGAAACTCGTGGTTGATGTACCAAATTACCATATGCAATGTTTACAGAGGTAAAACCTAACATCAATATTTACCAAATTTTGCATATCATATGCAAAATATCTGTTTGTTGTTTTGATCTTTGTAAAATTTTACTTTTAGTTTTGATTTGGTAATAAAATTTAAAATGTACCTATTGACAAAATTTAAAATACAGACTCTTAATTTTATTAGATAAAAAAAAGTGTATAGAAATCAAAATAAAAAATAAGCAATTAATTTTTACATTCAAGTTATTTAACTAACCAATTCCAACCAAGTAGTTTTAACCTAATTCACCTCCACGCGCCATTACCTCTAACAAACTTTTGACTTAACGCTCGAATATATATAACTGCTTTTTTTCGGATTTCGTTTTCTTTTTCGAATTTTTTCAATGTTTTCTACGTTCTCTATATTCTCTTCCTTCTCTTCCTTCTCTGCGTTCTTTTTGTTCTATTCCTTCTCTGCATTCTCTTCTTTTTCGGTGTTCTCTGCGTTCTTTTCGTTCAAGACCAATTCTATTTTATTTGATTTGAAGTTTATTTTGAATAGGTATTTTGTTTTCGAAGACAATGAATGATTCAAGTTCAGATGGTCAATTGAATCAGGGTGAATTGGATTATTGTTTTGAATCGAATTAAGTGGCTAAGGTGTGATTCAAATCTAATTAATGTAGTTTGTTAGTAGTTTATGATTCTGTAGTTAAATAATTTGCTTTTGTTTGTAAAACTTAATGTTCATGGTTAATAGTTTGGATTTGAATGTAACGTAGAAGTTTTGAATCTGAATTATTATTTTGATGAATCTGTTTCGTTTCTAATTTCGGTGCATTTGAAATTATAATTTGATTTATTTTAAAAATGCTTTCGGTATATTTATAAATTTAAACTATCAATTAAATTAGGGTAAATTAGATTATTATTTTAAATCGAATTAAGTGGCTGAGATATAGTTTAAATCTAGTTAATGTAATTTATTAGCAGTTTATAATTCTATAATAGTATATTTTATTTTTGTTTATAAAAATTATTATTCATAATTTTGAATGTAATATAGAAGTTTTATTCAACTCATAAATCAAATTTACTTTATTCGAATTATTATGGTGCAATAATACTACGGACTAATTAAAAACTATTTGTATTGAATTATTATAGATGGGTTAATACCATGAGTATTTTGAATTTCATTCTTTTGTATTTCGATTTATATTATTCTTTATTAATTCAAATCATATTGATTTTATTTAGTACGGAAACAAATTCAATCAATTTTATTTATATAAAATTATAAAAGAAGACATCTAAATAACGTTTTTTGGTTTAAAATTTTCATATAATATTATTATGTGTTTGATTTATGCATGTACTTTATCCTGAAAAAATAATAATAATAAGATTTAAATAGTAAATTTGTTGAATCTAGTTCAAATCTTATAAAATTGATTAATTTATTTTTGGTATGATTTTAAGAGAGAAATTGAAATTCTAAAGGCTATGCACACGAGCATGGGATAAAACAAACTCGACCACGGCGGAACACATCTCCTCCACCGCCACGTTGGCTGTCGTATCTACAACCATCTTCGGCACATCACCGACATCGTATTCCGTACATCCACCGTATCCTTCTAGAAGCTTCTCAATTTCCCTCCAAGTGGCAGGCTTGTGCCCTTCTCCACCTCGCCGCTCCAACCTCCGACGCCACTCGGCCTCGGAGGAGGGACGACACTCCACGACGACGACCTTTGCGGCGGCGTCGGCGGCGATTCGGAGGAGTCTATCGAGGTGGTGGCTTCGGGAGAGAGGGGAGTCGATGACGACGCTGAGGCGGAGGCGGAGCTGCGTGGCGGCAAGGTGCCAGAGTGCGTCGTACGACACGTCGTTTAGGAGAGAAGGTGGAAGTGGATGTGGCTGTGACTGTGAGGTTGTTGCGTTTTGGAGCGAAACGACAGCGTCTTTGATGTCGTCTTTATCGAGGAGTGGGATTTTGAGGGTTGAGGCTATGGAATGTGCTAACGTGCTCTTGCCTGTTCCCGGATGACCCTTCATCGCTATTATTACTGGTACTTCCATTTTTCCTCCCATTTCAATTTATTCTTCTTCTTTTTCTCTCTAGATTTTGGGATAATTTGAGAGGCAGAGGAGGAAGAAGATGATGGATTTTATTTTTATTAATTTCTTTTAAGATTAAGAAGAGGACGAGGTAGGCTGCTAGAGTACTTCTCCCTTGATTGAGTTTCACTGTCAATGCTCCTATTAGATGTTGTGTGGCCTTGTGGGACCTTCTGTGTGTGTGTGTGTTTTTTTTTTTAATTTATGGAATATTTACCCAAAAAAAACAAAGAAATAAGTTGCTGCAATAATTCTATTATAATGATTCCTTCTTTACAGGATGTGTTCTATAGTTGAGTTGCTTTTATTTACTGCAGCTCATTTTTTACTAGCTATAAAAAAGTATATTTGTTAAAATACTGAGTAAAATGCAAAAATAGAATTTCAAAAAAAAATTGATAAAGAATCAAATTACACTAAGTAAAAGAGAGAAAGAGAGAGAAAAAAAAAAAGCAAAAATGTATAAAACTAAGATGGAACCTGTTCATACCCTGACCCAATGATAAAGGCCCAGGTCCAATTAAAAGGCCTAATCTGACGGATTAAGCCTAGCTAAGTACCGACCTCCACGTAAGAAGTCGGTATCAACCACGACTTGGTTTGAAGAAGTCGGATGTGAGATTAACTGGCAGATAAACACTCATTCAAATGAGTAACCGCCCCTAAAATCTCTCTAACCGCTTCATAAAGCCATATCTTAACCTCCCCAAGATAATGGGGGCGGTTAACACCCTAAAGATACGGCACTACTCCAACTGTGGTTATTGGCTCACCACTATAAATACACTAACACCCCTCAGGTATCTCTAAGCCCAATACTCTCTAGACCTGCTCACACTCTTGCTAACTTAGGCATCGGAGTGTCTTTGCAGGTACCACCCCCCTCTCCTCGTACGAATAAGTCGGACGGAGCCTCCCGAGTTGCGCACTCACACGCAGCCTCCTCCTCCGCGTATTTGGGCCAGTCCACGCCGTCCAGTCAGGCAATCTCCGGTTACCCACCGTAACATTGGCGTCGTTGCCGGGGACCTGAGAGATCATCCCTTGATGGCAGACAGATCCCACGAAGGAGGCCATGTCGAAACAGATTCCGAACAAGAGAATCTGGACGTGAGCAATAACGACGCGGATCAAGCCCTACAACAGGAAGACAACAATCAACACAGAGAGGGTACCTCCGGAGTGAAGAACCCGAAGGTAAATTCCTCAGATGGGCGCGAATCAGAGAAAGGCGGACCGTCCCACGTAGTGGAATTAATGGGATTAGTCCACAGCCGCCTGGAACAACTAGAGCAAGAGCGGGAGAAACAAAAGGAAACTGAAAAGTACCTCAAAGAGGAGATGGAGCGGCGAAAGGAGTTAGAAAGAAAACTCCTACAGCTAGAATCTTCCCTCAAGAATCACAACTCCCGCGACGAACAAGAAGAACAACTCTTGGGCGGAGACGATCCTTTCAGTGAGGACATAATGAGGGCAAAAGTTCCGAGAAACTTTAAAAGCCCTGATATGGACCTCTACGATGGAACCACGGACCCAAAGCATCATCTAAGCAACTTCAAAAGTCGGATGTATCTAGCTGATGCTTCCGACGCTACTCGATGCAAAGCTTTCCCGACCACTTTGTCGAAAGCAGCAATGAAGTGGTTCGATAGCCTTCCCCCGAGATCGATCACTAGCTTTGAAGACCTCTCAAGGAAGTTTTTGACGAGGTTCTCAATTCAGAAAGACAAGGTAAAACATGCACCGAGCCTCCTGGGAATAAAACAGGAGGTCGGAGAGTCTTTACGAGCCTATATGAAAATGTTCAACAAAGCATGTTTGGAGATCCAAGACCTGCCCAAAGAGGCAGTCATCATGGGGCTAGTCAATGGGCTCAGAGAAGGTCCCTTCTCACAGTCCATATCTAAAAGGCACCCCGCTTCTCTAAGTGATGTACAAGAAAGGGCTGAAAAGTACATCAATATGGAAGAGAATGCCAAATTAAGGGACCTGAGTTGGCGACCTGGACCCTCTCCCTCAACTAAAGAGAGGGAAAGGGAAGCCAAGAAAAAGGAAGAACTCGGTCTCGAGAGGCCCAGGAAATATCACTCTTATACTCCTCTAAAAACCTCTATAGTGGATGTATACAGAGAGATTTGCCACACTGAAAGGCTGCCACCCCCTAGACCTATTAAAAATAAAAAAGGGGGAAGCCGCGGCGATTATTGCGAGTACCATAAGATATATGGTCACTCCACTAACGACTGCTACGACCTTAAGAATGTGATAGAAAAGCTGGCCAGAGAAGGTTGGCTTGATAGATATCTCATGGAAAGGTCGGGCAGCCACGGAAAGAGAAAGCGAGATGATATGGATAGAAGAGATCCACCACCACAAACCCCAGAGAGACATATCCATATGATCTCAGGAGGATTTGCGGGAGGTGGAATCACCAAATCTTCTCGCAAAAGACATCTCAAAAGAGTCTACCAGGTCGGGGAGGAGTCACCCGACCTCCCCACTATCTCATTCACAAAAGAAGATGGGCAAGGGATAATCCCCGGGCACGATGATCCCGTGGTGATAACTATGATCCTAGCCAACGCCCATCTCCACAGAACCCTAGTAGACCAAGGAAGCTCGGCGGACATCCTTTTCAAGCCCGCCTTCGACAAGCTAGGGTTAGATGAAAAAGAGTTGAGAGCCTACCCCGACACCCTATATGGATTAGGGAACACGCCAATAAAACCACTAGGATTTTTACCCCTCCACACCACTTTTGGAAAAGGGGAAAAATCAAAGACTCTGAGTATAGACTTCATAGTCATTGATGAAGGGTCAGCCTATAATGCCGTAATTGGCAGGACTACCCTTAATCGGCTCGGAGCAGTGGTATCCACTCCCCACCTCTGCATGAAATTTTCGACCTCAGCGGGAATAGCAACGGTGAAAGGAGACCAAAAATTGGCGAGGAAGTGCTACAATGAAAGCTTAAATCTGAGAGGAAAGGGCAAAGAAGTCCACGCTATAGAGCTCGGTGGCGCAAGGGCCAGAGAAGAGCTGCAACCTCAACCGGGAGGAAAAACCGAGGAGATTCAAATCGGTGGGGAGGAAGGAAAAAACACTTACATAGGAGCCAACCTAGGGGAAACCCTAAAACAAGGGCTGGCTGAACTCCTTAGTGCTAATTCCGACCTCTTCGCATGGAAGGCTTCCGACATGCCCGGGATTGATCCCGAGCTCATGTCCCACAGGCTCTCGGTTTACCCAGGGTCCCGACCTGTACAACAAAGAAGACGCAAGCTCGGCACGGAACGAGCCCTAATAGTAGAAGAGCAAGTACAGGCGCTCCTGGAAGCCGGCTTTATTCGAGAGGTCGAATACCCAACATGGCTAGCTAATGTAGTGCTAGTCAAGAAACAGAATGGTAAATGGAGAATGTGCGTCGATTATACCGACTTAAATAAGGCATGTCCTAAGGACCCTTATCCCTTGCCAAGTATTGATACCCTGGTGGACTCCAGCTCGGGGTATCAATACTTATCATTCATGGACGCCTACTCGGGATATAACCAAATCCCGATGTACGAGCCCGATCGGAAGAAAACATCATTCATCACACCTAGAGCCAACTATTGCTACGTGGTCATGCCATTCGGATTAAAGATGCGGGAGCCACATATCAAAGGTTGATGAACAAAGTGTTTTCTCCCCACCTGGGGAGCCTAATGGAAGTATACGTCGACGACATGCTAGTAAAAACCAAGGATGAAGTCGACCTCTTAACCGACCTCTCACAAGTCTTTGACACCATAAGGTTGCATGGGAGGAGACTAAACCCCGCAAAATGCGCCTTCGCGGTGGAAGCAGGAAAATTTCTAGGATTTATGCTAACACAAAGAGGGATTGAGGCCAATCCCGACAAATGCAGAGCCATCCTAGAAATGAAAAGTCTGACTTGTTTGAGAGAGGTTCAGCAGCTCAATGGCTGACTTGCCGCCCTCTCTAGATTTTTGGCAGGATCAGCAATAAAATCCCTTCCACTATTTTCCTTATTAAAGAAGGGATGCCCATTTGAGTGGACTCCGGAATGCGAGGAGGCGTTCCAAGAGTTCAAAAACTTTTTAAGCCAACCTCCTATCCTGACCCGACCAACACCAGGAAAAGACCTCGTCCTATACATATCCGTAGCAAACAGGGCTGTCTCATCAGCCCTGATAAGAGAAGACGAGGTCGGACAACACCCTGTCTACTTCATCAGTAAGGTCCTGCAAGGCCCTGAACTAAGGTACCACAAACTAGAAAAGTTTGCCTACTCCTTAGTGATAGCCTCGCGACGGCTACGACCTTACTTCCAAGCGCACACAATCAGAGTCCGTACGAACCAACCCATAAAGCAAATCCTCCAAAAGACGGATGTTGCAGGGAGAATGGTTCAATGGGCGATAGAGCTCTCCGAGTTCGATTTGAGATATGAAACTCGGACAGCAATTAAAGCCCAATGCTTTGCCGACTTCGTTGCAGAATATGCAGGAGATCAAGAGGAAAAGCCGACTACATGGGAACTCTATGTAGATGGATCCTCCAACAAAATAGGGAGCGGCGCAGGTATAATATTGGTAGATGAAAGAGGAACCCAGATAGAGGTTTCCTTAAAATTTGAATTCCCGGCTTCAAATAATCAGGCAGAATATGAAGCCTTGATCGCCGGACTAAAATTGGCAGAAGAAGTCGGTGCAACAAAGGTGATGGTATACAGCGACTCACAGGTGGTGACCTCCCAAATAAGCGGAGAATATCAGGCAAAGGACCCTAATATGAGGAGGTACTTGGAAAAAACCTTGGAGCACCTTGGGCGCTTTGCAGAAACCGAGGTTAAACACATAACTCGGGATCTAAATAGCAGAGCGGATGCCCTATCCAAGTTAGCAAGCACCAAACCAGGAGGGAACAATAGAAGCCTGATTCAAGAAACTCTCCAAGAACCCTCGGTAGCAAAAACAGAAGATAACAAGAGGTACTTGAGGTAGTCGGTTTAAACCTCGGATGGATGAATCCCCTAGTCGAATACCTGAAATTCGACATCCTCCCTAAGGAAGAGAAAGAAGCTAAAAAGATCCGAAGGGAAGCACAACATTACACTTTGGTGAGAAATGTCCTCTACAGAAGGGGGATATCGACACCATTGTTAAAGTGTGTACCGACCTCTAGAACCGCCGAGGTGTTGGAGGAAGTGCATAGTGGGATCTGCGGAAACCATCTCGGAGCAAAGTCGCTCGCCAGGAAAGTAATCCGAGCAGGATTCTATTGGCCGACCTTGCAGAGAGATGCCACAGAATTCGTGAAAAAATGCCAACCATGTCAGATGCATGCAAATTTCCACGTAGCTCCACCAGAAGAGCTCATCAGTATTACTTCTCCATGGCCCTTTGCAAAATGGGGAATGGATTTGTTAGGTCCTTTTCCCCAAGCACCAGGACAAGTCAAATACTTGATCGTGGGAATAGATTACTTCACAAAGTGGATAGAAGCAGAACCATTAGCCACTATCACCGCTCAAAGAAGTCGCAGGTTCCTCTACAAAAACATCATCACAAGGTATGGAATACCTTATTCCATTACTACGGACAATGGAACCCAATTTACCGATGCCACCTTCAGAAGCCTGGTAGCCAGTATGAAAATCAAGCATCAGTTCACCTCGGTGGAACACCCACAAGCCAATGGGCAAGCCGAGGCAGCCAACAAAGTCATACTGGCAGGATTAAAGAAGAGACTACAAGAAGCAAAGGGAGCTTGGGCTGAAGAGCTCCCTCAGGTGCTATGGGCTTATAGGACAACCCCCCAATCCGCCACAGGAGAAACACCCTTCCGACTAGTCTATGGCGTAGAAGCCATGATTCCAATAGAAATCAATGAGCAAAGCCCAAGGGTAATTCTCCATGACGAGGTCGGAAATATACAGGGGCACAAAGAGGAGCTCGACTTGCTCCCCGAAGTCCGAGAAGGTGCCCAGATAAGAGAAGCAGCATTGAAACAAAGGATGATTACCAGGTACAACAAGAAAGTCATTCGAAGAACATTTGCCCCAGATGACTTGGTCCTAATCAGAAACGACATTGGAGTCAACAAATCAGGAGAAGGAAAGCTCGCCGCAAATTGGAAGGGACCATACAAAATCAAAGAAGTATTAGGGAAAGGTTATTATAAAGTAACCGACCTGAGCGGCACTGAGCTACCAAGGTCGTGGCATGCCTGTAATATGAAAAGGTACTACAGTTAAAAGCGAACTCTACTCCCTGATGTACTCTTTTCCCAACTTCATGATTTTTTCCCAAAAAGGGTTTTTCTGGAGAAGGGTTTTTAACGAGGCATCATAGTAGAGGCTAAGGGAAATAAGTTGTCAAGACCCTTAGTAGCAAGAAGGTACCTCCACAATTAATAAAGATCTTTTTATTTTACAATATCTCTTATAATATCCTTCTTCATTTTTCTAAGTCTTTCTACGAAACGCGCCGACTTAAACTCGACAAAACGTGAAAATCCCATGAACCGACCTAGATGGTCGTCCGGATAAAACGACGAGGTACAAGTCGGCGTAAAGAGGTTATATGAGTTGATCGTAAAAACTCGGGAACAATCCGACTCTTAAGTCGAAACAAGAATCCGAGTAAAACGAACTCGGAAGTCCCCCGAGTAGAAGAAAAACGCATCGCAAAAATAACCTAAGTCATAAAAGCTCACTAAAGCAAAATTGAGCATAGAGGATAACAAAAAGAGATGGGAAAACCTGAGAAAAAGTTTAAAGGCTGCACAAAAGCCCTTGAACGAAAAAAGGCTCGAGAAAACAATGCAAGCCAACAAAAAGGTTTTTCCGAAAAGATCAAAAATATCGAAAACAGAAAAGCATGCACGCACAAGGTAACTTAGAACCCTTATCCAAAAAAGGGCATTTATTTTTCTACACCCTTGTTTAAAAAGGGCACTCGCCAGGAATATTTTGTTTACGGCCTTAAAAGGCCAAAAGAAATCGTTCTCACAACCACCAACACAAATAAGTTTAAAAAAGGGGGGACCCACAGGCCGGGCCCCCATATAGCCATAAAAAATATAAAGTCATCTTTTCAGAGGAGTAGAGGAATCACCACCAGACTCAGGAGGAGCGCCACCAGGGCCAGGAAGAGGAGCTGAAGAGGAAGTCGGAGCAACGGTTGAAGAACTCGGAGCATCTTTGGAACGAGGAGGAGACTCAGAAACAACCTCGGGGACAGGAGGATCAACGATGACGCCATCAATAACTACCTTGTCAGGATGTAGAGGAGAAAGATCCAAGTCGGGAGCAATAACTCTGACTTGCTCCAGGAAAATTCTCCAAGACTCCTCGGCCCCATCGGCAATAGAGTCCTCCAACTCGGCATAAGCGTTCCGAGAGTTCATCAAATCCTTCCTCACAGCCACCATATCTCTAAATAAACTTTGGTAACTTTCCTGGGCTGCCTTCCTCAAATTCGCCTCCATAGTACATTGGGCTTGCAGCTGGCTCTCCTTCTCCCGGAGGTTATCTCTCTCCTCCCTCAACTCCCTCTCATGTTTTTGAAAAACAAGAAGCCTCCCCTCCAACTCCTCAACCTTCGAGGTTGCCCCCAAAGAGTTGAGGGGAGTCTTCTCGAAGATGTCCAAAAGTTTGCCACACACACCCGCCGCCCTAAAACTCTCCTCGGCCAAAGTGGTGAGGTGGTTCCGAACAGAAACATCATCCATATTTATAAAAGGATAGATGTTCTTTCGGACGAATGCAAGAGCATCCGCCTTAACCCCACCATCCCAAGAAGAGCCAGACTCTGAAGTCTTGCGCTTCTTCTTCTCTGGCTCGGAAAGAAGTTGGGCGGAAGGGAGTGGCCGAGACAAAGTCGAAGAGGAGATTATAATAGGTTGAGAGGGAGTACCCACAGTCTTAGGAGGAGGAGGAGGAGGAGGAGGAGAGGTGATTGCCCTGGCACCACCGGACCTAGCCCGGGACTTCGCTTTAGCCTCCTGGACCCTCTGGTAGGACTCCTGAGCATTCTTCTTTGCCATATCTACAAAAGAAACAACTAACAAAGGTTACAAGTCGGTAAAACACAAGTCGGCAGAAACAACTCGGAAATAAGGAATGCATGCACTACCTAGGTGAGATTGAACAAAAGTCGGCGTTCCCTGGAGGATTTTCCTAGTATCCAAGTATGGGGCCCTCCCCCACGCTTCTCGGAAAAACCCCACAATGGCCGCCTCCACCTCGTCTAGGTCATCTAGACCATACTTCTCGCAAGGGGAGGCCTCCAGCCAATAAAGGGGGAAGCGAGGGGAAGAGTGCTCATCAAGGAAGAAGGGGTGGTGACCCTCTACGGCTTGAACTTTGAAAAAGTAGTTTTTGAAGTCATGAAAAGATTCGTCGAAAAGGGTGAAAATCCTCCGACC